>NC_092876.1:224861527-225461527 GCF_028372415.1 Notamacropus eugenii | reverse complement strand
TCTTTTGCTCCTTTTACTATCTCTCTTCATTGATCCTAACACTGTATTCTCAGGCTCTTTTTTTTTCTTAGAGGGAGACTTAGAGATTATCTAGTCCAACCAGCCTTCTGTACCATGCATCCCAAATGCATTTTTACTAGCTACTGTTTGAACCTTTTTAGGGAATAGAAACTCACTATCTCACAAGGAAGTGAATTCTATTTAGTGGTTTTTTTTGTACTGCTATAATTGGTAGACATTTTTTCCTTATACTGAACCAAAATCTAACTCTAACCCATTGATCCTACTACATCACTTGCAAGCTACACAGAATAAAGCTAAGCACTCTTCCACAAGACTAAAAACAGCTATGGATCTATGTTCTGCTCAATTTTCTCTTCAAGCTAAACATCCCTAATCCTTTTAGTTCCTCATAGAACATTCTGGTCACATTATTCTCAGCACCTTCTACTTTGTCAAGATAACTACCAAATATCATCAAATTTAAACTTAATGAAGCAAATGTGATATGATCAATGAAGAGTATAGTGGAATTGTTACCTCCCTCCTTCCAATACAGTGTTTCTATCCTGTTTAGCTTTTGTCAACAGCTCCCCACTGTTGAGTTACGTTGAGTTTTCAGTCACCTAAAACCTCTACGTATTTATCACATGAACTACTATTTATCCAGTTCTTTCCACTCCTGTGTTGATTCTTTGAATTCCAGTTGATTGATTCTTTGAACCCTAAATGTAGTATTTCACATTTGCCTCACTAAATTTCACCTTGTTAGTTTTACTCCATTGTTTCACACTGTTAAAATTTCTATGGCTCCTGATTTTGTCATCAAAGTGGTTAACTATTTTTATCTCATTTTTATTACCCTCTGTGCTAATAAGCATGGCATGGGTCCTAAAATCATTGATTTAAAATATAGCATTATCACTAGGAAACTTCCTCAGTTTGACATCCATGTATTAATCTTGTGGATAGATTTATTTAACCAGTTTTGTGTTCACCTAATCACTGTTGTTCAGCCTTCATTTACACATGTTATCCATAAGAGGCATCATGGTATGATGCATAAAAAGCTGACTTCAGAACAAAAACATCTTGGTTCAAGTCCACCTCTTACATTTACTGCTGTGTGATCCTGGGCAAGTCAATAAAAGTACTCTCAGTTCCTAAAACAAGTTAGAGTTGAAACTATAAATTTAGAGAAAGTGCCATTTTATATTGGTTAAAGAGAATGTTCTCATAGATTTCCCTCTACGAAAGAAATCATATAGGCATGGTCTCTGTAGCACAAGAGACTGTCACATTTCTTATAGACTTTCAGATCTAATAAAATATTAAAATTATTTTAAGATACATTTCAGAAATAAGCCATAGCTAACTTTATATAGCATTTTGGTTAACCAAGTACTTTTCCTAGGAGGTAAGTAAATAGTCTCTCTGTCTTACAGATGAGAAAACCAAGGTAGCTCACCCATAGTCACACAACTTTGCTTAGTAGAGTGGTTGGCATATAATAGGCACTTAATAAATATTTTTACTTGATTGACCATATTATCATAGACAAAAAGACATTTTCAATGTATGCCTCCTCAACCCTTCCATCCAACATTTATTTATAAAATAGGTCATCTAAGCCCAGGGGTCAACAATCTACTTTGACTCCGGTGCCACTCATTAATGATGATGGGTTACAGTTGTCAGTCCTGGTGATCAAGACTCCCTTATCTGAGGGCAAGTGAAAATAGGGAAACTTTTCTGACATGGAGTACTCAGATCAAATTAGGTGAGACAAAGTCTAGGTAGATATGAGTACTGACTAAGTAGCCCATGAACTTGAAGGGGTATAAGATTAACACAGAGAAGTCAGAAAGAGTCTACTGTCCCAATGAAGTAAAGCAGCTATGAACTGCCTCTTCTATCTCAGCATTGAAGGGACACTGGGATCCATTATATAAGATTGACGGTGACTATATCAGTTCCTTAAGGAGGTGTTCAGAACAATTTTATTATAACTTGTGTTATTCATTATACTTGAAGCCTCCAAAGATTATATAAGTTCTGCTCTTTCTCAGTTAGCCATTCTCTCTTTGAGGATGGTATCAAGTCAAGGTCTCAGTGCCTTTTGAGTGACCATTGGAAATCAGGGTGATTAAATACCTGTCAAGCCAGGTAAATATGCTTAAATTTGGCCTCAGACACTAAAGAAATCACTTAACTTCTCTTTACTTCAGTTTCCTTATCTGTAAAATGGGGATAATAAAAGCACCTACCTCCCAAGGTTGTTATGAAGATCAAATGAGAATAATTATAAAGCACCTAGCACAATGTCTTATACAAAGAACTATATAAAAATTACCTATTATTAGCTATTAATATTCTTTCTGTGTTCCATGAGCTATTAAGCCACTAAAAAGTTGGTTTTTAATCACAGTAAAAATAAGGGTTAATGCCCTCCAGCTTTCCTATTTTCACTCATAAACACAGGAGAAAGGTAATTTAGAGACTAGTGGGATGAGTTCACTACTTCCTCAGGGGTAACAGGGTTTCCTATGGAATAATTCAGGTACCAAGGCCCATACTTACTAAAGGGGCAGCCATAAGCTATTTTATCTTCCCAGGAGGGTTGACATGGTTAAACTTTAGTCTGCCTTTAGGTTGTAAGCTCCTTGAGGGCAGAGACGGTCTTTTGCCCCTTTTGTATCTCTAGGACTTAATAAATGTGTATTGATTGATTGATTGATTGATTGCTTGATTGCCAGTTGCAAGAGCAGGAGTACCAAGCTAACCATCTTCTGTCTTGATCTCTAGGTCCAAAAGCTGACCATATTTGTGACTTGTCTAATGAAAATTGTGTCTCCCATGTTAGGAGGGAGCTTGCTTATTTGAAATTTCTTTTGATGATAAGGATTATTGGTTATCAGCACAGGCATATTCTATTTAGAGTCACTCAAGTGAGATCTTGTTTATATGCCACTCCACTTTGTGATGCCTCTAGAATCAAAAGTAAAACGTTAAAAGTCCTCTTTTTTCTTTCAAACTTTCTATATAGGGGTATATGCCTAGGAATAAGTAAAGCAGTAAGGATGGGGCACTGGCTCAGAAATCATAGGGTTTAGACCTGGAGGAGGCTTTGGACACAAACACTGTTCCAGAATCAACATGACTGTCCTAGAGCAACCTATACCTGTCTTTCCTAAAGCAAGGAGTCTCTCGTGGAACGTGTAAGGTTTGATAGAGAGAATGCAAAGACACACATTGGTTAAAATTCCACCTCCAACTTTTTACTAGTTATGTAAACACAACCAAATCACTGAATTTCTCTGAACTTAAGTTTTCTCGTCTCTCAGATGGAAACAATAATAATCTGTTGTTGTTCAGTTGTATCCAACTCTTCATGACTGCATTTGGAGTTTCCTTGGCAAAGAAAAAAACACTAGAGTGCTTTGCCATTTCCTTCTCAAGCTCATTTTACAGATGAGGAAATTGAGGCAGAAAGGATTAAGTCACTTGCCCAGGGTCACACAGCTAATAAATATCTGAGACCAATTTTGAATTCAGATACTCCTAACTCCTAGGGTGGGAGCTCTATCCACTACACAACCTACCTGTGCATAATACCTATAGTATCTACCTAAATTGGTGATTGTGAGGATCAAGTTAGATATTGTATGTAAAGTACTTTACTTTGCAAACCTTAAGGCATGATGTATAGAAGGGAAGCCATTGTTGCAAGTTTCTCCATATTTGTTCTTTGCTAGAATGAGCTGTTTGCTTTTTTTTAGTGAAATAAGTACTAAAACAAGATATGTGATCAAAGAGTGCTTTGCCTTTGATGGATTATCTTCGCCATCATTAAGTGTGACATGTCTAATGCTAAGTGATTTCCTTGAGCTTCTTGAGAGAGAGCCAAAAACAGAGTCCAGATTATTTTCAATAATGGTCATTACACAAAATCTATTTTTCAGGACTCCCACAATGCCAATATTTTTAGAAGGGTATTTGGAGATTGTCCATACCATTACAGGAAATCAAAGCCATAATTCTTGATGCACACCACATTAAGTATGCCCTCCTTGAAGGATGTTTTCATAGCTACATCTCAGGACCATGAAGAATTGTGTATGACTCATTTTCCAGACTCATTAAAAATAATTTATTTTAAAAGTGGATTTTCCTATGCTCATTTGGCTGAAGGGTATTGGAGAGGGAGAAGAAGCATTTATGAAGTCCCTACTATGTGTCAGGCATTGTGCTAAGTACTTTGGAAATATTATCCCACATGATTCATTATTGGTAATAGACCCCAAAATGGAAATAACTAGTAAAATACATATAATTAGTCCATAGTATGATGAATCATGGCATTCAATTTAAATGTTCCCTGAGAACCCTAAAGAGTCTTCAGTATAACACATGCGAAAAATTAGTTTTCTTTTACATATATTTATCTGTTATGCAAATGAACCTAGGTAGGGACTAAAAACTATTATCTGGATAATTCAAGTCAGTGTTTTCCCTAAAATATCCAGATAACTGAAGCCCTCTGAGGTGGCTTGAGACTTGGCTTATCTATACCATCACCTTGATTTTGTGATATAGAAGACTCAGCTTAAATGAATGAATTCATAATTCATACTTACTTTTCCCTTACTTATTATCAGCTTGCCTTAGAAGAAGCTAGATGGCACAGTGGATAGAACACGAAGACTGTAATTAAGAAGACTCAAGAACAAATCCCAACTCAGATACTTCCTGGTTATGTGACCCTGGTCAAGTCACTTAACTGCTATTGGCCTCAGTTTCCTTAACTGTGTAATAGAGATAATAACAGCACCTGTCTCACAGGATTGTTGTGAGAATCAAATGAGATAATAGTTGTAAAGCACTTGGCACTGGGCCTGGCATGTGTAGTCACTATACAAATACTTATTTCCTTTCCTTCATCTCTCCTTCCCCCTCCCCACAAATCCTACTTATTCCTAATTCTGCTGTCTGAGAACAAGATTAGCAGAACAAGTTTAACCTTTCTTTTAGCTATGACATGTCCCTCTCCCTTACCCTCCGTCTCAAGTCTTTTCTTTTCTAGGTTAAACATCCCTACTTCCTTCAACCAGTTCTCCTAAGGCACTGTCCTTCTTTAGGCACTATGCTTGTCTTCTTTAGGATGTACTCTAGCCCACCTATGTCCTTTTAGACTGCGGTGTTCAGAATTGAACCCAATACTTTAGTGTGTTCTGACAGGGCAGAGTGCACATGGACTTCAGGTCTTTTATTTTGGACATTATCTGATTCAAGTCCATTCAAATCATTATCTGATATCAAGTCTATTCAAAGTCTTTTAAGCCTTTGTTAGTGTAAGGTGGAAACGGGAAAGGGGAAGTTGTTGTCCAGTTATTTGTCAGTCATATTCAACCCTTCATGACTCTATTTGGGATTTTCTTGGCAAAGATGCTGGAGTGATTTGCCATTTCCTTCTCCAGCTCATTTTACAAATGAGGAAACTGAGGCAGGCAGGGTTAAGTGACTTGCCCAGGGTCACACAGCTAGTAAGTGAGACCAGATTTGAACTTAAGAACAGGTCTTACTTACTCTAGACCCAGTGCTATATCCACTGAGCCACCTCATTTCCTTTAAAGGTAATATACATAATTTTTCTTTAAAAAGTCCTACTTTCTTTTTTAAGAGTCTATATCATACTGAGGATTTCATTTTGTGTGCATAACTTAAGGAAATGCAAGTCATTTGAAGGAGGGAGATAATACAGCTTCAGGGATCAGGACAGGCTTCTCATAGGAGTGGCACCTGAGTCAAGACTTTTAGGACTTTAAGGTTTCTCAGAGGTGGAGGTGAAGATGAGGTGCCTTCCAGATGTGGGAAGACAGCCTCTGAAAAGGCATGGAGACAAAACATGAAATGCTCAGTCCAGGAAAGACAGGGAGCCAGTTTGATTGGAATATAAGATACAATTAGCCAGTTTGACTGAAACATAAGGTACATAAGAATAGTATGAAATAAATCTGAAAAGGTAGGCTGCAAAAATATTGTGTAAGAATTTAAAAATAATGGTAACAATAGCTAAGATTTACATAGAGCTTACTATTGCCAGGCACCGCGCAAAGTGCTTTGCAATTATTATTTCATTTAATCCTCACAATAACCCTGGGAGGTAGGAGCTGTTAATATTCCCATTTTATAGATGAGGAAATTAATGCAAACTGAGGTTAAGTAACTTGTCCAGCGTCACATAGCTAGTGTGTGAGATCAGATTTGAACTCAGGTCTTCTTGATTCCAGGTTCTGCATTCTATCCACTCTATATAAATGCCACATTACGGAGTTAGAATTTTGAACAGTTATGAATCAATGTAAATTAGAGCCCATCAGACTCATTCATATATTAGAAAGATTAGTTTGGCACTTGTATGAAGGATTGATTGAAGAAGGGAGAGATTAGAAGCAGGGAGACCAATTAGGAAGCTAATCAGATTTGACGAAGACTTGAATTAGGTTGGTGGTCATGCAAGTGAAGAGAAGGGGATGTATATGAGCCTCTCTGGGGGGGCTGAGAGGGGTTGTGATGGAAGAGTAAAGGATAAAAGGTGACTGAGTTTGTGAACAAAGCTAAGTGACCAGGATGATGGTATCCTCCACAGAAATGGCCAGAGGTCAGGTAACTTGGGAGTTGGAGAGAAATAAGTGGTTTCATTTTGTGCATGATGATTTTGAGGTATATATGGGGCATGAAAGTGTGGGCTCTGTGCCTCGCAGAACAGCCTATGATCATCAAATCAGTTTTTTGACTGTAAGACTATTGCCTCCTAATGATGTTGCAATAGAACAACAACAACAAAAAATACAACCAAACCCAGGTCATTTTTAGATAAACTTGTCTAACCCCCCTCCCCATTCTTTACTTATGCACTTGATTCTTTAACTCCAAGTATAAGACTTTATAGTTTTAGCTGTTAAATTTTACTTTATTGGATTCAGACTTTTGTTCTAGCCTTTTTCAATCAAAGGACCATTCAAGAGGCTTAAAATGAGAATTATAGATCATATATGCGTATAACTCTTGTGTCACCAAAATGTGTAACGCAAAATAACTAAATATACTTTGGAGGATTTTATTGCTTTCTTGGCTCATGGATTTTGCATCCTCTTTCACTCTACCCCTCCCCCTCCAAGCTGAGATCACAATATTATAGGTGAAAATCTTATTAGAAGAAAGAAAACAAAACAGATGCTTGCAAGAACAACTGCTAGCTCTGAGGAGTTATTGAATTTTAAATCTCCAATGTCACTTAGAGTCCTCAATATGAGGGTTTCTCTGGAAGAGGCTATCTTCACAATGACAAATCCTGTTGTCTTTGTTTGACCGGTTGCCCCAGCTGGTCAAATTTGGGGTAGGAATTGGTGGCCTTTACACCCTCCCTCTATTGTCTCTATCTTTGTCTCCATCTCTGACTCTTTGTCTCCCTGTTTCTTTCTCCCTGTCTCTATCTTTCTGTCTCTTCTCTCCTCCCCTTTCCCTCTCACTTTCCGCTTTTCACATTCTCCAACTCTGTAGCATGACTGGAGAATTTTTCAATGCACCCCACTTAGCATAAGATAAAAGTCAGACATCCAGAGCCTCCCTCATCCCTTAGATTGCAAAATTCCCTTCTCTTCTTAATTTTTTTCTTCTCCAGCTACCATCACTTAATGGTGACCCACTCATTGGCATGTATACCTACTTATAGATACGACCTACCCATTCCCAATTACTTAAACAGGAAAGGAAGAGGGAAGGAAAAAACATGCCAACACCTTTCCCCAAGTCAGATGTCCTCTATGTAAAGAAACACAGAATCATGGAGCTTCTCTGAGGATCAAATGACATAGGAGTATAGGTATTCCTAGAAGAAGAGCAGAGATGAAAATGAATCCTAATCTCACGAAGAATGATAATATAAAAAGGTCATCTTATTCCTGAAAGCATTTAATGAATCCCCTTTTCGTTGTATCTGTCTCAAAGCTAGCCATACAACTAAAAGTCAAACTACCTTTAGATTTGAAAAGCATCATTACAATTGTGATATCAATGTGTTTTCCACGTTATCTCAGGATACGAAGTTTGTGGTTGTTATCCCATGAAATTCTTCCATGCCCACTGCATGATTTCCATCTGCTGTTACGACAGGAAAAAAAACGAAACTATACATTTATTTTTTCCCAGGCAGGATGTAAAGATCTAAAAATGATGTGTTCCATGCTCTATTTCTCGTTTTAAAATGAGATGAAGTTAAAAAACTTCTCCCCCCACTTTGGTCTGAAATATTAGGACATTTTAACTAAAGACTTTGGTATGTACATTTGTGGTTTTATATATTTGACATGCTTTCCTGTGAATTCTTTCTTCCTAAAACATCTGTGATATGACTTGTATTTTAACATACTGAGTTTTAAAAGAAATGACTGACAGCACATTATAGTGACTGGAGGAGTAGTTTCGGTATCAAAAAGACCTGGGTACTGTGGAAAGAATATACATACACACACATATCCATACATATGCATACATATATGTATTTGTGTCTACACACATATATATTTACATACACAGACACATATATATGTCTACACACATACATGTATAAATATATTTGTATATGATATGTGACTCTGGACATGTCACTTAAACTTTCAATTGCCCCCTCCCCAACTATCTAAAACCATCCTTTAGAGACATGGTAGAAATTTGAAATCACAGACCTGGAGGGGAAAAATGTGTTCTGTTGTTTGAATTTATCCTCTGCGTTGAGGGGTGGTATAAAGTAGTGACTTGTCTGGGAGCTTGTCCAGGAGTCAAGGAGACCTGGGTTCAGGTCCTATCTCTGACACATAGTGGGCTGTGCGATTCAGCCAGAGTTGCTCTAGGCAACTCTAGTACTCAGCTGCAGAGAATGTGCCAGCTCACTTTGGGAGAGGAAATTCCTAACACCAGGAAAATCACAGGTCTGATCAAAAAATAAAAAAGTGTGTACTCTTTTTATGTATGTCTCTAAATGTGTTATTGTAATCTTTGTATTTTAGTTGATCCTGGTAACTTTTTCATTGGACACCACTTCATCATTGGGCTCTCCACAGTTGCCTTTTCTCTTCCTTTATCCTTGTACCGTGACATAGCAAAGCTGGGAAAGGTAATCTCCACAGTTAAAAGAGAAGCAGAAATATTCCTTGTCAATGGAAGCAATTGTGCCAAATCACAGTCTCCACTGCAGAGTTCTTAATTGTAGTGTTTATCTGAAAAGCCAAATGATTTATGATTATCCTAAAGTAAACTGTAGTTGAGTCATTAAATTGGTCTTTAAGAATCAGTGATTAAACATCACATCACAGTGTGAACCAAATGGGCCCTTTCTTTTTCTTGTTAGAAGCAGGTACTATTGCAAGTCACAAGCTTTGAATCTTAAGAGCAAAATTAAAAAAGGATTCTATATAATATATGTATATATATAATATACATGCAAGTAGGGTTTATTAAAAATGTATTTTACAACCTTTTCAGGTAGTTAAAACAATATCAAGATTTAAATCTTGTGACATTAGTAACAAGAATTCTGCATAGTATATCAATTAGATTTCAGCATCTTCAGTGAGGAAAGTTGCCTACAAATCACAACTGAGATAATGCATTTAGTTATTGGTATTACATTTCAAGAAAGACAGACATATTAGAGCTCATCCAGAAGAGGGTGAGAAGAAAGGTGAGACTAGAAAAGATTCCCAGTGAGGTTGGTGTAAAAGAAACTGGAATATAACATGGAGAAGAAAAGATTGGGGGGGTTGGGGGAGGGAAGAGGGGAAGGGGACAAGCTCAGATTTAATCAGCTTTATCTCAGAGAACAGAACAAGGAGAAATGAGTTTTTAAAAAGTTCAGAGGAAATTTTAACAATTAGGGCTATGTAAAAGTGAAATGAGCTACCTCAGGAAGTAATGGGTTCCCTCTACTGTAACTGTCAAAACAAAAGCTAAGTGACAACTTATTAAAGTGTGTACTATATGACTTCACATGGATAATCAAAATCAAATTGTTTGTGTTCTCAAGGAATAGGGATGGGTAGGAGGGAGGGAAATAATTTGGAATTCAAAATTTTTTAAACCAATTGTTAAAAATATTTTTATGTAATTGAGTAATATTTAATAAAATAAAAGAAAAATTTAAGAATAAAGTTTATGCCATCATAGAGGAGATTCTGGCTTAGGTTTGGTTAGAGTAGATAGTCTTTGAGGTGCCTAACAACTCTTAGCTTCTGTAATCCTCTTTTGTCCATTTCTACCATAATAAAATATCATTGATATCAAACTTCTATCCATTTGCTGCTAACATTTTCTGTCAGGTTTGATAAATTTTTAAATGATTACTTAAAATAATAACAATAATAGCCACCATATAGTGCTTCAAGGTTTGCAAAGAGGCTTACACTGATAAATGCCATGTCTCTGTTCTCCTAAGAATAATCCACTCCTTACTTCACAATAAAATTGCAACTGTAGCCTTTGCTGTACTTTTTTATTCACGTATGACTCTTGGAGGATACTTCTTGTCATGAACATATTTGTATTAGGTGTTATTGTGCTCAGTATGAAGTAATGAGGAAAAAAGAACCCTCTGAATTTGGAGTCAGAGAAAATGGGTTCAAATCTCAGTTCTGCCACTTACTTCTTGGGTGACCTTTGGTAAGTCATTTAACCTCTAGGCCTCAGTTTCCTCGTATATAAAATGATTGTTTTGGATTAGTTGAACTCTAAAGTCCCTTCCATCTCTAAATCTATGAAGAGAAGTGAAAACTTGTCATTCATTAGGAATTTCCTAGAAATTTCCCAGTAATACAACCAGTTTTAAACTTTGCTTCTCTATCATAATCCACAGTTATAGGATTATGCATGCAACACAAAGTATGGAGCTAGGATAATGATAGGGCAGCTAAGTGGCACAATGGATAGAGTACTATGCCTAGAGTCAAGAAGACCTGAGGTTAAATCCAACCACAAACACTAGCTGTGTGACATTGGGCAAGTCACTTAACCCTATTTACCTCAGTTCCCTTATCTATAAAACAAACTGGAGAAGGAAATGGCAAACCCCTCCAGTATCTTTGTCAAGAAAATCCCAAATGCGGTTATGAAGAGTTGAACGTGACTAAAACAATTGAATACCAACAAATGATAATGAGACAGATAATTCTGGTTCCATCCTCTTTCTCCCAAACTTTTTACCTGAAATACCCAGGTTTTATCCAACGTACCATTTAGCTTGTATTATGTAGATCATTACAACAGTTTCCACTTAATAGTAGGAATATAAACATAGCCTGACTGGCTGTATTTGTCAACTGCTTAATTATATTCTGACCTTTTCTCATCTGTATATTTTTATATTGTAGAAAAAGGAAGGAGAATTAAAAGGAGAACCTTCCCATTGCATTTGATATTTTAAACTTTCTTTTTGATTTTCCTTTATTGTCAGTAAATCAACAGACTTTTATTAAATGCCTACTATGTCCCTTGTGCCTACAATGCTAGATAAATACGAGTGGGACAATTCCTACTAGAAAGGAGACTGCATTGTCTTTTTGATTTAATATATAGAAAAGCTAAAAGAAAGCTGTCAATAAGGTAAATCATTCAAGAGATTTCAAATGCCAGAAAATAAAAAGAATTTCTGGCAGAAGTGCATGTGCCTCGAATATTAGGCCACTCTGCCAGCCTGACAAAAGAAAGCAACCAGGAAGTATGAGATAGAAAGCTGGTGACCACGGGCAAGTCACTTAACTGCCCAGTGTTCTAAGACCGGAAGTAGCAGTCAATGGGCTGACCTGTATTGGTGGAGGGAGTTTTCTCACCAGGGAGTATCTTAAGCTATTAAAATCATAGATCCAATCTCTATTCCTAGCCATAATAGGCAGGAGTGTGCTGATAAAGGTTTAATAACTGACTCCTAAAAAAACATTATGCCTGTTACACTTTTAAGTTTAATATGCGCTATTGATATTTCCTCCATAACTTTCTTAAGTCCAAACAATCAACAAAATAATAAATCAGCCCCTGATTTGGAGTGTGCCAATTTGAGGATGTAAATAATTATATTGAAAATTTAACAATCAGCTCTTCAGAGCTGGCTTGAACTGACTTTAACACATCTGTTTATATCAGAAGTGAGTTTTTTTATATTAAGAACTACCAACTAAAAGAAAAAATATTAAGCATCAGATGAATTTCTTAAAAAGTATTCTCTCTCTCCATGCATCTATGAGAAAACAGAATTTTTTTACAAACCTGCTTTTAGAATTAAGAACAGAAAACATGAAATTTGCACATCTATTTTATATAACTTATATACATTTTGTATGTACAGTTTAAATTTAATATTAGTTCTACGATATGGCAATTAAAAAAATGAAAAAGAGAGGAAAAGAAGGAATGAGGAAGAAAAGGGTGCAGGGAGAGAAAGAGTCCACAGACAAAGAGCCAGAAAGGCACACAGGCACAGACACAGAAAAACAAACCCAGAAATATAAATAGAAACATCTACACAAGTACAGACAGAGACGAGGAGTCATACCAATTACCAACTTATAGCTATCCATCAAAATCCACTAACAGCTTGCAAATCTGCTTGTGGTTTTACAGAAGTAGCTGTATGTGATGATATCGCTACTCAGTACCTACCCAGTGGCCTGGATGAAAATAGGTAGAGTCAACAATTGTTGATTTTCTAATATATGTGAAGCATTGAGCTGAGTGTTGGAGATACAAAGAAAGGCAAATGAACAAATAAATTGATATAAACATAAATAATAAATAAAACCCAATCCCTGCTCTCAAGGAGCTCACAGTCTAATGGAGGAGGTAACATACAAAAATGACTGAGAAACAAGGTATCTACAAGATAAATTAGAGATAATTTCAGAGGGAAGGCACAAGCATTAAGTCAAAGCTCAAATCTGACCTGTAGGCTGCAGTTTCCCTACCTTTATCTATGTCAATAAATGGAATTAACAAGTAATTCTCAGTGCATTAAGTAATCAGAAAAGCCAAATTTGATTAAAGGAATAAAATAGCATTAAAATTAAAATATCCCTCAATAAACTGATGACACTTTTATATTTTCTCTTGCAGGCATCCCTTATTTCTGCAGTTTTAACTGCACTGATCCTGACATTTGTAATTATTAGAGTATTCACCCTAGGTCCATACATGTAAGTTTTTTTGTTATTAATTTGATCTTGAATTTGCAGTCATCATATATGTGGTAAATAATGAAACTTCATATATATTCAAGAGAAGAGTTGCATGGTTTATATGTGAATGTGGCCAAGTTATTTCATGCTTGGTGGAATGAGGGTAGTGTACTGGACTAGAAATCAAGGAGACCTGAGTTCAAACCTGGTAGACTCTTATTAGCTGTGTGACCCTGGGCAAGTCACTTAACTTCTCTGTGTCTCAATTACTCCATCTGTAAAATGGAGATAATACCTACCTCACCTACATATCTACCTCACACAGCTATACACACTTACTTCATAAGGGTCTCACATGGATTAAATGAGATAGCACATGTAAAGGGCTTTGCAAAGTTAAAATGCCATCTAACTGTTCTCTATTATTACTTTCCTCAACTGTAAAATGTAGGTAATAATACTTATACCAGTTGTTTCACAAAATTTTTCTGAGAAGGGAGGAAGGAAGGAAAGAAGAAAGAATTTATTAAGTGCCTACTATGTGCCAAGCACTGTATCAATATCTCATTTGATTTTCCCCATAACCCTGGAAGAAAGGTACTATTATTATTATGTAGTTGAGGAAACTGAGGCAGACAATGCTAAATGACTTGCCCAGTATCATGTAGCTAACTAGTAAGTATCTGAGGCCAAATTTGAGCTCAAGTCTTCCTTAAATTGAAACCCAGCACTCTATTGACAGTATAGGTATCCTAGAGAGAGAATAAAAATGCTTTGTGAACAGAGGTATTTAAAGCTACAATGCTGACATAATTTTAGGAAACATTTTGTAAACTCTAAAGCACTATGTAGATTATTATCATCATCATTTTCTTCTTCATCATCTTTATTACTTACCAGAGTAGGAAGAAATTCACAAATGATCGTTTCTGTGGAAATTTGCACTGGGTCACTTGGAATTTTAAGAGAAGACCCTGAGCAGTGACTTCAGTCTCTTGGAATGAAAATTCTGAAAGGTGGGGAGCAAAGAAACATGGTACCCAGTAGCAGGAGATAAAGGAAACTTCTATTTCTCCTCCATAAAAGTCTTTATTTAAGATAGCGAAAGGAACATCATAAATATACTTAATTTATTATTTCTAGAATATCTCCTTCCAAAAAACTCAAGTCCTTTTACCAGCTTCATTTCAGTTATTAAATTTAAATTTCAGCCTCCTAAGGAAGGAGATAAAAGAAGATAAATTTTATTTAAACTGGGAACTTCAACCAAATAGTCCCATGTTTATTTTATACATGGTGACAAAGATTTAGTGAAAATGCACCCCAAACTCTGACTAACAAATACCATTTTATCTTAATCTGCTATGGTTAGATAAGTCACAAAATTTTATTAAGTTGTGTTTAAGAACCAGATAACATTAGTTCAAGGATACAGTTGAACGAAGCTTAGCTTCCTTCAAGAATCTGTACGTCATCAAGCCAACAAAGCCGTGGTTCATGGATGTTCTTGTCCAGTCTTCAGTGTGGGTGGTTCATTGTTCTCATCGAAGCATCGTTGAAGACTGCTGCCCAGCTTTGCCTTCTTTCATTGTATGGGTGTATCTCCCTCAAAGTGGAAATGCTATAGGACCTTAGCCTGAAAGGGCCAGAGTCTTACATTGCATCCTGGGCCATCTCCTGATGAATCCCCTGGATCCGAATGGCCCAGAAGAAAGTGAGGTTGGTGACCCTGCACAGCCCTCCCTCACTCAGATCAAAGTTAACTGTAAGTCATGTCATCCTCTTGATGTCATGGTCCTCTTCAAGAACAAAGGACAAGCACAACAAAACCACAACAACCTTATCTATGTTCTTCCACAGAACGTCCCTCGGTAGATTCACCCAATGTAATTCCAGGCCTTCCTTGAGGTCTTTCTACATGTCGAGGGGGCCAGTGGAGTCTTGGGCCTATCTGTCTGCTGTTCCTTACTTATGGCAGACCCACTTTCATTTCCATTCAAACATCCCTTCCAGGTGTCAGCAAACTAAGCTGTAGGTCTCACATAATTTGTAGCCTATTTTTGTGTGGTTTGTGAGCTGAGTGGTTTTTACATTTTTAAAATAAAATTTTAATGTATTTTAAAATGTCAAAAATCATTCTTAGTTTGTGAGCCGTACATAAATAGTTCATTTTTGGCCAACCTCTGCCTTATACCACTTCTTGAGCTTAGGTCATCGCTGAAAATGTGCAACAGATTATTTGCACTAACCACAAGTATCTCAATTTCCTTTACAGACACTCAACTTTGATTTCCTGAAAGCAACGATATTATACAATTCTAAACCATAGATAGCCATGACTGAAGAAAATTTCTGTTAAAAATATGCATCTTTACTCTAAGGATTGACTTAGGGTCACTAAAAAGCATCGTGGCTCTTCCTCCTGTTCAAATCTGTGTCCAACTTATCTGTCCCCAATGTCAATTCCAAACAGGCAGTGATACACTAACTGCCCTGGACTGACTATGCATATTTTAGTCTAGATAAGAAGCATTTGTCTTCCAAGTCATTCTTCTTCTATGAATCTTTTGAATAAGCACAGATCTCACTTAAAGAGAAGGAAAGGAGGAAGGGAACAAGCATCTATTAATGCCTACTGTACACCAGGCACTATGCTAAGTACTTTACAAATATCTCATTTGATCCTCACAACTCTGAAAGATACATATTGTTATCCCCATTTTATAATGGAAGAAATTGAAGTAAAAAGAAGTTAAATGACTTGCCAAGGGTCATTCAGCTAGAAAGTGTTTGAGGTCAGATTTGAACTCAAATCTTCCTGACTGCCCAGTGGTCTATCCACTGAGTTATTGTTCTTCAGTCATATCTAACTCTTTGTGACCTCATGGACCATATTTTTCATGGGATTTTCTTGACAAAGATACTGGTGTGGTTTGCCAGTGGATAAAGGCAAATAGAAGTTAAGTGATTTGCCCAGGCTGATATTGCTAATAAGTGTCTCAGGCTAGATTTGAACTCAGGTCTTCTTCATTCCCAACCCAGCACTCTATCCACTGAGCCATCTAGCTACCCACTGAGTCACCTAGATGCTTTCAATTATAGGAGACCATATAATAGTCTGAAGTTTGAATCAATTAACATAATGACATACAAACTAAAACATCTGGAAGACATTATCATCTATAGGGAATCCTACTACCTTTTGGACCTGGAACAATACATTCTCCATAACAGTGTAAAAATTCTGGGCAAGAACATTTCTCCCTGTTTTATTTCTTGGTTATTAATATTAATTAATAGTTAATTAATAATCAGTGGGTCAAAGTTCTCTCTGTGGTTGCATATGTCAAAGAATCTTGTCTAATCTTAACATACACAAGAGACTTCTTATTGGAAGAAAGCATTTAAGGCTTTATTTTGTTTTACAGAGTCAAATACCTTCTGGTAATCACTAATTGAGAAGCACAGTAAAATATTGTATTCAATGTTCTTTTCGATCAATATTGTGGCTATAAAAATACATGTGGTATAGGAAATCATTTGCAAAAGCTTGCCTAGTCTCCTCTCATGTCTTTTCAGGATACCCTGAATAATTGGCACATTTTTAAATTTCAGAGAAACTTTCTCTTTTGAGATTTTCTCCATTTGAAAGGAAACCATGTGAAATGGATTAGGCAATTATCTGTTGAACAGTGTGCCAATCCTTCAAATCCCCCCCTCAAAATTTATTTTTTTATTGACTCATTGAATTTCTATTCTGTAAAATCACTTGTTTTTGTAACTATGTTTACAGCAGACTTCTCCTTGGTTTCAGTACCAATCACTTTAACACAGAAAACTACTCAAAAATACCTCAAGTTCATTTGAAGAAAAGTGTGATCTATTTAGTCTTTTTATTAGATAAATAAAAGGCTTTTATTTTTAAGGCTACTTTTAAAAAGGTTCTAGTTAAGAAAAGACTTGTGTATTTATAGCCATTAATATTTTGTTTATGTTTATATGTTTATATCATGTTAGCCTACTGTTCAGTGCAATGTTTTTTTTATTTTCCACGTATATTCAAAATGATTTCTATTTCTGTATCTACATACATAGACACACTAAGGCAGAATTAGCAATAATAATGATAACAATATGGAACTTTGATGTCCAAAATTATTTGTCTACAAGAATCCTGTGAGGCAAATAGTACAATCATTACCTGCACTATAAAATGATGAGGGCTTGTATGACTTGTCAATAGTCACATAACTAGTAAAAATGGAAACTGGGATTCAAATTCACCTTTCCCATTTCCAAGTCCAGAGCTCTCCTATTATGTTCCACCTCTACAAATTGTGGTTTCATTAGAATCTTTCATTTAAAAGATCAAATTTTTTCATTCTGAAATACTGCCTCATGAAGATTTGTTCTGGTAAATGAGTCTTTAAACAGCCATAAGGTGTAGCTAGGTGGTGTAGCGGATAGATCACTGGCCCTGGAATCAGGAGCACCTGAGTTCAAATATGACCTCACACACTTGACGCTTACCACCTGGGTGACCCTTGGCAAGTCACTTAACCCTGATTGCCTCACAACAACAACAACAACAACAACAAACAATAATAGTAAGCTGCCATGAAAGTTTTTGTTTATTTGGCAAGTAGAGCAGAACAGGCTGACATGATGGAAAAAATAAAAATAATTCTTTATTCATTCAATTAACATATGTGTGGGACCCAAGTATAGGACATTATGGAGGATACAAAGATAAATAAGACATGGTCTCCAGCTGTTCTTAAGCTTACAAATTCATTTATAACACAAGAGGCTGGTTTTTACTCCTTTCTATTTCTTCCTCTCCTCCAGAGGAGATGAAGCAGAATCTCTTACCTAAGTCTCACCTATTTTCACCTTGCCCTTTTCTCTCCTCCTATTACAGACCGGAGATGTAAGTAACCACACTGTGTTGAAAGAGCTGTCATACTTTTGGCCATAGGCCAATAAAATCTCCCTTAGATCCACATGGCCCCTTTCTCTACTCTTTGATGGACTTTGTTGGAGGAAACAAAAAACTCATTAGGACTTTCTATCCTAATTGAAAGTCTTCTGTATATCTAGCTAATCCCTTACCTATTTAAGTTTGATGAAGCACATCAGGATACAGGAAATATTTAGGTAAAAGAAGTGAACAGAATATATTACAGTGTCTGTTATTGGACAAGCATGGGGTGGGAAATAATGAGAAAAAACAAACCTTTGGAAGGAACTGCCCATAGTACTCAAAGAGGTGAGTACAACTGAAACCTTCAGTTCCAAGAGAACTGCGGAGCCTGATAGCCTTTCTCTAATGGCTAACATCAGCCCTCCTCCACTTTTCCTTTTGGTTGCTTACCCCTCGTTGCAGTTCTTTTTAGCTCAGTTTAAGTCCAGGCAGACTTAGGGACCCACTCTCCGTATTGGTGCCACTAACATGCTCCCATTAATTTCTCTCTGACTGTTCTCCCATAGATTGTGAATGTCTCTTTTAAAACTTCAGGGTGTCACTCAAGTCTTTCTTCCAGTTCAAAGATTTTAATATCCAAATCAATCTTAAAACTAAGTGAATGCTAATCCTTCTGAATTATAAATCCTAGACTTCAAGTCATTTTTCAAATGCCTATTACACTTTTTTTAAGTTGATTTTTTTTTAATATGATGATGCCAGATTAGGCAACAAGGGAGAATAAAAGGAGAAGGAAGGATTGAAGGCAGGCAGGAGAGACCAAAAGATAAAGAGACACAAGAGGAGCGGAATCAATAAATCAACTATATGTCTCCAATTAGTGTTCCTTTTTAAAGGAATTTTAAAGAAATTTTTTGTTTCCTTTTTAAAGGAAATTAAAGGAGAGACATGGCATTTGAAATGAATCCAGGAGAGTGAGTAGGATTTTGATAAGTGAATATGATAGTTATAGTAGAGATTATTCCAATCAGAAGGAACAGTATAACCAAAGGCAAGAACATACGGAACACTTTTGGGGAACAGCCAATAGTAATTTAGCTGGAGTATTAGGTACTTGTTGACAGTGAGGTATTGAGAAAAAAAGGTAAATTGGGGACAGGTTATGGAGGATCTTTGATACCATTAATCTGGACTTTGGTAGACAATGTGGAGCTAATGCAAGAGAAGCTTGTTAAAATATGCAGTAAACTAAGGCAGCCTGAAATGAATGACATTCGAGTGAACATGTCTTTTAGAAATGAAAATGATGGCTATAAATTTTTAACTGTCACTTCTTATTAGAGATGATAACATCATATATTTAGAGCTGAAAGAAACCTTAGGGGTCATTCCATCCAATCCCTTTATTTTGCAAATAAGAAATTCTGGCCTAAAATGGTTAAATGACTAGCCCTAGGTCACACAGATAGTCAGTGGCAGACTCTGAATTTTAATCCAAATCTTCTGACTCCAGATCCGGTGCTTTTCCACATTAATATTCTGCCTCAGTTAGACAAGATTTGTGTGCTTCCGTGTTTAAATTTGGATGAAGTAATTATTCAACAATTACCATTCTTCTTCGACATCAATGGTTGTGATCTCACTAATGTACCTACAATATAAATTGTAACTTTTTCCATACCTTCTCATCCTATCCATCTTTTTTTCCATGTCCTTACATACGTCTTCTTCAGGAGGTTCATGTAACATGCTGGGAACTCTTTCTCTAGTTCTCTTACCATTATATGACTACCAATGAATACCTCGGTTTCCATTTGTTCTTGCCACGTGACGGTATGGCATTCTTTTCCAGTCATACGCCTCACTGATTGTATCCTTTATACCTGTTCACTCGGGCAGTTCTTTGTTGGTAAAGCATAGCCTATTTATGGCTACTATGTGCCTCAACTTCAATTCTTTGGCACCTTTAGCATCCCTTCGCTTACATCCATATGATATCAACAAAAATTTCCGTGTTAAAAAGATAGGCCTCTATTTTAGGAGGAAACCTGGCTTATTAAATGCAATCGCAGTTTCTCAAAGGCAGTTCAACCCACTCTCCTATTCCTTTTCAATTCTATGCCTAGTTCATTGCTCATATTCAATGTTTACCAAAGATATATGTCCTAATGGACAGGTTGTCTATCCACCTGTATATCTTGTTCTGAAGAATAAGCATTCTTCTTCCATTTGGATATTCCTGGGTTGATAATTAGGCCTAAATTTTTTTAGTAAAATTAATCTCATTTAGGAGGCTATCCAACATTTCAGGGCCTCCTACAATTAGCTCAATGGTACCTAGAGTATCTAGAGGATTTCATTCAATAACAAATATTTACAGAGCACCTACTATGTGCAAGGCCTCTGTCAGTTCCTGTGGGGTATTTAAAGATGAATCCTACCAAATTCCTACTTTCAAGGAACTCATAAGCTAACAATAACTAGCATAGCATAGTACACAGAATACTTCATGTATATTATCTCATTGATTCTGTCTAAATAAGCCTATAATTAGTGAAAGTATTACTATTTTCCTATTAGAGATGAGTAATTACCGTTAAATAACTTAACACTTCTCAGGTAGTAAGTGAATGGAAATGCAAATCCAAAAACTTTTCCAGTTATCTCTCAGTAGAGGTACTGTACATACAAATAACTGTACCAGATAAACAATATAGTATATGATGCCTACTATAAGACAGGGGAGTTAGAGGAATTCAGAGATGGGGGGAATGGTTTCCAGTTGGGGTGAGCAGGGGTCGCTTCATGGAATTGTCATATGATTGAGGCAGGTCTTAAATTAAATGATTTTATTTTGTGGTCAGATAGCTGCTTAGTTCATATGGCAATGAAATTTGGAAGCTTTATGATTGCTCTTCCTCTAACAAATGGTAAGGTTCACCTGAGCATATGAAACTTTTCTAATAATTGGGATTATGCATTTATTATTTTCAGTATTTAGGTGTTAAAAGAAGGTTGTTTTTAAATATCGTACAGCTTCTCATTTCTGTTTGAATAAGATTGTAAATAACCTTCTGTTTATCTTGATAGATGATCAGGCTTATAGCAGAACATGTTTTGTGGTTGGCATGGTAGCTAGTGGAGCTGACTCCTTGCTGAAAATGTGACAACTATGAATGCTCATAATCCATAAAACATGAGCCCTTCAGTGCTCTGTGTGTGCATTTGTGTGTTTTGCTTCATTTTGCTTCAGATGGATGATCAAGAAAACTGCTCTCTCATTGAGTTTCTAAAGTGGGTATTTGAAACAGATCTTGAAACCCACTATCAAAAAAAAGGTGGGGGGAAGTCTACAGTAGTTGCTGATGTTGACCTTGTTACTATGGAAACACGTTTTTTAGCAGCAGTGTTTTAAAAATAAAGCACACAATTCAAGTTCCTTTTCCATAGTGCAATAAATTCTACTTTTTGACATAATTTCAAATATTTATAGTTCAGGGGCTTTGGGGCTTTCTGAGATATAATGTTAGCTTTGTTTTATACTTTTAACCATTTATGAGCTAAAATTTTTAAGTGGTAGGACAGTTTAATTGTTATCTAGAAACTCAGCTAGCATACGAAAGCAGTAGCAAAGAAACCTTTTTTTCTGATGTTTTGCCTGCAAAAATCAAAGGCATCTTTAACCAAAAGTACTTTCACCATAAAAACCTTCATTTTACCTCTTATCAAAATCCTTTCTTTTGTTTGTTCTCTCATTTTTTATAAATGAAGATCAATTTAGGTACTACTGTGTAATTTTCACTCAGGATAGAAATTATGTTACAGTCAAAACATTCAGTTGTGTACCCTTTTATGTCTGCTTTATTACAATACTATAACCACGTTAAATTTCTAAGCATGACTTGTGATGCTTATATCCCACTTCCTCAGATGTGCATGTTGGTTTAGATTTCCATACCATTGATTTGAACTTTATTTGTTAGACACCATGGAACTATGATAAGAGTAAGAATTCTTGGAAAAAATTGGCCAAATTTCTGTAATTTTGAAATGCTCTTTTCTACAATGTATAAAATACAAATTTTATACAGTTCTACTCAATCGCAGTGATATAACGAAGAATATCAATTTTTCCTGAGGCAGTTTTCATTGTGGTAAAATTCAATGATAAATCTGGTGAAGTGATCCTCTTATTACATCCTTTGAGTAAGGTTAGCCTGAGATTTTGCAGCACAGACTATGCTTAAATAGAGCCATCAAGTAAAATCATTTTTTCATCATTCACATGATGGCAGTCAAAATATAGACAACATGACCACTACCTCAAGCTTAAAAACGCTTTAAAGAAATTCTATTTAGAAAATGTGAAAAGTGTTAAGTGCTTGTGGTGGACTAAAGATCATACTTGCAAGGACCATGCAGGAAATAATGTTTTTCAATGTGTCCACTCAAGAAGGCTTTTTATTCAACTTTATATGTGAATGAATGAATATAACTGATTCTGGGAGTCCTTCAGTTGACTATAGTCATCTGTTGTTGCTTTTCTGGAAAGGTACATAGTTTAGAAAATGAAGGCAAAATATATGAGAATTCAAGTAGAGAGATCAATTCAGTTTTTTCAATGGAAGTATAAACAGAAAACCAATTTTCACATTGGAAATAGTATTAGTTATCTATCCCTTTGGGTTCAAGGGGATGTTGTGGAATAGCAAAGGAAGAAAGATTAAGTACTCTCTACAAAGTCACAACTTCTATTTACAAAGAAATCACATTTCTTTTGGTTTGCTGAATCTGTGAATTTACATCTGGATATTAGCTAATTGTGGAGGATCTTCTATAAAGCATGTGGGAAGAAGGAAATGTTTTTGTTTTTCTTTTTTTTAATATAAACTAATTTGACTGAAAGCATGATTTTAAAAAGGAGAACTCGATAGTCTTTGTCATGTCTGACCTTGAATATTTTTGTCACCTTAAAAATATCCTTTCCCCCCACTTCTCATACTTAGGCAATATATTTCATATGCAAAGCCTCAAATACCTTTGTGTCACAAAATCACAATCTCAGAGTCTGAAGGCATTTCAGAGGCCATCCAAAATATTTCATATCTCATTAAAAATCACCTTTAAGTGATCAAGTGCTTAAGGACCTCCATCAAAGAGGAGCCTACAATCTCCTGAGGTGGCCTATTGTCCTTTTGGATAGCTTTTATTTTATGAAAGATTGTCCTTGATATTAAGTTTAAATTTGTCTCTACAGCTTTCATGCAGTTTTGTTCTTTGGGTCCAAGTTAAACAAGTCAAATCTCTTGTTCACATGACAGCCTTTCTATTTTCCCCAGGTATTTTTTCTCAAGACATTCCAGTCCCTTAAATAGAGCTTCACATGGCATAATGTTAAGATTCTTTCACATGTTCTTGGTCATCCTCTCCTAGACATTTCAGCTTTTCAATATCCTTCCTTGAATATGGAGCCCAGAAGTAAATACAACATTAAAAAAAATAGGTTCTATTCAGGTCAAGGTACAATGGAACTATCGTGTGGAACTTGTATCCATGTTCAATGGTATCCTGTGCTGGGTAGAGTTTTGACTTGTGTTGTAGTAGACTGGCTCCATTGCTGGTCATCACTGACCTAGGTGCTACTCATTCCCCTGTTTCAGAGATTCTAATGACATGATGGCAGTGGCTTTTTTTGGATAGATTTTCTTATCATGTGCCTATCTTCAAAAAACCCAAGAAAATCTTCACATGCTATCTCCCCAGGATACTGAAACTAACTCCTCATGGAAATAGGATGCTTACAATATTACAAAAGAAAGTTTTATCTAACAGGAACACAGAATAGAAGCTCCTAATGAACCCTAATATAAATCCTTCAGAATCACTTTTAGTCTCAAATACAAAGAGTCCTTCAAACCTTAGTGAGTCTTGTCTTCACTTCTATATTTCCTCTCTTCAGGTAGTTCTTAGTCCTGTGGTGGGATTCCCTCTACAACTCTCATTGTTCTAAGCAGGTGGCTCAAGGTAGTGCTCTTTGTAGGGGGACCCTTGGGTATTGTTTTCTCCCTCCAAAGGGAGCACAGATGTCTCCCAGCAAGACAATGAAAAATGAATGAATTCTCTGTCATTTTGTGCAATTTCCACTTTCAAGGCTGTGTGTGGAGGGGAATGAAGGAGTGGGAGGTAAGGATCTTCAAGTGTTCTTCTTATCCACTATATAGTTCTCTCTGTAGTTTATCACTCACTCTAGTGAGACTTGACTAGACCTGGAACATGCACTTATTAAGGTTATTCCCTTAGTCATGGTCTCTGTCAGATTCTGTTCACATAGACATTGATCCCAGAACACGGTCTGCTGCTGAATTCCAGTCTCTTGAAAGTCTTGGATTTCCTAATTAATTTATGGAGTTATGAAATGGAGACAGGTACTCTCAATTCATTGAATATTCTTTAGGAAAGACCACGATAGCAGGCAGGGAGTAATGCTTCAATCATACTTTAACAAGGCAAAGATGGTAGAGGGGCAAACAGCACAGAAAATACAGACACAAATGGTGTGAAAGAGGGTATAGAGGCAGACAGTGTGGGGACTGGGATGGGATGGTGGAAGAAGGCAGATAGTTTGGGGGAAGTGAATGGGAAGGGGATAGGGCACAGAGAGTCACCAGCATAACCTTGGACTAGAGGTGGAAGCATTTGACCAATATGGACCTAGCTGGAGATGGAAGCGTGCTCAGGATGGGGGAAGAACAAGACTCTGGGATCTCACTTTTATAGACCAACCATGCTACCTTGAAGCTAGTTCATTAACATATTCACATTATCTCAAAGTTGTCAGCAACATTTGGTGTTCTGCTGGTCTAACTGAGGAAATCGTAGGATGGAAAGGCCCTGATTTAGCACACAGTCTCAGGATGTGATTTTTCATTAACATGGGATCATACAGTTTGCAAATTATGCTCCTTTGGCATTTGGGACATTCTGTGATTTCCAGGTTCCTCTTGGCAATATCGTTGCTGCCATGGTTCAGTTTTTTCAGTCATGTCTGACTCTTCATGACCACAGCTGGAGGTTTTCTTGGCAAAGACACTGGAGTGCTTTGTCATTTCCTTCTTCGGGTCATTTTATAGATAAGGAAACTGAGGCAAACAGGATTAAGTGACTTGGCCAGGGTCACATTGCTTGTAAGCATCTGAGGCCAAACACAACAAGATGGGTCTTTCTGACTCCAATCTATCTATTGTGCCAGCTAGCTGCCCTATCTTACTTCATGCTTTGCATTACTTCCTGCTATTCTTACTTTATACTGGCTACTTAAAAACTTACTATAAACACTAAAAGGAGTTGGGTGGTTAGAGGAACTGGAATAAGATATAAATTAATACAGTCTCCATCACAAACTCTCATGTTCATGTTCAGTGATCAGTAATTCTAATGTCTTTTCCTCTTTTGTCCTTCAGCCAAAGGAATTGGGAGGAATATTGTAGAAAGAATGTTGGAAGAAGATCTAAATTCAAATCCAAGTTCTGCTACTATTATCTGTGTGATGCTGACCAATTTACTTTACCTCTCTGAGTATCAGTTTCCTCACATGTAAAATGAGGGAATTGGATGAGATCATTTCTAAATTCACTGTTTGTTCAGAGAACAAAACTATTAGCTCTTAATTCTATAATTTTTTAACCTGTTCAGGAGCTATGAAGCCCTCCAATCATTACCCTTCTGAATTATACAAATCAACTAAGACTGTCAATTATTGTTACCTCTATTACAAGTAGAACCCCAGCTTGGGGCAGTGCCCTCAGAATTTTTTTGCCTTTCAATGCCTTTATTTTTTTAATGTATTTAGTATTTTACTTTTCCCCAGTTACATGTCAAAACAAACATTATTTTTTAAAACTTTGAATTCCAAATTCTCTCCCTTCCTCCCTCTCCCCCCTCATTGAGAAGGTAAGCAATTTGATATACGTTATGTATGTGCAGTCATGCAAAATATTTCCATATTAGTCACGTGAAAGAAAACATAGACAAAACCTTAAGAAAAATAAAGTTAAAAAGCATGTTTCTATCTGTATTCAGACACCATTTTCTATAGGGTAAGATAGATTTCTATATCCAGTTGAGTGTGTATGTTATTCCTTCTTTGAGCCAATTTTGATGAGTTCACTCACTCCCCCTCACCTACCTCCTCTTTCCCACCACTGTAAAAGCTTTTTCTCACCTCTTTTATATAAGATAAAATGTGCCACTGATTCAGTGGCTCCTAAAGCCTGCTCCTGTTTTGCTGGGGCTGGGTGTGTGCTGCTGTAACCTCCACTGGACTGTGTTCAACTCTTAGCCAGGTGCTGAACTTTTCTGCTGAACTTCTAAGTTGTCTTTGGCTGGAAAATTATTTCACCCCTTCCTTTTGTGGATTTTGCTGTACCAGGAGTTGTTTTACGGCATTATTTTAAAGTTTTTGGAAGGGTTTGGGGGAGAGCTCAGGTGAATTGATGCCTTTTCTTCACCATCATGGCTTCACCTCCCCACTGTTAGCATTTCTTAAGAAAAGAGAATGGATATGAGAGATGCCATGGAGACAGAACCAACAAAATCTGAAAACTTATTGGATAGAGAAGGATAGAGAAGAGTGAAGAATTGAGGATGGTTCCTCAGTTTCAAATCTGAGCGACTGAAAAAACAGTGGTGCCCTAAAATAAAAGAGGGAAGTTAGGAGGAAGAGGGGATTTTGGGGAGGGATGATGAATTCTGTTTTTGACAGTATTGAGTTAGAGATGTCTGGTAGACAGTTGGGCATATCACTACCTATTCATTCCCACCAATATGTTTCTCTAGTGCCCTTTGGGTGGATTGTCCTACCAAATGATATCTCTTCTTTGCTTGGTCCCCCCCCTGATTTGTGAGCTGATATGTATTATTTGAATGTTCATTTAAATGAATTCATTCTTCAAGTATATTTTTATGGTACATAATTATCAAGGAATGTAAATGGTCTAGGTTTATCAAGAGTCATGAGAAATGCTTCATTTTAAACATAAAATAAAGAAAATGTCTCATCCCAAGGAAAAGTCTGGACATTAGTAGTGGTAAAAGTCTCAACATTCAATTCCTTCCTTTTCTTTAAAAGAGCTCTTGCATTGTTGTTGTTATCTGACAATCTTTGCTTTTAACATGATTTAGAGGAAAATAAAAATGATGTGTCAGTAAAAGATCAGGATAAAATAGGGCAAGCCTTGCTCTGTTTTCCTGTAAACTTTATAGTCATTTTCCCCTTTGGTTCTTGAGTTTAAAAAAATGGGGTGAAGTTGAAGTGGAGAGGATGAAGCACAGAAAGAGTGAGTTAGGTGTAGGGGTGATAGTAGAAGTATACTGTACAGAAGAGTTCCTCTCTGAACAATTTTGTGTATGTTCATCGAAACACTGGCTGCCCAGGACAGAATATGGGGGAGGTGGGAAGTTGTCAACTGATGCAAATGGTGATTGGAAAACCACATAAGAGAATGGGTTCAGAAAGTGGGGAGAGGTCTGTCTGTATCATTAATGGCTTGTAAGGTGACAGGAAATGGAAAGCTCTGTTTACACACCAGTCAAAGCACTTAACTCCAGGGATATGTCTAGTTAAAGAGGTTAATGCATGATGTCCTCTTGCCAATAATAGAGTCCCTGTAGAGATTGTGTGCTTTGGAAGGTGTCTGTGTTTAGCAGAAAACATTTGGAACAATGCCATGGAGAGATGTAATGTTTGATCTCCTAATGTGGAGGCAAAATGTTCTGATGATAAGGAACAGCCCTGCAGCATGTTTTTATAGGCTTGTGATCACTGTAGCTATCGTAGGATGCTAGGTCTAGAGCTGGAAGAAACCTCAGAGGCCACATGGTCCAACCCCCTCCTCTTTATTTCCTGTCATTTTATCTTATCACTGCTCAACTGCTCAGAAATAAGAAAGTTCTCTTTCAGAACTGGATGCATCATATGCAAAGTGGGTAATTTTAGTCAGAGTTGCCACGAATTTAGTCCAAGCACTTTCTCCTTGTTCCTAAAACATTCCTTTTAAATTGAAACTGAAAATGTGTGTGTGTGTGTGTGTGTGTGTGTTTCTATCTGTCCATCTATCTCACTTAGTTTTAGGAGATAAGATGTTATTAATGTTGTGTGTATATGTGCATCTATCTGGCTAGCTAGCTGTTTGTCTTGATCTGAAGGGAAAATTGTTCCTGTGTGTGTGTTTCTGGTGGTCTTGTGGGGTAAGATGCTATTTCTGTCTTTCCTCTCCATCCCCTTTTAGGACAGCCACTATGCCTTGAACTGAATAGACTCTGAAGCATTTGAAGTACCCTGAATGTAAACCCAGACCAGTTTGATCTCTATGCCAAATCCACAAAACTTCCTCTATCCCCTCTAATATTATTCTGTTTATATTTATGAAATTTCACTTTTTGATAATAAATTATGAACTGCATAGACTTTGAAGTAATTGGAGTGCCCACATGTCTGTATGGCTTCCAGGCCAAATCCTAAAAACCTCTCAGCATCATCAAAATTGCTTTTATTTATTTACATTTATTTATAAAATTTCATCTTCTGATAATATATTTACTTCAGAGCTCAAGCACTGGCATAAGACTTTTAAAGAGCAGAACTTAAATACAAAATTGTAAACCTTAGATTTCTTCAGGGAAATCAACTTCATGTTTTAAGTGAATGTTGCCTCATGCCCTAAAAGGAGGAACAAAGCTGGGCAACATTTTCTAGGCTGGAGACCTTCAGAAGAGCACAAAGTAATCAATCTAATTTTTTGTAGCTAAGACTAAAAAAGCTTCAGGAAAATAACACTAACTTTTGTAAATATTCCTAACGGTACCAAGAAAGAGTGGAGACCTCCAAGATCAGAGCTCAAGCTACTTAGATCTTTACTTTTTAAGGTCAGTCTGTTAAATTGCAGTAAGGGATGCTAGCATCTCTTAACTAGATTGCTGATATGAAAAACATTTGTCTAAAATCTGTAATTTTCTAAGATAATAAATGGATGTCATCTATGATTTCCCTAAACATTCTTTGACCATGTCATCAATGGCAACATTAAATAGGAAACTGATTCAACAGTTAGCAATATTCAGGCATAAAGGAGCTTAGAGCGTAAGAGCAAGACATAGATGTCCATTGGGATTGCCAAACATATGTCAAATAAATATTTTAAGAGCCTCACATAAAAGAAGCCAAGAAAACTGGGTAGCCTATGACTTTTTCAGGAAAGAAACATTAAGTGTTCAAAAGATGAATGTTGAAAGAAAAATATTGTTAACAATTTGATCAATGATGAAATGTAAGAATTGTCTTTTGTTACCATGCCCTAAGGTGAAATCTAAAGGAATTGAAGTAAACTCTACTATTGCTCTGTTAGTAGCACCATCTTTGTTTCATGCCAAAAGGGTGGAAAGGCAAAACATCAATAACTAACATAACTAAATAGTACTTGAATTAGACTTTTTGTTTTGGTCTAAAGGTTAACAGGGTGACCATATATTAAAGATGATTTTTTTGTAGTTTTATCATTTGAATTATTCAACTAAAATGGAGTCTAGCTAGTAGGAATTCCTAAGATTCAGCTTTCTCCCTCTTTTGTTGATATACTCAGAGAGCTATTTGGATAGTCTTTTCATGGCAACATCCTGCATTTATCATACCAAACTTACCATTTCACATGTACTTACTGCAAAGCTATATTATGGAATGATAATGACTCTCAGTTTTCTAAGACTGCGCAAGGAAAGTCCAAGTTCTGGTTGGTTCTAGCATTCTGAAAAGACTTTGTGTTGACCTAGCCACAAAAAAGAAGAGAATCTGCCTACCAAGACTAAGTATAGAGAGGCTCATCATCAGTAGGCTACCCAGTGATGAATTCTTTGTCCATGGAAACCCCTAAAGCAAAAAATACATTTTAAATCGGTCTCAGCCCTGTGCATTAGTGATAATGGCAGAGTGGCATAAGATATAATAGGACCTTTTAGACCATCTTGGGATGCTAACTGTGTAATTCTTGTCCACATATTACAAAAGAAACTGAATCATATCAATCCTGACATTTTTAACAAGAAGGAAATTATATCTACATGGAAGGATATCTTAATGGCTCCCTGGGAGATGCAGGTAAAGAAATAGGAAGAATTTGACCTAACCATCCACATAGTAAAAGTCAAATAGATGAAGAACGCCTGTTGTCCAAATTATGACATGCCAGTGTTGAGCTTGCCAATGAGGGGGAGGGTTATGTACGTACACACATGAATTACAAATACTGTAAATGAAGTGGACCCAGAATTAAACAGGAGGAACAAAAGGTAGATTCGCTTTGGGAAATTGTGAAACTCTTTTAATGACCCCAGCTTCTCCAAGAAACAAAGATTCATCCTTTTAATAGCAGTAGTCTACTGATGATATTGCTATATGGCTGCAAATCATAGACTACTATAGTCTATAAAGAATTAAAAACCACACAGAGTGAAATGTGGAGGAATGATAGGTGTGAGCAACCTACAACACATAATGAAGAGAGCATTTTGAAGAACTAGAGTAATGAATATTATTAGGAAATGTATACTTGAAAAATAACATGGTGAGAATGAAGGATAACAGTTGGACAGCCCAGTACCCAATTAGTATCTTAATGAAATCTAAAGAAAAAGCAGTCTTCCAAGAGGGTAGGTGAATCTTCTATAATGAGCTCATGGGAAAACATGGGCAAGAAACACCTGGTGAACAGGTGTGAAAGGATTGTGATCTGTGATATTAAAAGGAACATCCAAATAGATAATAGGTCCACTTGAGTTGAATCTTACAACAAAGTATGATTACCATGAGTTTGGGGATGTAAGCAATTAACTAATAGACGTGGGGGGCTGGAGGGGGCGGTGTGCATGTCAAGGTATGGGATATTTTAGCTTCAGACTGTCAAAGAAGGACCAGGCTGCTTTGTGCTAGTTGGGATTGCTGTAAAACCGAGTTGACAGATTCAATAGTTCTAGTAGTTAGTGACCATATAAATGTTACCCTTCTGTATTGATGGTTTTATTGATGTTGGTGGCACAATGGATAGAGCATTGGGCCTCAAGTGAGGAAGATTCATCTTCCTGAGTTCAAATCTGACCTCAAACACCTATTTTCTGTGTGACCCTGGACAAGTCACTTAACCCTTTTGTCTCACTTTCTCATCTGTAAAATGAGTTGGAGAAGGAAATGACAAACCAATTCAAAAATCTTTGCCAAGAAAACCTCCACTGGGGTCATGAAGAGTTGGACACAACTGAAATGACTGAACAACAAAAACTCCCTTCTGTGATACAGGTTATCCTCCATGTTGTCTCATCCTATGCAGTTGTTTTTCATTACTTTTCATAAGTCCTGCACACATGATGCAAACTATCCTCTACTTTAAAAAAAATAACAGTGTATAATTCAGGTTGTCTATCTACTGCCTCTCATCTCACTTCATCACTGGATTATCTTCTTCTTCCAGTCATGAGTGTCCTCAGTGCTTTTTGCTACATGAATAAAAAAAAGCATAATATTACAAAGACTTCTACATAGGGAAGTGGTATAAAATGATAATAGATATATTTCTGTAGCACTTTCAGGTTTTCATGGTGCTTTCCTCACTACAGCCCTAAGAGGGAAGATGTCAAAGTATTCATGCTTCTAATTTGCAGATGAGAAATTAAGTGATTTTTTTTCTCATGACTACAAAGCCAGGATGTATCTGTGAAAGAATTTTAATATAGGTATCTTGGCTCCAGATTCCATTCTCTATTTCTGTTTCCATGATATCTTAGAAAAACAAAACAAAAACAATGGCACAATAGACATCACAAACTATAATAATCTGTGAAAATACTTAGTATGCTTTTTGATTTTATTATGAATATACAGGGGAGGCAGCATGGCATAGTGGATAGAGAACTGGCCTGGAAGTTGAGAAGACCTGGATTCAAGTCCCCTCTCTGACACATACTGGTCATGTGAACCTAGACAAGTCACTTATGACCTTTTAGTGTCCCAGGAAATTCTTTAAGATTACACATTTCAGAGAAAGTGCTAATCTGAATGGGTAAAAGAGTTTCCTTGCTGAGAGTTCTGTATCTAATGAAAACCCACATCTGCTGCCCTCCCAAATTTCTCCCATCAACATTTAGAAAACTGATAATTGTCATTCAAAGATATATGGAAAAGCTAACTTCATCTTAAGTAAAAAAGAAGGGAGATTGCTATGATAATGCATGCTTGGAAGCCCCCAAAAAGACAAATGGATGCGATCAACAGGTAGTTTGCCGTCACAAGTCAGCACAAGAGTTATCAACAACAGAGGACTAGGAATTACACTTTTAGTAAGTGATGTCTGTCCTTCTGCTATTTCCAATTAATTGATATTTATGTTTAAAATCTAAAAATGTAGGTTTCCTTTCTCATAGGGAAAATAAAAGGTTTAGAGAGTCAATTCTCTAAACCCCAGACTATCAGGAACAATGAAGTATTCCTTTTTTAAAAAATTCAAAGAAAAACTTCCAGGTAAAAACAAATAAGAAAAAAATCTGAAGAAGCATAATGATATTTTGAGTTGTTTGTAATAGAGAAGGAAAGTGGAACAGTGTGACACAGAAGAAGAGACTGATTATTCTTCTAGTTCTTCTAGTAAGAGGCAATGTAATTGGTTTTTCTGAAGAGGAAGCCCCTGTTTTGCTTAAAGAAATATTTCTGTGGACACACAGGTGTTTAGAGGAGAGCATTCATCCAGTAAGGGACACCTCCTGCTGAGTTCTACCAAGGCATCTCTTTTTCAAGTTGATATTAACAGAGAGGATAGCTGCCTTCCTGAGGCATGTGTGTGAGATACCAAGGAAAGTTGCCTGTGACTTGGCAAACTTCATAGCCACTACTCACTTTAAATGAGTCACATAAAGTCAAATGATAAAATCAAGAGGAACTCAGAAAGTCATAGTGGATGCTAAGGTACAAAAGGAACCTTTGCTAAATATTTACTTGGAAGATTCTAAAGTGATCCTCATTATAGGAACAAAGCATCATATAATCAAAAATGGATGAAAGTCCATGCAATAGAAAAGCATCCAAAGAAAATATCATCTGTTCTGTTATTGAGGACATTCTCATCTCTTCTTTAAAAGCAATAACTTCTACCAGCCAGACAGCTAGGTGATACAGTGGGTAGAGCTCTGGTCCTGGCATCAGGAAGACCTGACATCAGGTCCAGCCTCAGATACTTACTGATGGTATGATCCTCGTCATTTAACCTCTGTTTGCCTCAATTTCCTAGTTTATAAAAATGAGAAATGTCAGCTTCTCTTTCCCAGGATGGTTGTGGGTATCAAATGAGATAATATTTATAAAACACTTGGAAAACCTTAAAATACTCCACAATTCTAGCTATTGTGGTTATTATTATTATTATCTGATGCTATCTGCACATCCTCAGCTATCCACACCTCTACTGTAAAAGAGAAGAAGCTAGGGGTGGGAACTATCCACCAGTTACTGAGTGAGGAAACTGCCTGTTCCAGGGTGGGTCAATGAATTCTCTATGACCTGTAGTCTTAGCCGCCTCTGAGATAAATGAATAAACGTATTTATGGTTATACGGCCTGTACATGTCAGAGGAGGGACTTGCCTCAGGTTTTCCTTGCTTCAAGGATTGCTCTCTATCCACTTTACCATCTTTTATAAGAGAACAGTGAGTAAAAAGAAGGTTCATAATATTTGTAACTTAGAAGGAATATTGAAATCCAACTAATCTAAGCCCCAGTTGATTAAATCTATCTAGAATAATTTTAATGACTTTACAACACCTTCCTCGCCAAGCCCCGCTTTCCAGTATACAGCACAGTGTACACCGAGCAACTGCTAGATGAACAACTTGTAGCTGATAGTTGCCCAAAGGATAATAGATGAGGTTTCTTAAATTGCTTGTAAGTGTGTTGCATTAGAAAAAAAAATACCCAACACTTCTTTCTCCTTCTTTGGGCTTGGACACATGGATTTTACTTAACTTTATCTGTGCCTCCCTCCTTCTCTTTCCCTACTTTTGCCCAGATTGGGTAGAAACAGAATGGAAAGCTTCATTATTTTTGGATAATATAAAAGTCAAACAGAATGGAAAGCTTCCTCCCAATTTTTGAGTCCAAAGCTTTGAAAGAGGGGTTATTGTCAGAATTTTTCCCTTGGAAAAGCAAAGATTTCAAATGCGGGCAGCTACTAGGGAGAGAAAACTCATTTCAAAAGCATTGGAAAGCCTGGCAATCTTTGAGTTTCAATAGTTGTCAGCTGGTTCTGACAGAGCTGAGTCATGATTAGGAATGAAGACAAAGTAAGTGTGTGTGTGCGCGTGTGTGTGCGTGTGTTTGCGTTTGTGCATGTGCTCGTGAAAGGGCACATATTGCTTCCATTCCGTCCCATCAACAGGGAAAGCTGACAGGTATGGCTGTTTGTTCATTCTTAGTGCAGTAAAGGAGGCAGCAGGTGGCAGCATCTCCCACCCAAAAAACTGTGGAAATTGAAGCAGGCTAATTTTTAACAGAGGGCTGACATGCAGGCTTCCTTCTCTTTAACGTTCTTGTGTGTCTGCACTGACCATCTCACTTTTCTGGAACAGTGGCCCATTAAGGTGGAAGAAAGCATAGTTTCCACCAATTCAGACTGAAGGATGTGCTTTCTAGCTCTACTCCAGCCCCATTATGAAGACCAAACATTAAATAGAATCCCTGCTTCCTCATCTGTGAAAAGAATGGGTTGGACTACATCAGGGAATTTTAACCTCAGGCCTATGAACCTGTTATAGACAGAAAGAAAGAAAAGGAAGGAAGGAAGGAAGGAAGGAAAGAAGGAAGGAAGGAAGGAAGGAAGGAAGGAAGGAAGGAAGGAAGGAAACAAAGAAAGAAAATCCATATAATTGACTTCCTTTGAAATCCTATATATTTTATTTTATGCATTTTGAAACATTATTAAAAGCATTTAAATGCAAGTGAAGTCCATAGATTGACTTTACAAGACATATATACATATATTAATAACCTCTCAATTAAATCATCTCTAAGGTACCATCCAAGTCTAATATTTTATGATTCTGTAAATCTATGTTATACAAAAATGTATGGTCAAAAAGCAAGATGCACTGATAACATGGTGAAAGAGGAAGGGATAACATGGACACCCCATGTGCTCCACAGATGTCTTGGAGATTCTAAGAGAAATTAAGAAAGATACTCAGTGTTTTGGGTTGACCTTCTGTAATGAAATTATGAGAGGATATGGAGAATTTTTGCATAGGATGGGCAGACGTGGATCACTATCACTGAGATCGCAGACCCATTTGAGTTTAAACATAAAATCACTAAAATGCAAGCTACTTGAGGCCAGGAACTGTCTCATTTTTGTCATAGCACAGTATGTGAGATATGGGAGGCATTTAGTAAATGCTTATTGAGTGATTTGAATTGAATGACTATACATAGAGAAATTCTGTCTTTGAAATTAATCTCTCTAGATCAGGGGGTTTTAATTCTTTGTTTGTGTATCATAGATCCCTTGGACGGCCTGGTGAAGGCTATGGACCTCTTTTCAGAAAGTTTTTAAATGCATAAACTAAAATATGTAGGATTACAAAGGAATATATAATAAAAACCAAATTTGTGGACCCCAAGTGAAGAACCTCTAAGTCTAAATTAGCATTCCTAGCACTCTTATGTTGTCCAAGGCCCTAATTATTGTGGCACTTCATTCAAGGCTGCCTTTTCAGAGCATTGAATTTAGGATCTAGACTGTTTGCTACTTTCTCCCCTCCAGCAAAATTTACCCATCCTGTGACCCATTCCTGGAGAGTTTGCCTATCTCAATAAAGGAGAGTTTGGATAATAATGGCTTAATCAGATAAAGTAATCTATTCAAGGTGTTAACTAGTAACTACTATTTGCTCCCTTGACTCTCTGCTCTGCCAAACAAACATAATGCCTTAACTTAACCCATTTAAAATCTGTAGTTTCCTTAATGGGTAAGTCCAGGGATAGAGACTTCAGGGACCACAGACATTTTGTGATATGGCTAGAACAGCACTAGACTTAGAGTCAGAGAATCTGGGTTTGAATCATCTCTCTGCCTCTATCTGTCTCCCTTCTCTCTTTTTCCTTTCCCTCTCCTCCCTTCTGCTCCCTCCCTACTTATTACTATATGACTCTTGGCAAAAAATCATTTTGCCTTTCTGGTTCCTGTTTTCTTCATCAATAAAATGAGAGAGTTGAACTAGATAACTTTCAAAGTCCCCTCCAGTTCTAAATCTACAATCTTGTATTTAAGAATAGGCAAGTCTTTTGGAATCCATGCAGGGCCAGCTTGCCAGTATGACCTGGGGATAGGCACATAAAGAATTTTGGAGGAGGGAAAAGAATCATGTTTTCTATTGACTATCCATCCATGACAATAATATCAGATGTGATAATATTTATAAAGTGCTTAGCACAGTACCTAGCATATAGTAGGCACTTGATAAATGCTCATTCCCTTCCTTTCCTCCTCTCCCATAAGCCTGCCCAGGTACAATTGCCCTGCAGTAGAAGATGGAGGGTGGAGAGGAGAAAATAAACAGAATTTCTTGTTGTCTCACCTTTGTATTTTGTTTATTTTTGCAGCTTGTTAGGGATAAGGCAGTTGTTTCTTACATATTGGTTTTGAAATATAGAATTTAAACTTATGAGATTTCAAATCTCTGATAATCTTATTCTTTTATCACTTTTAGTCATGCAATGCTGTTTAAAAGTTGTAATATTAAAACTCTTTTCTCCTAGATCAAGAACAGAAGATGCCTGGGTTTTTGCAAAGCCCAATGCCGTCCAAGCTGTTGGCATCATGTCATTTGGTAAGCGTTCAGTCCACGGGCATCTGTACAATGTAAAAGTACATTTTTAGATGGCTAGTACTTTATTTTTCCTATTAGCAGCATATGAGCCAAAGTAAAATCATCTATAAACTCTTCCAATTCATCGCCAAAGTCTCTGTTTATATATAGATAAATCTCTTCCAAGTCCAATAATTCAATTATGACAAATATATTTCTTAGCTCAGCAATTTAACAGGTCTTATGCTATCTTTCAAAGCTTTGGGTGATATCTGTTAAAGTTGCTGTATTATTTGGACCAAATACTATCCAGAGAGACTGATAGGAAAAGGTATGAATTTCCAACTTCCCATCAAAGAGGATGTTTTTTGTTAGAGATGGCATGAGACTACCACACAGATCTGGTGTGAATAGGGGGCTCTTTGTTCTTAGGACTGTAAAAGAGTCTCATTGGCCTACTTATAATTAGTTGATCTAGACTGTAACTCTTTAGGCTTCTCCAGAGACAAATATCTCTCAACCTTTTCTGGAATAAAGAGAACTTGGGTCAAATATGGAATGTGTTTTAATAATGTTTTCATTATTTTCTTACAGCATTCATCTGCCACCATAACAGCTTCTTAGTTTATGGTTCCCTGGAGGAGCCCACAGTGGCTAAGTGGTCTCGGGTCATTCATGTATCAGTCGTGATTTCTGTATTTATCAGCCTGCTGTTTGCTATCTCTGGTTATCTGACATTTACTGGTAACACACAAGGTACAGTGCAAGATTCAAGTTTATATTTCATTGTTTGGCAATATTTAACGTTTTCTTATTTTTAATCTAACTTCTCTCATATACATCTGTGTCCATCCTCTGCTTCCCTCATCTCAGAGAAAGAAGTGTTAACTCTTCCATGCTGGTTGCCTTTGCCACACTGCCTAACTCAACCTAACACTAACCTCCTTCTAGACCCTCACAAATCTACCTCTCCTTTCTGCTTTGCACATTTTTCTCAGAGGTTTCACTGAGTAATTCTCCAGTAATGAATTACTCTTTGAAACCTCCCACATGACCCGTTTAGTCACCAAGGCCTGTTGCTCGTTGCATCCCCAGCATCTCTCTATTTACTCTTTGCCATCACCCTATTTAAGACCACACTTACTTCATGGTTAGTCTCTTAGCTATCTTCTCTATCCCTGGTGTGCCCTCACCTTCAATTCATGCTACACACTGTAGTATTAATCTTTCTAAAATACAGTGACCTTCATGTCCGTTCCCTGCTCAGAAACCTTAGATGGCTTCCACTGCCCACTGGAAAAAAATGAGTTCCTCAGCTTTGCATGCAATTCCCAAACTACCCTTCTAAACTTATGCCCCATGATCCTCCTTCATGAACCACCCAGCACAGCCAGATAGGTCTATTTACTACTCACCAAACACACCGAACTCAGTCTTATTCCTGTGCCATTACTCATGTCAATCACCTGTAAAAATCATTTTCACCTTTTCACTAGCAATAAAAATGATGGGAACTGGACTAGACCTATAATTTCATTGGTAGTAGGGAACTCTTAGCTGAGAAAACTCCCTCTTTCAGTGTAAGCCAGTATTTTTGCTGCAACTTAAAATCTTAGAGAGTTTGCTGGAGAACTAAAGGGTTGTGACTTGTCCGTGGTTACATAATCAACATGTGTCAAAGGTGGGATTTGAACTCAGATCCTCCTCACTTTGAGGCCACTATCCACTATATCCACTCTACCACACTAATTTCATAAGAATGAAAGTTAAATAGAAGAATAAATGTATAACACCTTTAAAAACACACAAACTAGTTTTATTTGTAATTCAACCATGATTATCTTATCTGGAATTGGAACTATCACCTCAACTCTTAAACTGCAGCTCCCCTGGTATCCACTAAGAATGTTGCTAAAAACATGTTTAAGAACTCAGAATCACTAAATTTCAGAATAGGAAGGGAACACATAGGCTATCTAGTCCCATCCATACCCCAGAAAAGAATTCCCTCCCTCAGGAGCCCAACAAATGAATAGCCAGCCTCAGTTTGAAGACGTTGAGAGGAAGCCCATTCCGCTTTTTGGAATTCCCCCTAATTGTGAAGACCTGACCTGGAATCTAAATGTGGCTCTTTGTACTTGCGTCCATGGCTCATGGTTCAGCCCTCTGGGGCCAAATGGAGCAAATCTAATCCCTCTGCCCCATGAAAGCTTTTCAATATCTGAAGGAAGCTGTCCTGACAGGAATCATATATTATATTCATAAGCAGGTTTGGCATTTGAAAGAAAAAATCAGAGGTTGTTTTCCCTTCTTTTCCTTTTGGAATAACTGAATAGAGTATGAGATTTTAATCTAGTTTTCCATCTGGGTTGATTGAAACAAGGTGGCCAAATAATTTAAAAGCAGGAAAAACACTTTATGCTGAAAAGAACAGGCCCTAAATAACTATTCTTTTATCATTCCCCTCCCCTTTCCTGCCTTTTCTTCTGCATCCTCTTCTCTAAATTGTTCAGAGGTGATAATGCTGTCTCTCGAAAACGCCTATTTTGATGGAGATATGAAGTCACTAACACAGTTTTTTAAAGATAAAACTATTCTGTCATTTCTCTTTGTCTGCATTCCATATAATGTTGTCTGTGGAAGCTTGTATCTATTTTTTTTCTGTTAACAATAAATATATCAAGAACTCCCAAATGCCAAGAAGGATAATGTCTGAAATTCCTCCCCATAGTACAGAGACTGTGCTTAGATCTTGTAATGTGGTATTCAGGAAATGCAGGTCTCCAGATGTCCATCTCTCCACTTCCTTTGGGAACTGTTCTTGTTCTGAGAATAACACTTCAAAAGAAAACTTGTTTATTTTCAGCAGAAATTTTTCTTTCTATTACTAATTGAATAATCAGATGCAAAGAGCATAAGGACATTTTGTTAAGCTAATTCCAGAGTTCTCCAAAATAGTTTTTCCTTCTTTTTAAACTAAATTTTATTTTCAATTAACAAAAATATATTTTCTTTCCTCCCTCCAGGGGAAAAAAAAATAAGCCAACCCTTCTAGCAAATTTGCCTAGTTAAACAAAACAGATTCTCACATTGACCATAAATGTTTCTCATGCTGCAAGTTTAATCTGTCATCTCTCCATTAAGAAGTAGGTAGCATTCTTTATCACTGGACTTCTGGAGTCACAGTGGGTCATTACATTGATCAGGGAACCCACCAATCATCTCCTGAAATAAAACCCAAAAAGAAAACTTCAAGGAATATCATACCAAAATCCAGAGCTCCCCAAATCCAGAGCTCCCAAGTCAAAGGAAAAATATTGCAAGCAACCAGAAACACTTCCAAGACAACTTTCAAAAGTGATTTGTAGTTAGGCCACCAAAAATAAGTGTTGAGACCAGGAAAGACTATTTCCCAATAACTGATTATCACTAATTAATGATAAATCTGTTCAGAGGTAGCGTACTAACTCATTGTGTCTCAGTAAGCAACTTGGCAATCTTTTTCTTAGACCTTTGAAACTGGACAAGAAGTTGTCATGTTTGTTCAAGATGATTTTTTAAAAAAATGATTGAAACTTGAAGTTGTAGATAATATCCTACTCATTTAAAAAAAGCAATTATATATTTTTTTCAATTATCAGGCATTTTCCCACTTTCTATCTGCCCTACCTCACTGGGGAAAAATTAAAACCTTTGTATCACAAAAAGCATAGTTAAACAAAACAAATTCCCATATTGGCCGTGTCCAGAAACATACGTCTCGTCCTTAACATTTCTCTATCATGAGGTGGGCGCTATTATTATTAGTCATCGGTCCTCTAGAATCATGTTGATCATTGCATCAGAATTCTTAAGTCTTCCAAAACTGTGCATTTATTATAATATTGATGTTTTAGTATAAATTGTTCTGGTGTTGCTCATTTTGTTCTGTATCAGTTCATAAAAATCTTCTCAGGTTTGTTGAGTTATCAAATACTTCAATTTTATGTTATTCCCCAGGAGATTTGTTTGAAAATTATTGCAGAAATGATGACCTAGCTAACTTTGGACGATTTTGTTATGGAATCACTGTCATTTTGACTTATCCAATTGAATGTTTTGTGACCAGAGAGGTGAGCATTTACACTTCATTTTCCAGGTATATTCTTTGCACATGTAGTTTCTTTATTGACTTGATATTAGAATCATTTTTGTAAATATATGAATTCAAGACAGATTCTACCATTCCTTGTATTTCCTTTTACCTAATTAGCAGCAGAATTTAAAGAAAAGTTTTCATTTTTGAAATTCTAGAACCGAAAGGGACCTTAAAAATCATCTGATCCACCTCTATCATTTCATAGATGAAGCCATGAAACTGAAAGATTAAATAACTTGTTCCTGGCTAATTAGTGACAGGATTGGAATTAGACTTAACACTGCTCTCCAATTCCCAGAGCAGTGCTCAGTCCACTCCCCATCCAGTACTGCCGCCCATTCAGAGATTTATGACAAACTTTCACAAGCAGAATTAGTAAATCATGGTTAGGCTTGAGTTTATATTAACATAAGGTCAAATATTTATATAAGTGCATTCCATGGTTTTTCCTGGCACTTGGCACAGCCAAACTGAATTTTAAAAAAGAAAACCCTTATCCAAACTTTTTCATGACTTTTGCTTCTTAGATTTTTCTTTCCCCACAATCAAATCTATTTAAGCACAGAAGTAGCATGGGACAGAATGCCCTCAGTAGAATTAATTTAATTCAAATTATACATAGATACACACACATATACATATGTACATATGGGTATATATGTATATGTGTATGTGTCTCAAAATATTTTGTTCTTCCTTAAATCCCTAAATTTCAAATTTAAACCTTTAGCTTTGCCCCTATAAGAATGCATATACTTTTACATTTCATTAATATCTCCTTAGTTAATCTCTGATAACAATCACTATGACATCCCATTTAACTGGATTTGAGAACTTAAGAGAGATCTATATTAAGATGGAGGGGAGGTGTGGAGAGTAAAGGAAGTGTTTTGATTCTTGCCATACTGAAGTGAGAAAATGTGACTTTCGGGTGGTCCATCATGCAGTCCATTAAAAATCCTTTCGCATCCATTTGTAGTTTAATATGACTAATTCACAGTGAGCCTTTCAGAAGTCACATTGAGAAGGTCCCTGGATTTAGGAACTTATTCCTAGAGATTATTACTGAAGTGAATAGGCTTAATATATTAAGTGAACAGCCTGAAACTTAAACTGAATGTCCAACTTTACATGCTCTAAAAGGCAAAAAAGATATTTTGTGGGGGAGGTGGAGAGGTTTGGTCCAGACCTATGACTTCCTTGGAAGAGGAGATTCTAGGTATGAAAATTTCTCCCAAATTGTGTAGATTGGCAACTTGCCCAGGGTAACACATGTTCAAGATATGCTCCTTGAGAGTCAGGTATGACCATCTGTTCACTATATCATCCTGCTTCTCAGATAGGTACCTACCTAGCGCCAGTCATGGGCCAGGGACATCTTGAATATGTAATTCAAAACAGTGCTTATACTCTTTTGCTTAATTTTGTTTTCCAGTTAAGCATTCTCTCCTTCTTACTCTTCACATCCATCTTAAAAGAAAAAGAAAACCTTTGTGACAAAAAGACAGAGTCAAGCAAAGCAAATATCGCCATTGTCCATGTCCAAAAATGGTTGTCTCATTCTTTATCCCAAGTCTATCTCATCTCCATCAGGCAGTGGGTACCATAAATCCTTCAGAATTGTGGTTAGTCATTGTATTGATCAGATATCCCCTTTCAAAGTTGTTTGTCTTTATAATGCTATTGTTATTATATATTTGGTCTCCTGGTTATTCTTGCTTCACTTTTCATCAGTTCATACAAATTTTTTCAGGTTTCTCTGAGCTTATCATTTCCATTTCCATCATTTTTATGGAACAATAATATTATTTTATATTCATACACTATAATTTGTTGAACCATTTCCCAGATGATAGGCGCTATCTTACTTAGTTTTCAGCTCTTTGCCTTTATGAAAAGAGCTACCCCAAACATTTTTTGGGTCCTTTTTCTCTTTCTTTGATCGCTTTGGAATTTAGGTTTGAGAGATACATGACTGGATCAGTGGGTGTGCACATTTTAGGGACTTTTTGTGTGTCATGCTGAGTTGATTTCCAAAATAACTGGACCAATTCACAAATTTCCTCCCTTATAAATACTAATTAGTGGTATTTTTGTGAGGTTGTGAATACCCCAATTCATAGGCTTAAGTATGAGTTCTTAGTTCTTGGTAGAAGAAGAAAAAGAACTAAGGCTTGACTTCTAGATCAGCTTTGAAGGTATAGCTATCTTCTATTTTATTTTTTCTCCAGTCCTATCTCAAATCCAAATCTGGTTTTCAGATCAGAACTGATGCACTTTGTACACCCTGTTTAACTGGGAGCTAGGCATTAATTGTTCAAATCATTCCACCTTCAAGTTTACATCTTGCAGGACTTAGAACTGAGTATTTGGTTTCTTTGCTTGTTTTTTCTGTTTCTAACTACCATGAACTGGAAGAACAGATTAAAAACTCTGCTATGAGAATAGTAATTAGATAAAAGATACCTTCATTTACATCTCCATTACCTTTCCTCTTTCTTTTTATTCTTGTTTCCATGTATACACAAGCAAATACAGATACACACACACACACACACACACACACACACACACACACACACACACACACACACACACACCCTTATCATGTGGCATGAGATCAACCCAAGTTATTCAGAAGAAGAGTAGAGAGCATACAAAGTGTTATGTGAGTGCTGCCAAAATGTCCGTCAGCCTTAAAATAACTCCTTTACCACTGTTACAATTTTGAACTTTCAGTATAATTATTTTTAAAGGCCTTCCTGGGATTTGTATTTTAATTGGGTTAAGGTATTATGTAGGTTTTTTGTTTAGTTTAGTTCAGAACAGGCTTATAACTTGACCTACTTGGGAAACTCATGGTCTGGAAACTGTCTACTTACACAATTTGGAAACCCATATGTAACTTAGAGCCCTAAGCAACTGCCTAGATCACTGACAGATTGTGATTTTCCTGGAATCACTTAGTCAGTATGCATCAGAGACAAGACTTGAACTTGATTCCAAGGCCTGTTATCTATGAGACCATGCTATATTTTATCATTTCGGAGAAATTACCTATCTAGATAACACAGAAAAAAATATGAACTCCTTTCAAGCATTCTATAATCTCGTATTAGTCAACTGTTCCACCATTGTCATTTTTATGTATTCAGTTCAGCAAAATTTATTATATACCTCCCATGAAACACTGTGTTAGGTTCTGGACATACAAAGAAAAAATGGAAGAGTCCCAGCCCTCTAGAACTTTACATACTACTGGGCTGTATTCAAGAGGTAAACAAAAAAGTAACTACAAGCCAGTCTGAGGAGGAAAAGTATACTAACAAATCACTAATGAAAGCTTGATGGAAAGGCCACACTCTACCTGAGCCCTGAACGAAGCTAAGAATTCTAAGAGGCACAAGTAAAGTGGGGGGGAACCTTTGAAGAATAACCTTACCAAATAGGTAAGATTAGAGGAATAATTAGTAGGGCAGTGTAGCTGAAGCACCGACTACATGAAGGGGAGTAATAGGAAATATGGCTCAGATTGGGATGGACATTAAAGGAAAGCCTAGAGTTTAAAAAATATGTCCATATCTGTAAAGTAAGGAGCTTGGACTATTTGATCTATAACAATCGAGATTAATAATAATTAGATCAAGGTCCCAAATGATGTTTAGATCTTGGATCTAAATGGTCATCTAACTAGATGATGCCTTCCAGCCTTAGGAATTAACTAGTTTTAGGATTCAACTTTCTATGAGCCCTCCACTACATTCACTAACCTTTTTTTGTCTCTTTATGCTTCATGTATATAGTGTAGTCATTCATGACCTCATGACTTTGTTCATGCTCTTCTTACCTTCATGGAATGTCCTCCAGCAACACACAAGTCCATTCATTTCAAACTCAAGCTCAAGTTGAACCTTCTTCATGAAGGGTTTTGTGACTACTCCGGTCCACACAGTATTACTAGATAGTAAGCTCTCTGTCACTTGAAATATTCAAGAAGAGACTTTATCAGCATTGGCTGATAGAGGGTATTTCTGAACAATATGGGACCAAATTACTTCAAAGGTTTCCTTGCAGTTGTAAATTCTGTAAACTCTATCCATGAACTGCTAATATGCTGAGTCAGTACCAGAGAGTCAGTCAAACAGCATTTATTAAGTGCCTCCTGCAGACAGGCACTATGCTAACCATGTTAGCACTTTAATGTTGGTTTCATACTGTTCATTTGATTTTTCAAGATTGATTGCAAGCTCTTAAGAGCAGAGATTTCATACTTGGTACAACTTTTGTATTCCCCACAGTGTCTAACACGGTGTGGCATAAATAGTAAGTAATCAATAAATGCTTGTTGATTGAGTTTGTTATTCTCTAAAGAATGATGATCGGTTCCTCTCTATCCTCACTGAGAAAAGAACAAGAGAAAACAGCCTTCAACTGCAAGAGGGGATTTAGATGAAAACAAAGAAGCAATGAATCACTGAACAAAGTTGTAAAATCTCTTTTCTTAAAAACCTTTCTAATAAACAGCCATCTGTCTAGTTTATTTTAGTTGAAGACCTGTATGTATCCAGGGAAAAAGAATAACATGGGTCCTCAAGGCCTTTTCCATCACAAGGATAGATTGATTATATATTGTTGTGTGTGTTCATCCTTTGTTGCCGAAGAAGACCATGCCATCAGAGAAATAATGACATGACTTGCACTTGACTTTGTTTTGAGGGAGGGAGGGCTGTGCAAGTCACCAGCCTCACCTCTCCTCCAGAGTCATCTGAGTCCAGTGACCAGATATTCATCAGGATGACTGGAAATGACCCAGGATGAGGCAATTGGGGTTAAGTGACTTGCCCAAGGTCACACAGCTAGTGAGTGTCAAGTGTCTGAGGTGAGATTTGAACTCAGGTCCTCCTGACTCCTGCACTGATGCTCTATCCACTGCACCACCTAGATGCCCCAGATTATATCCTAAGGCTGATATTCCATTGTCTGTATGTCTGTAATGTTTTATTTCCTGAGCACAAAATGTGGTAATTAGCCTTACTGGTCATGTCAAGAATGTTTTGGAAAGAATAGACACATTACTAAATTTTGATTTGGGGCTTAAAGGCTTCAAATATGGATGTGTGCATTCATATACATATATACATGTATAGATACATATATAATATTCAAATATTTTGTCTAGTAGTATAATACTAAACATATCCTATCCAACAGTTGCATACAATTAACATTTTCTGGGAAGGCATCACAGCAAAGCATTGTTTGTTAAGAAGTGACTGATGCATCAAAAAGCTGTGTATGAAGAAAAAATACATAAATATGAAACAGACACTCAATTTTCTAAATCTTATCTTTTTTGACAGGTAATTGCCAATGTTTTCTTTGGTGGAAACCTTTCAAAAATTTCCCATGTTATGGTGACAATGGTCATCATTGCTATCGCCACACTAGTGTCATTGATGGTTGATTGCCTCGGGATCGTGCTGGAATTCAATGTAAGTGTAACTAAATTATTTCCTTCTTCCATTCCAAAGAACAGAACAGGTCTACATTCAGTAAAGGATATGTTCTCCTTAATAAGATATGTTTTCAAATTGCAATAAAGAACATTCTGAAATATATATTTATTCCATGATTGACGATGTATAGTATTTGTAGTGCTTCCCATGTGCTATTAAAGTATAATCTTACAGATTTTGAATTTTCTTTACCAAGCAAAAACATAGGCAGATAAACTCACTTATCCTTCATCTCCAAACAGTTGCCAAATTGTGTCTTTCTACCTCCATAGCATCTTTGTACTCACACAGATACCACCCTGCTTCAGGTCCTCATCCCTTCTAACCTGGACTTTTTCAAGAGCTGCATTTATCTCCTTGCTTCATGTCTCTCCTCTCTCATATGCATCCTCCACAAAGTTACCAAAATGATTTTTCTAAAGTTACACATGTTAATCATGTCTTTCCTTTACTCAATGGAGTTCAGTGTCTCTTTCTTTTCTCTAAGACCAAAGATAAGCATCTCTGTTTATAACTTTTAAAGCCTTTATAACTTGATTCCAACATACTTTTCCATTCTAGTACTTTTTATGTACATATCATAGAATGGGAGCTTCTTGAAGGCAGGAACTATTTCATTTTTTTCCCCTCTGTATCCCCAGTTTCTGGCACATCATGACTTCTTAATATAATACTTGTTGATAGATTGGTGGCTGTGTGTATAAAAGATAATTATCTATCCATATCATGGATACGATCTATCATCAAGTTGTGACCACTCTTCCTGCAAACTTCTCTTTCTTTGTAAACCTAGAAGCAGTGCATAAATTTGATTTACTGTTAACATCAATTTCTTTCTCTTCAGTCCAGCTGCTACCACCTTAATTCTAGATCCTCCCTACTATGTGTCTGGATTGCTTTAACAAGAACCATCTAGACTTGCTATTCTCTTTGATTCCAGGTTATTCTCCTCTAATCTATTCAACACACTACTACTCTTCTTTCTTAATCACTACTTTCATCATGTCACTCTACTACTCAAAAACCTTATTTTCTAATCCATTAAAACTAAACCCCTCCATTACAGTCCATCTCAACCCACATCATAAGCCCAGTGCCTAAAACAAAGACAAAAAAGAACATTCCCTTCCCTGAAGTTGTTTACATGTTCTGAAGATACCACAAGCACACAGATAAGTATGATAGAAGGTGGAGAGTGAAGGGGGCAGAGGAGAGATCAGACAGTGTTCTAGAAAAATTTGATGAGGAAAAAGAATGCAAACAGCAAGGGAGCATCATAGGATATGATACCTTAGCTGAGAATTGAATGATGATTTGGAATCTGGAAAATAGCATTTCATTCATTCATTTCATATCTACAAGAGTCTACTATGTGTCAGGCACTGGGTTAGGCACTAAGAATAAAAAGAAAAAATAAATGAAACACTTCCTGCCCTCATGATGCTTAAATTCTAATTGGGCAAAGCACAGATACAAATCAGTAAACAGAAAATATATGCAAAGTAAATATAAAGTAATTTTGAAAGGAGGGCATTAGCAATTGAGAGGACCAGAAGAGGACCTGAGTAGAAGATGGCATAAATCTGCACCATGAAGAAAGCTAGAAATTCCACGAGGCAAAAGTGGCAAGAGTGGGCATTCTAGGCATGAGGATCAGCCTATGCAAAGGTACAGAGAGAGGAGATAGAATGCCTTGTATAGAGAACAATAAGTTGATGCGTGAGGCCAGAAAGTAGAGGGTATGATACTAGTACTGTCTTTTCACACAGCAGCTGTTGTGGGAAACTTGAAACTGTACAACACTACAGAAATGTGAGCTCTTGGGGCAGCTAGGTAGCACAGTGTATAGAGCATTGATCCTGGAATGAGGAGGACCTGAGTTCAAATCTGAGCTCAGCCCCTTGGCACTTACTAGCTGTGTGACCTGGGCAAGTCATTTAGACCCCTTGCCTTAGAGAAAGAAAGAAATCTGAGGTACTCTTCACGGATGATAGTTTACTACATGCTAGGTACTTGTAATGTTTCATGGTGATGCTTCTTCCCCTTGTGTCCCCTCTGTAGTTAAAAATCACAGAAAATTCATTGCTGTCAGATGTGCTAGGCATGAAAGATCATTCTATGCAAATTCATGATGGCAGAAAAAGAAAAGTAGAGTTTGGGGGCTAGCTAATAGTCCAGTCTGACCAGGACATATAGAGTCTGTAAGGAGGAATAACATGAAAAGGCTAAAAATCTAGACTAGATTCAACTTGTGTAGGTCCCTAAATACCAAGCCTAATGGGTTTGCTCTTTATCCTACAGGCAATAGTGATCTGATGAAAGTTTCTTATCAGGGTAAGGGCATAATCCAACCCATGCTTTAGAAAATTTCTTTTGGCAGCCATGAAAAATAGATTAGACAGAGGAGATCCTGGAGGTAAGGAGAACATTTTAAGAGATATTACACTAATCCAGGTATTATGATGATGAAGTAACAAGAAAGTGAACGTGGGTGTTGGTAACTTGAGTAAAAAGAAGAGATTATGGTGGAAGATGTTATAGAGGGTGAATCCAAAAGACTCGACAGTGACTTTGACATTGGGCACTATTGATTCAAATCAAAATTCTGCTTCAATGCCCACTTCAAGTTCTGTCTTCTTCTCTGAAGGGAGACTGGCTAGCATAGTTCTTGTGAATATACTCCCCCTCCCCCCATTCTTCTCTGATTTCATATCACCCTTTCAATCTTTACTGCACAATTTACTTGTACCAAAGTTCAAGACCTTTTAGAGGTAGTATAAAAAATCACACTCTCAGAACTGGAATGACCTCAGAAGTTTATCTCATCTACTCACATTAAAACAGGAATCTCCTCTGTGGTACCCTAGACAAGTGGTTCTCCAGCCTCTGCTTGAAAATAAATAATGAGGGAACCCACTGCCTCCCCAAAGAGCCCATGTCATTTTTGGATAGTGCTATTTCTTTGTAATTTTTTTTACCTGCCTTTTGGTATAATGGAATGTGCACTGACTCTGTGGTCAGAGGGCCTGGGTTCAAACCCTACCTCTGACATTTCCTACCTATATAACCTTGGACAAAGAAATCACTTAGACTTCAATTTCCTTATAAAATGAAGGTATTGGATTAAGTCTCTGAAGTCCCTTCCTATGATGGTGGTGGTGGTGTTGTTTAAGGATATAATGTAATGTAGTCATTAAGGCACTGGACTAGGTAGTAGTAAGTTCCTTAGCCTCACTGTGACTCAGTTTCTTCCTCTGTAAAATGAGATTGGATTTGATGACCTCTAAGTTTCTTCCTCGCTTTAAATATATGATCCTATGATCCCTCCATGAAAACTGAAATCTGCCTCTGCAACTTCCACCCACTACTCCCAGTCCTACTATCTGGAAACAAGCAGCATTAATCTAATCTCTCTTGTATAGGACAGCCCTTTAAATATTTGAAGACAGCAATCAGGGTCCCACCCCATCCCAAGAAGGGGTAACTAACCAGCCCCAGTTCCTTTAGCAGATCCTCTTCTGTCATAAGCTCTCTTGATGCAGCCTAAGATTATATGTGCCATGTTCCATACCAACTCACTTTGGACTACTTATAGTAGGCCAAATCCTATTCACCTTTGTCACACAAACTGCTATCAAGCCAAACCATTCCTATCTTGTATTTATGAAGCCAATTTCTGGACCTAAATATCAAAATTTCCATACTCTTATTCAATTTCAGTACTTTAACAAAGATGAGTTGGCTCTTAGTAATCACCATTTCCCATCGCAAATGCTTGCAAACCATCCCTTAATAATATGTTCTAGAAGTTTGCCAAGGATTAGCATCAGGCTTACTAGCCTAGAGTTTACAAAACCCATTATCTTCCCCTTTTTAGAAAATCAGTACAGCATTTGCCCTTCTTAAGTCTTAAGGCAATGATCTCATTCTCTGTCTCATTTACTAGTTCTTTGGAAATACTAGATTCTGTTTTATGAGGGTCACTGGATTTACTAGATAGACATTAACTCACCTTCTCCAGTCCCCAAAGATAGAGGGGAAGAAAGCATACAGGCCACATACCACATCCCCAAGCTGTGGAATGAGGGCAACTAGAAAGACTGACACATGAATGGTTGGGGTTGAGATAGGATAGCATGCCCCAAGAACAGTGTTCAGGGCAGTAGAGCCACCTTACAGACTGGAGAAGAACAAACTATTCCCATCCATTAGCTACACTCTCTTCATAAATTCAATATGGACCTACGGGAGCCAAGAGAATAAGACAAGGCACCATGCTGAAGAAAAGGGAACTGATGGGAGGGGACAAGTGCTGAAGACACTCCTCTGCCTGCTCCAAAATTTTGTCTCTCCCTTATGCTTACTGTGTCACTACAAATCATTTTATATGCCAACTTTGCATATCTCTGATAGCATGTCTTGTATTTTGCTTGACACATAGTAAATGCTTACTGAACCCATGTTGACTCTTTACATTCTGTTAGTTGTGGCTGTGCAACTTAACTGCAAACTCCTTGAGAGGAGAGTCTGATGTATGTTATACTATCTCGGTGTCCCTCACACAAACTGGAGGAGAAATTAGCACATAGTGTAGGTAATTCTTTACTCTACTACTCTACATAGTTCAGAAATTATTTTTACAAATTTTCAAGAATGAGAATTAGATGCCTGGCACAGGAAAGTACAAATAACTTTAAAGTGATTGGGAACATCATCTGTACAATAAATGATCAACGTGGCCATTTCTGGCTCAATTATTTACTATTTTATGGAATGTCTCATTTGAACTCATCTATTTTTTATTAAATAGAATATTACTACAAGAAGAATGAATGTCTTTAATTTCTTCACTACTCTACACTATATAGCATCCTGCTACATGTTCAAATCTGGCCTCAAACACTTAACTGTGTGATCCTGGGCAAGTCACTTAACCCTGTCTGCCTCAGTTTCTTCATCTGTAAAATGAACTGGAGAAAGAAATGGCAAACCACTCCAGTATCCTTACCAAGAAAACCCCAAATAAGATCATGAAAGTTGGAGGTGACTGAAATGACTAAACATTCAAACAGCTTTCTGTTCCTCCTTCAAGACAGACATACAGACATTCCTAATGCCACAAGATTGGTGCATTCCAGTCCTTTTGGCCATAAAGCAAGTTCCTTACTTCCCTGAGCTGCCTTCTATAAAAAATCAGAAACAGATTTCCACATATAAAGTCTTCCAATCAACTGACACTTTTGTGTATTAAAATGGTATAATGGTATTGTAGGGTGACCAGCAAGCCAGTCAGTATTTGGTGTGTGAGTGGCAGAAACGAGGTGAGTGATAAGGAGTAGGGATAAAGTCAAAAGATGTCTAAGACGTGTACTCTGGCCTAAGCAAGACTGTATGATATGATTGGTGATGATGTCTCATGCCTTAAAACACACACACACACACACACACACACACACACACACACACATTTGGCAGCTGATACTAAATTAGGTAGGACAGACTAAAAGGGCTAGTGACCCATGTTTCCTTTTAGGTGACAATGGACAGAAAGCTGAGCCTGGAGTCAGGAAGATCTGCATTCAAATCTGACCTCAGATACTAACCAGCTATATGACCTTGGGCAAGTCACTTAACCACTGTTTGCCTCAGTTTCTTCAACTGTCAAATGGTTATAATAATTATACCTACCTTCCAGGGTTGTCGTGAGGACTGAATGAGATAATCATAAACTCTTTAGCGCAGCACCTGGCATGTGTGTAAATGTTTTATTGTTGTTGTTGTAACATTTTATAAGACTGTCCTGAAACTAGGTTCTCCCCTTCACCTTGAGCTCCAAAGTATGCAAAGAACTCAGCTCCCTCCTCTGTAAATTCTGTAAGTCAAAAACATTCCACCCCTTCAGTTTACAGAAATGTGATACCTGCGGATAGGCTGTGACAGTGGGGTTGTGTTTAAATGCCTGGAAAGGAAACAAAAATAGAACCTTAAGAGGAAAATATTATCCCTGTTAATAAGCTTTGGCACTTTGGCAATCCTGTTTGATTGAGACTGCTGAGCAGCTGTGCGAACCTCACAAATGAGACGTGCAAATAGCATCACTGTCTTCATTTTACAAAACCACAGTAACATTTACCAGGATTTGTCTTTGGATTTCTTCACAAATGCTCAGTCTATAATTGCTTCTGAATGCTCCTTCAGACTGCCACACTTTTCTAAACCTCTTGCTTAAAATAATACTATAACCCTAAAGAAATTGTATTCCACAGGGCATTTTGCATCCTGGCCATCCTTGGACTGAAGAAGTGGTAAAGGTGCTCTGAGTTGGATTAGACTAAGTGACTGTGGTGAAAGGGAGGAAGTGGATAATACCATTCTAGCACTACCATTAATGTGAGGCTTCCAATAGCAACCTTATACTGGTGCTATGATGACATCATCTCCCTGATTCCCCAGGGTAGGAAGGCAATCACTTAAATGTTCCCATTCCTTATCCCATGGGACAGTGAGACAGTGAAACTGTCTTTTTTCCTCTTCTTGTGATTATAACTCAGTTTCCAATCTCAACCAGAAAATGAATGGTCAAACAGAGGGCATTAGGTTAATTAGGAATAAGAAAACTTATGCTCAAATATCTAAGAACAAAGTCAGGGGCAGCTAGGTGGCACAGTGAATAGAGAACTGGTCCTGGAGTCAAGAGGACCTGCGTTCAAATCTGACTCAGAAACTTGCTAACTGTGTGACCCTGGGCAAGTCACTTAATCCTGATTGCTTCCCAAAAAAGGAGGGGGCGCAGAACTAAGTCATTATATCTTTCCTGCTTGTATTTTTGGAACTGAGATTGTTGGGGAATAGGGACAAAACATATCTAGATAGCTAGATACATACGTACATATATACAATGGCCAACAGGTAGTAAAGTAGTAGTCTTCTCTTAAGCATTCTTTTTCTACCATTTAAAGTTACTCCAGAGTATGGTGTCTGCAGAACATGCCATAAAGATTACATCCTTCATTTTGTTGATCTGAAGAAGAGTGAGAGCAGCTCAGGAAGGGTTTTCAGGTTATGAAAAGGACAGAGTATATTTTGTTAATAGAGAAGTATGACTAATCAATTATTAGACTAAAAAGTAGAAGAAAATTCAGATGAAAAATACAAATTGCCAGTTCTGCAGAAAATAATATGCAACACAGCTACAGAATGCTGTACAAGGTAGAAGAGACCTAGGGTAGATGCAGTTCTACGGAATTTGTTTTAAAAACTCAGTATAGTTATTTCTAAAGGTGATAAGTACTAGTCAATTCCCTTCACAAGGAATCCTGAAACAAGGAATGGGCTTGTATCTTCATCCCTCACTATGGGGTGCTGTTTCATACTCTCTAGTCTTTCTTTAGCTTTTATTAGCTTTTCATCTGCTCTACTCAACTTAGAGATTCTGATTCAATGGAGAAGCAAGGTTTGCTAAAAAAAAAAAAAAAAAAAAAAAAAAATCCCCTAAATGAATGAGGTCATGGAGACTTAGCAATGGACTCTAATTCTTTGTCCTGATGTTCTGGTGAAGCTAAGGGATCACAGATTTGTGGTGGGAAAGGACTTTCATTGTAGGATCATAGATTTAGGACTGGGGTAGCCTCATTATTTTTTACATGGAGATTGAGCTCTACAATCACACAGCAGCTTTGAACACAGGTCGTCTGGATCCAAATCCAGTCATGCTGCCTCCAGTTGTCTTTTGGGATCAACTTTAGGAAGTATGATATGTTATAAGAAATCAGGCAAATCTTGCTGTTCTGTTGTTTAGTCGTTTCTGATTCTTCATGCCCCCATTTGGGGGTTTTCTTGGCAAAGCAACCACTGTAGTGATTTACCATGTCCTTCTCTAATTCACTTTTCTGATGAGGAAACTGAGGCAAATAGAGGTTAAGTGACTTGCCCACGGTCACACAGGTAGTAAGTGTCTAAGGCCAGATTTGAACACAGAAAGATGAGTCTTCCTGACTCCGGATGTGACACTCTATCCACTAACCACCTAACTGCCCTAAATTGAAATTTTAATTGATTAGTAAAATAGTCTTATCCAAATAATCTTTTAAAAGTAAAACTCAGGCAAGATAATATAGCTCCAAGTAAATCTGAAATACTTATTTTGGACACATACCATTAAATTGAAGAGAAATGAATATGATTAAAGGAATTAAGGAGACTGAACTTTCTCTGGGATTAAAGTTGTTACATTACTTAACTCTCTAATAACCAGAATTGGATTAATAACAAGAAAAGAATCATGTGGCCCAGTGAGAGAGGAATTAAAGGATAAAATTAGGAAAAAATATTCATTTGAGCTTGAGGAGTAGCTGAGGAAAATGCCTCACATAGATATTAGTTGTAGCCTATGTGAAGTGGTGGAAACTTTACTTGCCACATATAAAAGATCACATCATACTTGTAAGTGTGTTAGCAGTTGAATTGATGAATGTTCTATTTATAGGATGGTAAAATATTAGACCTTTACAGGTCTTGCTTTATTTCTTTATTGTACAACATATAATGACATGCTTCCAAAAGCAGACACAGTGTCCTCAATTTGAAAGAGTGCAATTTTTCAAAGCAAATAAAATTATAATGGGCATGCTGTCAATGTTGACATCTATTATCAGACTTGCCATCATTTTGGTGGAATTCTCAGGGCTAACTCCTGATTACTAAAGCTTTTGCAGATCCTGAGACAGGAACCTTGTGTTCAGACCCAACATCTGACCAAACTTCCTCCACTCCAAACATTAGCTTTATAATAATTAGATTTCTTCCTAGTAACTGCTTTCTCAATTGTGAGAAGCATAAAATAAACATAATAGTCATTGGTTTGCCTGGTCCAGTACATTGTCATTGGAACAGTTCCAAGAGCCTAAAGAGCCATTATCCCCTTAAGAGGAACTGTTGGCAACATTATGCTTTAGTATTGCTTCCACGCCTCTGTGGTTCTAGATGAATAAGCATCACATATGTTTATTCCTGCCTAGAAGTAGGTTTTTGAAGAGTACAGTATAGTCTTTCTATATTTCCATTTGATATGTTTAGGAGCCTTTATTTCAAAGCAATAGAGCAATAACATTTATTTCAATAGAAACAGGGATTGAGCCAGTTCAGGATCTTCTATAATACACCCAATACACCTTAGTCAGTTCCTCATTATGTGGCCAAAGTCTGAGCAATTCACTGATGCATTCAAACCTGGCTCAATTGGAAATAAACATTTTTTGCTCTCCACATTAGGTACCAGTCATACATTTTACAGTTGGGTTTTCTAAATGGAAAATAAAAAGCAACTGAGTTTTTTTTTTTTAATTGGAAGGCATTTTTATAGTCATGTAGTGTTATCTCATTCCCACAGAGGGTTAGTAAATCCTATTCAGTGACTTTTCTGGTCTGTGGATTTCTTCCCCAAACTACAGGGGAAAGCCAGGTGGTGGTGTGGATAGAGCACTGGGTCCAACCTGAGTTCAAATCCAACCTCAGACACTTAACTAGCTGTGTGACTCTGAACAAGTCACTGAACCTCTGTCTCCTTCAGTTTCATCAACTCTAAAATGAGGTTAATAATAAGACTTACTTGGCACAGTGGAGAGAGTTCTGGCCCTGAAGTTAGGAAGACTCATCTTCCTGAGTTCAAATCTGACCTCAGATATTTACTAGCTGTGTGACCCTGGGCAAATCACTTAACTCTGTTTGCTTCAGTTTCCTCATCTGTAAAATGAGCCGGAGAAGGAAATGGTAAATCACTCCAGTATCTTTGCCAAGAAAACTGAATCACAGAGAGTCAGACATGACTGAACGACAACAAACTCAAAGCAGTTGTATGAATCAAATGAAAAAAAATTGTAAATGCTTACTTAGCACGGTGCCCGGTACCTGGTACACAGCAGGCATTATATAAATGCTTGTTTTCTTCCCTCTTTAATCCTGCTTCAATTCAGTGTCTCCAAGTACCCGGGATTCAAAGACAAAAATGAAATCATTTCTACCTTCAGGGAGTTTGAATTCTAAAAGTGTTTTTCTGTCTGGCTTAAGCCTATCCAAAACCTTGTGAGATAACGAGTGCAGGTATCATCTCTGTTCTGCACAGGAGACTCCGTGAAGCTGAGTAACTTATTGCTTCTCAGCATCTAGGAAGGTGTTCCCGACTCTGACAGCAGCACAACATTGGGATGCCTTTCGTGTTCATCGTCTCCCAAATCCTGAAGCCTGTAGTGCCACTGTAGTTTCTATTCCCTTTTGCCATTTTTTAATCGGCATTGTTGCTCATTATCTAATTTTGTAAACCTTAATTGGTCCATGTTCTTTTTATCAAGGCATTTCCAAAGTTATCAAGGTTTTATCAAGGTTATCAAGGCATTATCAAGGTTTTCCAAATCGATAACAACTGGAGATTGTGCTTCCATTAAAGCTACTCTGTAGATGTCATCTGTTCTTTCTTTTCCACATTCAGAAGATTTGCCTTTACAAATGTTATTGAAGGCAAAGTGTGGCAGTACCAGAAAATAAAGCAAACCCTCTAAAAATACTGCTTTTGTGAAAAAATTTAAGTATGAATCCAGTTAAATCCAACAACCTTCTATATGTGCCTTAGTCATGTGGTCTAAAAGGTGAAATTTTTTGTTGTCAAACCTTTAAATTAAAAGCTTCTATCCTGTTTTTTAATAAACTGCTAAGGATGGTCAATAACACCCATAGCAGGAGAGGGGAAAAGAGAATGTTGACAACATATAGAATGACTAAGTCCCTCTTTCTTAATTATATATTTTGTCTCCTAACCTCTGTTTTCAATCTGACATTTTCCCCTTTGGTTGAATTTATCCACATTCTAATCTAGTCTGGTGAATTAGCCAGGCTACTTAGACCCCCATGTCTATTTGCAAAGGTAATGAGTGTGTTTGGTTTTACTCAGAGGAGGGTTTAGACACGCTATTTATTGCTAAGTGCATTTAGAGTGCCATTTTTCCTGTTTTTATTTACATGGTTATACACTTAAATTTACACTGAGGAGGCTTCCCGGATGAAAGGGGAAGATGTGCTTCCCAAAATATCTAATCTCATACTAACAAAGGTTTAGGCACTTTATATTTGACAGTCTGCCAAGGTGTATAGAAAAATAAAGAACTAACATAACTAAAAATAAAAGAAATTTCTAGAATTTGTCTAAAATAAATCTTTATACCTTATTTCACTGACTATGGGAATTATAAGTTTTAGTTTGATAAATAGGATATTTGAACAAAATTGTGGTATCGATAAGCACATTTCTTAAAATGATTCACACATGCATTTGCACAAAAAGGTTTGTCATGGTATTCACAAGAAATATTCTTATTCTTAAACATATGTTGAAGTCATAATAGCTTAAGAAAGTTGTTTGTTTACCTACACTGTTGTGATTTGATGTTCACATTTTAAAGTCTTATAAGTAGAAATAACACTGGATTTAGCAGTCAGGAAGCCTGAGTTCTATATCTGACTCTGCCTATCTCTCTGATCTTGGGTGGGCTACCTTGCGCCCCTCTGGGTTTCAGTCCAAAGAAGGGACTGAACAAGATTAGCTCTGAGGTCCTTTCCACTTCTAATATTCTTTGGGTCTGTGATTACAAAATCCTGTATTTGTAAATATACTCTGAGAAGAGTAAAACAATTCTTAAATCCTTTGACATTTTCTCCTCCTCCTTTCTGATTCAGTTCAAGTCATTAAATAAATTTTAAAGAACCATTACAAAGACTCTTTTGTTTGGTAACTGTCTGAGAAAAAAAGTGTTTGTTCTGCCAAATTACCTTGTTTCTTCTCATTTCCAACTCACAGGGTGTCTTCTGTGCAGCTCCACTTATTTTTATTATCCCTGCGGCTTGTTATCTGAAGCTTTCTGAGGAAAGATGGATCCACCCAGACAAGATTATGGCCAGCGTGATGCTTCTTAATGGTGTGGTTGTGATGGTAGTTGGATTCGTCATGGCAGTTCTGCATCCCCAAGATTGCAGCCATGGGCAGGAAATGGCCTATTGCTTTTCTACAAATGCCTCTTTCTTCAATATCTCATCTTCTCTGGAATCAACAACACAACCTCCTGTTTTGAATATTAGTACTTTCTAGTGATTTAGTTGCTAATAAAAATATGGCAATATCATATTTTTATGTGATTTATAAATTTTGAGCTGTGCAAATGTATTCCTCTCTGTTCCTTCTCATTCTTGGTTCAGGAGATATCCTTAATACCCTAGTTTTTATTCCGATTTCATTTTCTTTTCTATTGTGAGGCCATGCCTGTGATTGGAAGAAGGAAATAAATTTGGTTGGATTTTTGTTTTGCAGCAGGACACACGTCTTTGAGTGAGAAGTGTAGTCTTTAAAATCTACTAGCTTCTCCCAAATTATAATATTATAATGAATATTATAAAATCTTCAAGATCTATTCTTTAAAAGGAAAGAAAGGAAAAAAAGAAAAGAAAAAGGCCAACAAAGATATCTACATTGAAATTAGGTAAGATGTAACTATCCAGTGATAAAACTCTTTTTGAGTAAAGTGATATAATAAACTACCTGTTTTATTTTGTGTTTTTCTAGAGCATGAGCATCTTTTCTGCCAAACCTAATTTCTTTTCTTCCTAATTTCCTTATTACTGTCAAGGTTACTATTATCCCCCCAAATTTGAAACCTGGGGGTCATCCTCCTTGATTCCTCACCTTCACACCCCCTCTCCCCCATCTAATCTATTGCCAAGTACTGTCAACTTTACCTTTGTAGGGGCAGCTAGATGGTGCAGTGGATAGAGCACCAGTGCAAGACACCTCAGACACTTGACACTCATTAGCTGTGTGACCTTGGGCAAGACACTTGACCCCAGTTGTCTTCTCCTGGGTCATCTCCAGTCATCCTGATGAATATCTGGTCACTGGATTCAGATGGCTCTGGAGGAAAGTGAGGCTGGTGACCTGCACAGTTCTCCCTCACTCAAAACAAAGTCAAGTGCAAGTCATGTCATTATTTCTCTGGTGGCATGGCCTTCTTTGGCAACAAAGGATGAACACACACAACTTTACCTTTGTAATATCTCTCACTGTTCTCTTTTTCTCTGGCACTGACACTGTTCTGGTACAAGCCCTTATCAACTTATGTACAGATTACTTCACCATTCTCTAATTAGCCTTCTTGACTCCAGTTTTTCTTCCTTTTAATCTGTCTTTAAATACCACTTTTGCATGGCTCTGTCCAAAAAAAGAAAATCTACAATGGTTTGGTATTTGTCATCACAACAAATTTAAATGTCTCTACTTGATTATTGAGGCTCCCTGTAATATGACTCTACCCTCCTTGACCAATACCATTTCCCTGAACATAAACCCTTGACTTCAATCAGATGTATTGCTTCTTTTCCCTCAAACATGATAACCTGTCCCACCCAAAGGACTTCGTTTATATTCTCCTTATCAGAAATTCTGTCTCTATCTCTGTCTGTCTGTCTGTCTGAATCTCTCTCTCTTTCTCTCTCTCTCTCTGTGTCTCTCTCTCTCTCTCACACACACACACACACACACACACACACACACACACACAAGCACCACCTCCTGTTATTTCCATTCTTTTCCTTTAAACTACACCTAATCATTTCAGCCTTCTCCTCCAGACTTCTGAAATTGGTCAGTCAGTACAACACATTAGAGTGTTTAATTATGCTTTCTGTCATATCAATCAGCAAGCACTTATTAGGCCCCTGACATCTGCAAAAGATGCTGGGATACAAACACAAGGAATAATTCAATCTCTGCTCTTAAGGAATTGACATCTCTTATTTTTCTTTTTGTCCATTTGTCTCATCTCTCCAATGAAGCTATAGAAGTTGCTTGAAGTCAGGTACTATTCCTCATCAAACCATATATACCATTAGGAACATTAAGAATTGGATAACTGTTTGTTTTACTCACACCCTGTTTTCCTAGGCCTGTTTGGGCCCCTAGGATATCTCTCTTCTGAAGCTCAGAATTATGCCATTCAAATATATCCTATCTGACAGCTGTGATATGACCCCAAAAGACAGTAATCATTCTGCAGCAAGAATACAGCATACACCATCCCATGGGCTAACTGCATAGACTGGCAGCACCGTCCTCCGCGTACTGCCCTAATTCTTAGTCTCACTACACTCCCTAAAGTAATGATTTCGAATAAATTCATCATCCATACCTTGATATAAACCACTCATATTCTGACACTCTTCCATTCAATCACATTAGTCTCCCAAATGCACTATCCTTATAGACATAATTAATTTCTCCACTTACAACCACATGACTGATTTCTACATCCAAGAGTTCTCGATATACTCCATCACCCACAGAAGCTACTTTCCAAGCTGCCTTTTCTACCAGTTATCAACATCCAGATAACTCCTTTAAAACATAAAGGCAAATAAGAGTTACAGGAAGATGCACAGCCTCTTTAATTTAGATACGCAGCTTTACCACTATTCTGTCAGCCTTGACTGATAGTGAGTGACAGTGCTCCACCATTTATAGCATCTTAGTAATATAGGGACTTATTTGATAGAATTACAGCATTTTAAAGGAACCATGCCCTGATGGATTTCTCCACATGCTTTCAATAACAATGCCGGTGTTGTTTATAAAACTGTTCCAAGAGATTCACAAGAATGTATAAAAGTACATCACTATAATGGTGCCCTCATTCTGCCATTTTGCAAACCTGCAAGAGCTCCTTCTCAAAGAAGGGGACCATCTTCTTCCCGCATTGCTTTTTTCTTTTTTTAAATTATTTTGTTTTCAGTGTTCGACAATCACTTCCATATATCTCAGATTTTTCCCCTCCCTCTCCCTCATTTCCCCCTCCCTCCCCACTCCCTCTCTGAGGCTGCATACTATCTTATAAAGGTGCCCCCCCTGCATTGTTTTTTTACATCAAGTTCTTTTGGGAAGTGAGATGCCTACTGCATCTTGCCATTTATAAATATAGAGATTTGAAATTTTTGTTCTAAACTTTGTAAAACACTTTTATAATCTAAAAACCTTGATTGGTACCACTTTGCATGACTGCAGAAAATAGTAACTGATTTTCTTGTAGATTTTTGTAGAACATAGGCGTCTTCTATGTAGAGGTTTTGAACTAAGATTTGTTTAGACAAGTCACTATTTATACTAGTAAGACTGAACTGCTTCTCCAAGATAGGCCAGGGATGCTTAGGCACTTGGCTGAATTACCAGTACTGGCAAGGTGGTGCCTCTTCCCTTCCCTTGAAAAGCATAAAATGTACAAGTTATGACAGTGGGCAAATCTCTTATCATTGTCAGGTTAATAATATTGAATAAAAAAGGGATCATTCATTAATGCCCTGGCTGTAGGCAGTGTTCTGAGGAGTGCCCTACCTTCTCTTCCTCTAGAAGTATATGCATTTGTTGTTCTTAAAAGTGTAAAACACGTTTTTTCTTTCCATTTTGTTTTTTCTTTTTTTATGCTTCATTCTGTCAGGATTGCCTTGATACAATATTTGTAAGACTCTGGTGGATTCTGATAGTATATATAGATATACACTCACATATGTATATAATGTATATACACATACATATGCATGTGTGTATATATACGTATACAAATACATTTTAGAATAGTATAGACTATGTAAGACTATATGTATAGAATATACAGAATACATATATGCTATACTGTATCAACAATATTATTAACATCACATGCACACACATCAAATCACTATTTTGGAGCACCTTCATTCAAGAATTCATTGCACATCTACTGTGACAAAAGTAGGTATATCACAAATTGAACCGTATCTTCCTTTTGTAACCAATCTATGAGTTGCTAAGTGATAGGAGACTTGCTGATCATTGCTATACCATTTTATTTTATTTTTTGAAAAAGTAACTTTGTCTTATTCTTTGTTTTCTCTGTCATGTATGGTCACTGAATTTGATACTAACATGTAAAAGAACTATTGTTATTATTTAATTTTGTCACTTGAATTAGCAAATGTAAAAGTGCCAATATTTACTGGCAAAAAATTAATCTAGAAAATACACAAATGAGCTTCATTGTGACTTCCATTTATAATTTCAACTCATGTTTATAGAAATAATACTATTTACTGTTGTTTATTAAAAGGTTAGAGGGCCAGTGTACCATAGTCAATAAAGAGGTGGCCTCTGAATCAGGAAGACCTGACACATAGTGGTCCTGTTCCAGTCACTTAGCCTCTTGATGGCCTAGGTAACAACTCACTAAGATGATACATTGAGGAGAAGTTGCTGACTTGCATTGGTAGAAGAAGTTTCTATACCTAAGAATTCCATATACCAGTGAAATCTCAAGTCTAATTCCTATCACTTAAGAAAAAACTTATGGGCAAATGGATAAAATTTTCATAGGAATGTATTGATATCCTTATCACAGTCAGTCACTTCCTGTTCTTGGGATAAATGGTGGTGGAAAGATGTGTATCACAAAAAGAACTTCAGATACTATCTAGTCTGATCCCTCATTTTACAGGAGAAAGTGAGGCTCAATGAGTTTGTGATATGTGTGTCTGGTGATATATGTAAAAAAATAGCGAACTCAAACCCAGGTCTTATGATTCCCAAACCTAGTGGCCTTTCCATTCCACCTTCTCACTCATAGTCCATGACTAATGAGTGGTAGATGTAGGAATCAAACTCCAGACTTCTAACTACAAGACAAGCTCTCATTTTTGTTATAGTGCACTGCCTATCTCTCATTCTATTTTGTTTTCATTTGGGAGATGGTAGTAGTCAAGAACCTGGGACAACAGTGTGCATGCATAGCAAAGGACAAAGTGAATTCAGGTACAGGAGCCTGAAATCACCTGAGAAATGACGATTTATATGAGTTTATGCAAATTATATTTGAACTCTACATCAATCTGCATTCCCATCTATTCTAGTACTTTCCATTGTTTTCTTCACTTGAATAAACCCTTGGTAATAGTTTAGTCAAAAAATAATTGTTATAAAATTGTACAACACCAAAACTCAAACTTCATGGAATCATCTTCAAGCATTCTGATCCATACTAATCTCTCCTTTGAGTTCCTGTAGCATGCATTGTCTGCTTTTTCACTAAGCTTTCCCTGATTCATCTTTCCCTGACCTGGCAGTCCCTCACTCTATCCATTAATGATCTTTCTCCACTTTGGTCTCTCAAAGCACTTTGTACCATTGTTGCACACTCTTTGTGTAATATTGTATAGAATAGTTTCTAGGTTTGTGTCTTGTCCCACTGTTTGACTGTGAGCTCCATAAGAACAAGGATGTGGGAGAGGATTCTGGGAAGATGGTGGAGTAGGTCAGAAAATTTCAAGCTCTCAAGATTTTCTCCCACAAAAGAGATAAAATAGAGCTTCAGGGGGAACATAAGAGTGGTAAAAATAAATAAGAATAAGGGCAGAACAGGGGTCCTTCTGGGTAAATGGTGAAGATCTGAAGAAAAAGTTTGTGGGTGTGTATATTCCCTCCTACTATCCTAATACTGAGAAAGATCTCATGAGTTACGAATATCATCTTTCCATGTAGGAATATAAACAGTTCAACTTTAATAAGTACCTTATGGTTTCTCTTTCCTGTTTACCTTTTTATACTTCTCTTGATTCTTGTATTTGAAAGTCAGATTTTCTATTCAGTTCCGATCCTTTCAACAAGAAAGCTTGGAAGTCCTCTATTTCATTGAAGTTCCATTTTTCCCCCTGAAGTATAATACTCAGTTTTGCTGGGTAGGTGATTCTTGGTTTTAATCCTATCTCCTTTTACCTCTGGAATATCATATTCCAAGCCCTCTGATCCCTTTGTGTAGTCACTGCTAAATCTTGTATTATCCTGATTGTGTTTCTCTAAGGGGCCCAGGGGGGTGCAAGTCCTGTGACCAAGGCTATAGCAGAGGCAAAGCCTGTTCCCGTGGGACTTGTGCTTACTCAAACCCTGGCAGAAGCTCTGTATGACCCTGGAACCTGATGTTCCTGCAGATACTAATGTTCCATACAGTAAAGTTACAAGTGGGCCTGGGAACCCAGGAACTAGCTTCAGGAACAAGATAAGCTTCCTTACTTACTGCGGGTGTAAGGATGTGGAATAGCCATGAGATGGTGAAGTAATGGGATGAGCTCAGCCTGTATGTGATTGGTGGTTACAGCCTTTATAAACCCTAACTTTCAGCTGAATAAAGAGAGTTGCTTGGAGTTGCTTATCATCTTGTCTCTGGTCTCCTTCCTTCAAAGCCCACAGATCGCTCAACCCAGACTGACAGGCATTTAGAGACCTGTTGGTCAGGGAAACCCCAGGGGGCTCAGGCCCTGACCCTGAGCATGTTTCCACAGTACTTAAATTGTTTCTTTCTGGCTGTTAGTAATATTTTCTCCTTGATCTGGGAACTCTGGAATTTGACTGTAATGTTCCTAGGATTTTTCTTTTAAGGATTTCTTTCAGGAGGAGATGGGTGGATTCTTTCCATTTCTATTTTACCCTCTGGTTCTAGAATATCAGGGCAGTTTTACTTGATAATTTCTTGAAAGATAATGTCTAGGCTCTTTTTTCTGATCACGGTTTTCAGGTAGACCAATACTTTTAAAACTGTCTCTCCTAGATCTATTTTCCAGGTCAGTTGTTTTTCCAATGAGATACTTTACGTTGTCTTCTATTTTTTGGTTTTGTTTTCTAATTTCTTATTTTCTCCTGAAGTCATTAGTTTCCATTTGTTCCATTCTAATTTTTAAAGAATTATTTTCTTCAGTGAGTTTTTGGACCTCTTTTTTCATTTGGCCCATTCTGCTTTTTAAGGCATTTATAATCGAAAATAGACCTACTCTTTGGATCTTAACTATGCTACTGAATGATATATAACATGTATGTTATATATACATATGTGTATATACATATATAAGTATTGAAGGAAAGTCCTACATCTGATAGGTGTTGTACTGAGAGAGAGAAAGAGGGAGAGGGAGAGGGAGAGATGGAGACAGGGAAAGAGAGACAGAGAAACTGAGAGATAGATAGGTGACAGGTAAGATGAGGAAAGAGATAAAGAGACAGGTAATAGACATGGAGGGTAAGAAAGTGGGGGAGAGAGAAAGAAAGATCAGATGTAAGACTCTCAGAAATATCGGTGCCTCATTTTATAATGGCAACACACTGTTCCCCTATAAGTATCTGATTTCCTGTTCACTTAGAGGTGGATCATTGTTTGTTAAGCCACTCTTTGACCTCCTGGTCACTCTCTGAACACTTTTCTTGGTCTATTGTCCATGAGAGGAAAAGCACCTTGGTTCTCAGAAACTATTCAGCATTCAGCATCCTAACACTTCTGGTATACTTTGACTAGCTCATTTGACTTACCTGGTACCCTCACTAGTGACCACCACACATATTCCACCTTAGACATGCAGTTTGCAAAGCAAAACCTTTATTATTTTAAGCAACTTGATAACATAAAAAGCATTAATACAATACAATTAACAGAGAGACAGATTCTCTAGGTAGTATGAATAGGCACTATGTTACTAAGACCATAGACAGAGTGACCATAGTAGAAAACATAGCTCAAAGCTTAGGAGAAATAATGGTTAGTACCAAAGAAGCAAAAGTACATCTAGAACATCCTGCAGAACATTATCATATATCATCGTATCAGTCTCTCTGTAGCAACTTTCTTCCACTGGGACCTTGCCTACAATGAGTTTTCATTCCCAAAGGTTCTGGTTTTTTCTCTCCTCATCCCCAGTGGAAATACTTGGTGAGACGCAAGGAATGGATGATTTCCCTCAATTCTCCACTTTCTCAAATCACCTTTTCACTATTCTCTCTAGGTGTTGCCACAATGGGTTCAAATTATTCCATTAAATTTTTTTCTTTGTTCACTAGGTCCCCCTAAGCCTAGTCTCCCTATACTACTTTTCTGGCTTTTACACTCACTATAATATTACTTAATAATCTCAGATATAGCCAAACTTGTGAACCCTTTGTCCCTCAAACACACCTTGTACTGTCCTGGTTCAGCATCTTTGCTCATACAAGTTTCTTCCCATCTCCTACGTTCTTCCTCCCTCCCCCTATTAAAATCCTTCAATACCCACTTCAAATTCCACTTACAGGATCATAGATTTAGAGTTGGAAAGGACCTAAGAAATTATCAAGTCTGACTCCCTCATTTTATAGATAGGGAAAGTGAGACCCAGGGAAGTGGTTTGCCCAAGGGCAAACAACTAGCTAGTTGTCTGAGAGGAGACTGAAGCCCAAGTCTCCTGGACTGTAAGCCTCCTGCTACATCATATGATGTAGACTGTAAGTCTCCTGCTATACCATATGATGTCTCCTTGGCTGCTACTTCTCAAAACATCACTAGCTGTATGTACTCTCTCTCCCTCCTCTGAGTTCTTGCGGCACTTATTATCAAAACACTCATTTGTCACTGTATTGATGATGTAGTTTTGCTTATTGTTAATGTAATTTTGCTTCTTAATGGGAAGATCTTTCCCATGCATTAATAGGCCCATGTGACCTGCTTAAATCACGTGGAAACCTGAGTCACATGGATCTAGGTCAATGGAAGGAAGGGGTAGAGCAGGAAAGGTGGAATAAGAAGAGGCAGAGCTAGAGAAGAACTGAAAGGAGGTTAGTCAGAGAACAATCAGAGTTGGGAAAGGCAGCAACTAGAATGAGACAGCTTGTTTGTGATTTGTTTAAGGGACCTGGTTTGTGGGAAGCCTAACAGAGGGAAGGCTTGGGGCTGGTGGTAATCTCTGCATTGTTACTGTGTATAGATTTCTTTGTTACTATGATGGATTTGGCTTTCTGGTATCTGAATAAATGTTTTGGTTCTGTCTTCATATGGAAAATCTGTTGCATTTCCCTATTCAGAATTGCATCAGAATATTCATGGCTACTGTAGGCGCTGTGAATATCATGTTGGCGCTACTATCACTTGCCACATTTGCCTTGTATCTGTTATTTTTTCATGTACATAAGACTTGTCCTTTCAACTTTGAGGATAGAAATAATATCTCTCTTGGTTGCCACCACAGTCCTGGGCACACTATCTTTCATAGAAGAGGTACTCAGTAAATGGTTGATAGATAGTAAAGGTATCCATTGATTCAATTGTTAATTATATACTGTTCAATCTGTTTCACTACTGTATAACAAGCCATGCAATTCAGGGTGATAAGAGTAATCCTTAGCTCATCAAGGAATATTCCTTGGATTTCATCATTTTGCATAGGTTAGCCTTTGAAGGAATTATTCTAGAGAGCTTTAATAAGTTCTTAAAATTCATACTCCCTCACCCCAAACTTTTCCCTTCACTACTGAACTTACTACCCAATGGAAACTGACTCAACACATGTCACTCATATATTTATGATCTCTACTGCTTCATACTGCTTCATGCAACCTTCCCAAGGACCCTTTATATGAGATTGCTGCTTTGTCCTCATTCAGCATTACCTTGAGTCATTACATGAAGAAATGAGCTAATAATTTGTTTACAGACCAGAAACAATTGTCACCAGGCTTAACCTCAGAAAACCTCTTAGTAATCTGATACCCTCCTGAACAAAGAGGTGACATTACAGGATCGGACAGACAATTCTAGGAAAATCCCTCCAGGCAAAAGTAACAGGCTACAATTTAGAATTTCAAAGGCTTTAGAAAATGTTATTTTCAAAGCTCTGTGGAACAAATTTATTTATCTTTGCTTTACTCTTTTTGGCCTAAGGATAGCACAATGGCAGTTCCAGAAAACAAATTCAGCACAGGCTTCTTGCAACAAAACACTTTGTAGCAACAAAACACTTAAAAAAATTTGTAGGTCCTAGGATTAAAATTAAAACATATTGTGAAAAATAAGTCTAAAGTTTCTTGTACCTCCAAATTCATTTTTTTGTGGTTTTTGTAATAATCCTTCAGCAAGATATGCTAGTCTATACAAAACTGAAAATACTAGGACCGACCTAAAAAGGAGAGATTTGGTGGGGTAGATGCACCTTTTTAACTGTGATGATTAAAAAGTTCAAGAGACATAGTTTCTGGGTAATTTAATCATTTTATTAACAGGGCCAGTAGGTTATTAATAAAAGGATGATCATTTGGCCATGTCTCTTAGACCAAAGACTCCTAATGGTAGTGAAGTTACAGTTTATATGCTCCTCTTCAAAGAAGAGGGATGCCTACTCAACTTTGATTGGCTAATCAAATGGGAGGTGGGCTATCTGAGGGTACATAACTTAGGTCACTCAAATCTTCATCAAAGAGACATCAATTTCCATATCACCTGTCTTGATAATAGGGAGAATCAATATTTTCCCAGGATCTGTTTTAGCAAACATAATAAGCAGGAATACACCCAGTAGCCCAAACCTAGAATTTCTTTGACTGTATGATTAGATGTTGGCCTGGGTAAATCTTTAAGACATATTTCCCATACTGGTTGATTTCTGGATGAGGAAATAGAAAAGGGGGAAAATTTTGGTCCTAATATAATAATTAGTTATTAAATATAAAAGAGAAGTATTCTTTTCTTACATAGCTATAGGGTCATATGGGAAAGATATGCTCTATCTACAATCCATTTTGAAGCTTTCTGCTGGCCCAAGAAGTATGGTCTTTCAGCTGTACTATTTTAAACTCATTTAGGTGAGGTAGGGGGACTAGTCCTAGACTAAGCTAAGGAAGAGAGAAATAAAAAAATCTTTGAAGAGGGCAAGAGACAACCCTACATAAGTACTCAGTAAAAGAGTCTGTGGGTTATAAAAAGATACATGTAAGGAGAATGTCTCAAAAGAATAGATTTTTAAATTTGGAAGAGACCTTAAGAATCATCTTATCCAATCTCATTTAATCATCTTATCCAATCTCATTTACAAATAAGGAAACTGAGGTCCTAAGAAGGAGAAATGGTCTGCCCAATGTTCCATGGTTAGGAAGTAGTAAAAAAACAGACTTTGAAACCTGTTTTTTTGTTATTTCCACCACATCAAGCTTCCTTGTCCTGCAAACCAATTTGACCTTTCCCTGGAAAGACATTTTGTGATGGTGCTTTTTTTTTTAAAGGAGAAAATAAATTTTAGCTAAAATTTTGTTTTTTAAAGATTGGGAGCTTCCTGAGTAGAAATATTTTACATTTATATCCCTGTTCCATATATATATATATATATATATATATATATATATATATATATATATATATATATATATGTATGTATGTATGTATATGTATATATGTATGTATGTATGTATGTATATATATGTATATGTATGTATATATATATGTATATGTATATAGTGGAAGGAGGGAGGGAGGAGAGGAAAATCTGTGTTTATGCTTCCATCAGTATGAGAACTCTCCCCTGATACAGATCCTACATACTGAGAGTTTAGGGACTTTCTTACCATCATGATACTATATGACAAAACTGCTTTTTAACATTGTATGTATTAGGTGATTATTAAGTGCTTCTTAGGTAAGTTAAGGAATGAATGACTCTACTGCTGCTCTCCATGTGTTTGAATGTTCTCTGAATTGATAGCCCTGCTTCTCTCCACCTATCAGAATGTTATGTATTCTTGGAGAACAAAGTCAAAATCCTCTCCCTTCCAATATCCTATCCAAGCCATTCTAACTTATGAAGTTTTCTCCTTTAATCACCTACAGCTCTTCTAGCCAGAGAACATAGATTTTTTTTTTTTAATTCTGACACATAGTATATGTTTCATTTGGAAGCACAGTTTGGGGGGATGTTTTTCCCAGTATCCATTTCCTGATGTGATCTTTAATAGGAGTTCTGTCTGGCTAGTATGTACCACTACTGATCCACGCTAAGATTTTCCAAAGGAAAGTTACAGTAGACCCAGCTAACTTCAAAAAGGGTTCCTCACTATGGATAGATTTCAGAAGATTCATGAACTTGGGTATGAAAAAAAATTACATCTTTATTTTCACTAACTTCTAACTAAAACTTAGCATTTCCTTCATATAAAAGAAATTTTTTAATCCCTGTGATTGAAAAAAAAAGATATTCAGGGAAGAAAAGGGAAAGGAATAAGCATTTATATAGTGCCTAGGCATCATGCTTAGCCTATTTTTTTTACAAATATTACAAATATTATCTCTTTTGACCCTCACAACAACCCTGCAAAATATGCATTATTATTATTATCTCTAATAGTTGAGGAAACAGCTGAGGTTAAGTGATTTGCTCAGGATTCCTTAGCTAGTAAGTGTCAGAAGCTTGATTTGAACTTGGGTCTTCCTTACTCCAGGTCCAGCTCTCTATCCTCTGCACCATCTGAGGTCCATGACATAAAAAGAGGTTAAGACACCTTCCCACAAGCTCACCTAATGTATATGGATGTAAGTCATTCCAGGGGCAATATGATATTCTAAAGATACTTTCCAGGAGGGCACAAGTCAGCTAAGTTGCACAGTGGATAGAACATTGGACCTGGAGTCACAAAGAACTAAGTTTAAATCCAACATCAGGGGTAACTAAGTAATACAGTGGATAGAGCACCAGCCCTGGAGTCAGGAGGACCTGAGTTCAAATCTAACTTCAGGCACTTACTAGCTGTGTGACCCTGGGCAAGTTATGTAACCCTAATTGCCTCCAAATTAAAAAACAAAAATCCAACATCATACACTAACTGTGTGGCCCTGGCTTAGTCACAAGTGCTGTCTACCTCAGTTTCCTCTGCAAAATGGAGCTAATAATAGCAACTACATTCTAGGCTGTTGCGTGAAATAAATGAGAAGGTTTTTGTAAAGTGCTTTGAAAATCGTAAAGCACTCTATACAGGCTAGCTGCTACTATTAGTTACTAAATCCTAGATTTGTCTGCCATTTTCTCTCTCACACGAAGTAAACTATTGAACTAATAGAGAGTCATCATTTTAGAACAAATTTTACAGGCAAGGCTCTGGGCATGAAGTATTTGGTAAGGATTCGCCCCACTAACCCCTCAAATGCAGAATAGACTTAGGAATGTACATGGTTCACATTTCTGTTGAAGAAGCTTCAGAGCTCCGCTCAATATGAAGATGCATTTCCTAAAACTTCAAACTGCCTGACAGAGGAATTGCTGTTGTTTGTTCTTGAAAAGGACCAAAGACTTCAGGAGGGTGACATCTTGAGTTGCAAATGAATTGGATCTGAGTGAGATAGAGCTGTGTGAAGTCATCAGCTTCACTCTCTCCTCCAGAATCATCTGAGTTCAGTGGCAAGACATAAATCAAGATCACTGGTGATGACCCAGGATGCAGTGAGAGACTTTGGCCTTTTTAAGCTAAGGTCTTTCCCAGGTCTCGGTTAGTCTGAAGCAACCCCCATTCAGTAATTAAAGGGTAGATAAGAATTGAGGGAAAAGATGGCTTAGTTTGCCTACATAAAAGAATCAGTCTGGGAGGGGAAGACCCTCAGAGTTTCTGGCCAGAACAGAAAACAATTGCTACTTGCAATCGGACAAAGGAATAGTCTCTCTTGTAAGATAGTAAGATAGTGAGTTCCTTGTCAATGGAAGCAGAGGTCAGTCAGAAATTTCAGAGAGGAACCCAATGAAGTGGCACTGGCTTATAAGCCTCTCTACTAGGGGAGGTTCAGGCTGGTGAGTTGCATGAGTTGGGGGTTCTGAGCTATGGTAGGACTAAAACCTTCCAGTCATTCACATGAAGTCCAGCTCCAATATGATGACCCCTAGGAGCAAGGGAGCCACCATATTACCTAAAAAGAGGTGAATCCATCCAGCTTAGGAACAGTCAGCTTCAGTGCTGAGCCCCAGTAGGGTCAGCCTGTAGGCAGACTTTCAGCCTAGACAAGATAGGGAGACTCAGTCTCAAAGTGAAAGATTTTTCGACAAGTTGTTCCTACTTTATCAAGAGGCTGGACTAGATAAGAAGATATTTAGTTCTCTTACAACTCTAATATTCTGTGAGTGCTTCCCCACACAATTTGGCAATTATTTCTTCTGGTTCAACTTTTTCACATATTTGTCTATTTTTCTCAATCAGACTCTGAGCTCTTTAACAATAAGGACAATTTTTTAAAAATATATTTATTTTTAACATTGAAATTTTTAAGTTCCAAATTCTCTCCCCCTACTCCATCCATTAAGAAGGCAAGCAATATATCAATTATACTTGTGAAGTCATACAAAACATATTTACATATTGGTTATAATAATAATAAGCAAGAAACATTTAAAAAGTATGCTTTAATCTGCACTCAGAGTTCATCAGATCCCTCTCTTGGAAGTGGATAGTATTTTTTTTATCATGCGTCCTTTGGAATTGTCTTGGATCATTATACTGATCAGAGCAGGTAAGTCTTTCACAGTTGAACATCCATAAAATATTGCTGTTTCTATATACAATACTCTCCTTGTTCTGCCACCACAAGAGTTGCTATAAATAGTCTTGTACATACAGGTCTTTCCCCCCTTTTCTTGGTTCTCTTTGGGATACAGACCTAGTATCTTATCACTGTTACTGGACTTTATACTGTTTTCTATTTTATCAATAAACATATAACAGACCCAACTGTAAACAAATACATATATTTATCAGTTCAATTGGTAAAATTAGATTAAGAAATTAAGTAGTTTCTTTGCTTCACTGTTAAAGGACCAGAAAGGCAATGCAATAGAGGAAAAAGTAAAAGATATCGCTTTGAATTCTAAAGACTCTACAATTTCAGTTGTGATAAGTGGATGAGAGATCGTTTATCTCATAATGAAGTGTTCCTAATTTATGCTCTATGTTTGTTATTTACAAAGGAATAATAGAAGGAAAACTGTGCTGAATGTAAATGTCTAATCACTGTACGTGCAAATGCATACAAAAAACTTCTTAGGTAAATATATGAATGTACTCCATTATTTAAGAATGCAAATATTCAAATAGATCTGTAACATCATCACTTTAGATTCTTCCTCCACCAATACCAAGCGTGACCCATCCTTGAATGTCCATTCTGTATGACGCTGGCCTACATCCTACCATCAGTTTGCCCCCCTGACATACTTACTACAGGGTCTTCATCCACTTTCTGCGGACCCTGAGTGGAGCATTCAGGCTGTCTGTGTGTTATCTCTTGCTCTCATCATATGATGAGCCCATAATCTTTTTCATTCATTCATTTCCTTGATGGTATTCTCGATGCCAGTTTTTTCCAAGTCCCTTATTCATTCAGCAGATTCACTCTCTCTCGCTCTCTAAGCATTTTTAATTCTTTAGGGACTATCATTTTTCTTCATTTGTGGCCATCATGAAAGAGAGTCAATGCAGAGTCCATGTTGAAGAAGTATCGACTATATACTGTGACTTAATCCTCCTGGCTGGAGATGACATCATACTATTTATATGAAGCTCAAAAATAATGCAGACTTTCTTAGAAGAGATCTATATCTGCTCAAAAGAGTTTGATTTAACTATGCACAGAAAAAGCCAAATGGATAAAGAGCACCTAACACCCAACTTATGACATGTTGTTAGGTGGACAACCTATAAGAACTTGCTTATGTATATGTGTATGTGTGTGTGTCCTTGTGTGTGTGTCTGTGCGTAAGTGTGTGCACAACAGACAATAAGTATAAATGGAAAAGGATTTAAAGCCACAATTGCACCAGAGGAGAAAAGTAGGATGGGTTACTTTAGGAAAATTCAAACTTCTGTGGCAGCCCTAAACTTCATTTTTTTTAAAAAAAATTAAATATTTTAAAGCTCATTTTAAAACATATCAATAATCTACAAAAGGATTTGTTGTTGTTCAGTTGTTTCAGTCAGTCATGTCTGAGTTCATGACCCCATTTGGGGTTTTCTTGGCAAAGATACTGGAATGGTTTGCCATTTCCTTCTCCAGCTCATTTGACAGATGAGGAAACTGATGCCAACAGGGTTAGGTGACTTGTCCAGGGTCACACAGCTAGTAAGCATTTCAGGCCACATTTGAACTTAGGAAGATGACTTTTCCTGACTTTAGGTCCAGTACTCTTAACAGTACCATCTAGCTGCCCTGTGAAGGGAAAGAGGTTTTCAGATTAGTGACTGGCAATATGTGCTACTTCTAGAGTGGGAAATTGAAAAAGAGAGGTCAGAATTGTACAAAGGCACATTGTAATTATACTCTCCCATCATACAGCAGAACAGCTATATACATATTTGAAAATCTTTAGAATGATAGCACCTATTACATTTGTAGGATACTCTACTTATCAGGTAGTGTGCTCTATTTTTAAATAATAGGTAATATTTAATATATTTTTAATAACAAACTTCAAACTAAAAAGAACATTCATAAAGAAGGGACATCATACAAAGAAAGAAAAAAATTAGACAAATAAAAAGGAAAGCATGAAAAATATAACTTTAGGAAGCAAAAGTAAAATAGGCCCATTGTTGTTCTATCTTTTCAGACTCTTCATGATCCCATTTAGGGTTTTCCTGACAAATATACTGGAGGAGTTTGCCATTTCCTTCTCCAGCTCATTTTACAGATGAAGAAACTAAGGCAGACAGGGTTAAGCGACATAGCTAGTATTTGAAGCCAGATTTGAACTCAGGTCCTTCCAACTCTAGGGCTGACACACACACACTGTACCACCTAGCTGCCTGTTTGGGTCTACTTCTAAAGTCCTTCTCCCACAATAATGAAGATTCTAGAATAGCTATTCCAATAACTTTTTTTATTATTTTGATTTTTTTGAGTTTGAATATGATTACTCTAATACTTTTAATCCCCCCCCAAAAAAATTATGCTATATAGCATTCTTTTTTCTTGATAATGTCAGTCTTTGGATCTTTATACCTTAGAAATTTTAGGTGGAGCCAAGATGGTGAAGTAGAAAGATGCATATATACTAGCTCTACCCCCACAGCCCATAAAATACCTGTAAAGAAAGACTCTTGACAAATTCTAGAGTAGCAGAAGCCACAAAATAACAGTGTGGAGGAGATTTCCAAGCCAGAGTGAACTGGAAGGCTGATGGGAAACATCTGTCACACTGGATGCGGAGCAGAGCCCAACCCAGCCTTGGGTGTCCTGTGCAGCTCTGGGAGGAGGACACGAGCAGGCCTAGGAGGTGGAATCCCCAGTCGCAGTAGCAGAAGTTCGCAGATCCCTCAACCCACAGGCAACAAAGGTCAGTGACTGGGTGTTTTCAGCTGCCTGAGAAGGGAGAAGGACCTTCCCATAGCTCCAGCCTTAGGTGGTGGTCACAGAGGCTGCATCTGGTGGGTGGCAGCAGCTTCCACAGCAGCCCCTACAGCAGCCTGCATCCATTGTTGGATCGTAAAACCCCTGGGGGCACTGAGATGCTGATTCTTACCTCTGCCCTGTGTAGAGGCCCTGCCCCCACCTAATACTCCTGAGGGATTTGAGCAGCTGATCTTTATCTCACACTGAATGGCATCCCTGCCCCTGCAGCTTGTCTGAATCTCAGCCCCCAGTGCTGTCTTGGTGGAACTGAAGGCGAGGTGATTGTGAAGAGGAAACTCTATTGCTCAGATTCTGGGCACAAAAATTTCTACTTGTTCCCAGACCAGTGTATATATACTCTTGATTGTACCACCTTGGAGGGACTGAGATATTACAGGCCCCAAGAGTATATCCTACTCTTGACAAAAGACCCAAAAGTCAAGTAACTGATTGGGAAAATGCCAAAAAAAGGGGGGGTGAAATAAGACTATAGAAGGTTACTTTCTTGGTGAACAGATATCTTCTCCCATCCTTTTCAGATGAGGAAGAACAATGCTTATCATCAGGGAAAAACATAAAGTAAAGGTTTCTGTATCCCAGACATCCAAAATAAATATTCAGTGGTCTCAGGCCATGGAAGAGCTCAAAAAGGATTTGAAAATCAAGTAAGAGAGGTGGATGTAAAATTGGGAAGAGAAATGAGAGCAATGCAAGAAAATCATGAAAAGCAGGTCAACAACTTGCTAAAAGAGAGCCAAAAAAATGCTGAAGAAAATAACACCTTGAAAAATAGGCTAACTCAATTGGCAGAAGAGGTTCAAAAAGCCAATGAGGAGAAGAATGCTTTCAAAAGCAGAATTAGCCAAATGGAAAAGGAGGTTCAAAAGCTCATTGAAGAAAATAGTTCTTTCAAAATTAGAATGGAACAGATGGAGGCTAATGAGAAACCAAGAAATCACAAAACAAAACCAAAAGAATGAAAAAATGGAAGATAATGTGAAATATCTCATTGGAAAAACAACTGACCTGGAAGATAGATCCAGGAGAGACAATTTAAAAATTATGGGACTACCTGAAAGCCATGATCAAAAAAGAGCCTAGACATCATCTTTCATGAAATTATCAAGGAAAACTGCCCTGAGATTCTAGAACCAGGGGGCAAAATAAATATTGAAAGAATCCACAGATCACCTCCTGAAAGAGATCCAAAAAGAGAAACTCCTAGGAACATTGTGGCCAAATTCCAGAGTTCCCTGGTCAAGGAGAAAATATTGCAAGCAGCTGGAAAGAAACAATTCGAGTATTGTGGAAATACAATCAGGATAACACAAGATCTAGCAGCTTCTACATTAAGGGATCAAAGGGAATGGAATATGATATTCCAAAAGTCAAAGGAACTAGGACTAAAACCAAGAATCACCTACCCAGCAAAACTGAGTATAATACTTCAGGGGAAACAATGGTCTTTCAATGAAATAGAGGACTATCAAGCATTCTTGATGAAAAGACCAGAGCTGAAAAGAAAATTTGACTTTCAAACACAAGAATCAAGGGAAGCATGAAAATGTAAACAGGAAAGAGAAATCAGAAGGAACTTACTGAAGTTGAACTGTTTACATTCCTACATGGAAAGACAATATATGTAACTCTTTTTTCAGTAACTGGGTAGTTGGTGGGATTACACACACACACACACACACACACACACACACACACACACACACATACATAGAGAGAGAGACAGAGAGCACAAGGTGAGTTGAATAGGATGGGATCATATCTAAAACAATGAAATTAAGGGGTGAGAGAGGAATATATTGGGGGGAGAAAGTGAGAAATGGAATGGGGCAAATTATCTCTCATAAAAGAGACAAGTAAAAGACTTTTCAGTGGAGGGAAAAAGGGGGGAGGTGAGAGAGAAAACATGAAGTTTACTCTCATCACATTCGACTCAAGGAAGGAAAAAAATGCACACTCATTTTGGTATGAAAACCTATCTTACAATACAGGAAAGTGGGGGAGAAGGGGATAAGAAGGGTGGGGGGATGATGGAAGGGAGGGCAGTGGGAGGAGGGAGCAATTAGAAATTAACACTCTTGGGGAGGGATAGGATCAAAAGAGAGAATAGAAGCAATGGGGGGCAGGATAGGATGGAGGGAAATATAGTTAGTCTTACACAACACGACTATCATGGAAGTCATTGGCAAAACTACACAGATATGGCCTATATTGAATTGCTTGCCTTCCAAAGGGAAGGGGTGGGGAGGGAGGGAGGGCAGATTGGCAGACAGGGGCAATTAGAACACTCGGTGTTTCGGGGTGCAGGGAGGGGAAAAAAGGGGAGAAAATGTGGAACCCAAAATTTTGTGAAAATGAATGTTAGAAGTTAAATAAATTAATAAAATAAAATAAAATAAATAGACTAACTCAAATGGCAAAAAAGGTCCAAAAAGTGAATGAGGAGAAGAATGCTTTAAAAAGAATTGGCCAAATGGAAAAGGAGGTTCAAAAGCTCACTGAAGAAAATAGTTCTTTAAAAATTAGAATGGAGCAGATAGAAGCTAATGACTTTCTGAGAAACCAAGAAATTATAAAACAAAACCAAAAGAATGAAAAAATAGAAGACTATAACATATCTCATTGGAAAAATAATTGACCTGGAAAATAGATCCAGGAGAGATAATTTTAAAATTATTGGTCTACCTGAAAACCATGATCAAAAAAAGAGCCTAGACATCATCTTCCAAGAAATTATCAAGGAAAACTGCCCTGATATTCTAGAACCAGAAGGTCAAATAGAAATGGAAAGAATCCACCCATCTCCTCCTGAAAGACATCTCAAAAGGAAAACTCCTAGGAATATAGTAGTCAAATTCCAGAGTTCTCAGGTCAAGGAGAAAATATTACAAGCAGCCAGAAAGAAACAATTCAAGTATTGTTGAAATACAATCAGGATAACACAGGATTTAGCAGTTTCTACACTAAGGGATCAGAAGACTTGGTATATGATATTCTAGAAGTCAAAGGAGCTAGAATTACAAGCAAGAGTCACCTACCCATCAAAACTGAGTATAATACTTCAGGGGAAAAAATGGAATTTCAATGAAATAAAGACTTCCAAGCATTCTTTTTAAAAAGACCAGAGCTGAATAGAAAATTTAACTTTCAAATACAAGAATCAAGAGAAATATGAAAAGGTAAACAGGAAAGAGAAGCCATAAGGGACTCACTGAAGTTGAACTGTTTACATTCCTACATGGAAAGATGCTATTTGTAATTCATGAGATCATTTTCAGTATTAGGGTAGTTAGAGGGAATATATTTAAATATATGTGTACATATATATGTATGTGTATATATATGTAGGTGTGTATAGGTATGCATGTATATATACATGGGTGTATCTGTGTGTGTGTGTTACACACACACACACACACACACACACACACGGCACAGGGTAAGCCAAATATGAAGGGAAAAAAACAAAAAATAAAATAGAATTTGCTGTTGAATGGAATGTACTAGGACTAAGAGAAAAGGAGAGGTAGAATGGTAGAATGCAGCCAATCATCTCACATAAAAGAGGGAAGAAAGAGCTTTTACAATGGAGGGGAAGAGGGGGGAGATGAAAGGAAATAAGTGAGGGATTTGTCTTAAGGAGGGAATAATACACACTCAATTGGATATGGAAATCTATTTTATCCTGCAGGAACACAAAGGGGAAGGAGATAGGGACAAGAAAGATAATAGAAGGTGCTGGGATGGAAGCTCAATTCCAGGTGGACAGTCTCGGGCGGGTAAAGGTGGGAACTTCTAAATCTTAGAGTTCTCACGAGACCCCCCAGGAAACGACTGGGAATCGAGGTGAACCGAGCTATCTCGTGTATTTCCGCCTCTTCCCGTGAGAAACGTGATGGGAGAGAGCTCTCCCCACCCTCGAGATTGTCCCGGATTGGAGCACACCTGTTGTTACCTAACAGCATGGTATTCAGATGCAAACTATGCGACTGGAGAGTTAAGTAGGATCAGGGAAGCCTGAAAGCTCTCTTAGCACGTGAGGAGCCAAAGAGGACACAAGGCTCCGCTTTTCCTCTTCTCCTTCTCTCCCCTCCCCCTCTCTCCCCACTTACACTTCTACTTCCAATCTCTTATTGTAAGATCTTTGCCTCCTTGGGAGATTCTTCGCTCCCTCCTAAGGAAGAATTCCCCTGCACTTGTAACTAGACCCTGAAATAAAGCTCAACCCTTGTTCGACTCTGGAACGTCCTTTCTCTCATACGAGCATCCGGTTTGGCCAACTGAAGACCTCCGATAGAGGTAAGGGAAGACTCGGGTAGCCCTCAGGCCTCTAGGCCTGGCAGTTGGCGCCCCGAACAGAGGACTGGGAGCGCAGATATCCTGGGTGCTTTGGGAACACCCGGAAGGGGCTGTGAAAGACGCGAGTCCCGAATCCTAGATTTGGAAGGAGAGAAAGAGTGAGAGTAGCTTCCCACACCCATGGGAAAAGGGCAGGGATGGGGAATCAATTGCCAGTAATAAAGCCAGAGGAACAGGAGGTCTGGGCTGAGATACTTTACAGGGAATGCAGGGAGGCGGGGGTCACTATAGAGTTAAACGACCTCCGAGAATTTTGTAAAAGGATTTGGAAAGTTTCTCCTTGGCTCAAGCAGACAGGAATATCAAGAGAAAGATGGGGAGCGGTCGGAGAACAAATGACCGCTTATGAGCAACTATGCCCTGGGGAGCTGGAGGATTTAGATTTCCTGATATACAGTGTAATTAAGAGCCTTTTGGAAGGGCCGGAGAGGCCAGGGCGGGATTGGAATGAGAGTGGAAGCGGAGAGAGGGGAGGGGAGAACCCTGGTGAGCAGAAAGTTAAGGAGTGTAGAGAAAAAATAGATTCAGAGCTCCATCTAGCTGATGGGAAAGGTGAAGCAGGGGAGCATACGCCGTGTCTTCCCTCTGCGCCTCCTTATAGCATGCTCCATTGGTCAGACAGTCCAGGGCCACAGTCCAGTTTGGAAAAGGGAATACGAAAGGCTATAGAGAATGGAGAAGACGTAGGGACATTTCCTGTGCTAGAAATAGTGGACCCCAGTGTCCCCGGTGGGGTTCGGAGGAGCCACATACCTATAGAGTGGAAGAGAGTAGCGACTCTCAAAGAGGCTTGTACCAAGCACGGCCCCAATTCACCCTTTGTCATAGCCATGCTTGAGACTCTCAGTGGTCAGTTCGTTCTGACTCCTAATGACTGGAAGAGCTTAGCTAGAGCCTGCCTTACCCCTGGGCAGAATGTGATTTGGGTATCAGAATTTTCTCAGAGGGTAAAGAGCACTACCAGTGGGCTAGGGGCTCAGGCCCTCCAGGCTTATCAGTGTTTTACAGGAACAGGGCAGTTTGAGGCTACAGGAAATCAATTACAGTACTCGGCCGCCAATTATGTCTTGATTGCCGGAATGGCTATTGCGGCCTGGAAGGTTATAGCCTCTAAGAAAGAGAGAGAGTTTCCCATGACTAGGATTATGCAGGGAAACACTGAGCCATTTACTAATTTTGTGGCCAGGCTGCAGGAGGCAGTAGGCCGAGACATGGGAGAGGAGAATCAAGGAACAGAGATAGTGTTGAGGACATTGCTGTGGCAGAATTGTAATCATGACTGCAAAAAGGCAATGCTGGGACTGCCAAAGAATGCATCTGTCGAAGAAATGATACAAAGATGTGACAGGGTAGGAAGTCAGGTCTACTTGGCACAGGTGCAAGGGAAGTACCTGGCCGCAGCCTTAAGTAATATCTCTTTGGAGAAAAAATGTTTTAACTGCGGAAAACCGGGACACCTTAAGAAAGAGTGTAGGAAAGAAATAAGTACAGGAAGGGGCCAGGACCCTTGTTTTTCATGTGGAAAGCCAGGTCACCTAGCTAGACAATGTAGGAAGTCGGGAAACGGGGTGAGGGGCCCCTCGAGGGCCCCGAAAGTGTACCCTTTGGCAGAGAATCGGGACGGCCCCTTGGAGGGAGAATACAGGAGATTATGGGGCCAGAGGAAGGAATGCAACACCTTTACAGCTTAGAGAAGGACCAGCTTGCAGCTCATCAGTTTACTATGATTCCCCTGAGAGACCCCATACAGGAGGAATCCCTGATATTACAGAACCCCTCTCATGCACCCGTAGTTATATATGCAGGAGTTTATCCCACCGGCACCACAGCACTTCCATGCTCCAATGTGGTAGCCGAGCCAGCTCATATAGACAATCAGCTTCCCATAGCTATTGCCCTTCCCTTAAAGCACTCAGTTCAAATCCAGTTACTAAAGGAAATAGGACAGAATAGACCTGAGTGTACAATCTGGCTTAATCGAATTCCCATGACTGGCCTCCTTGATACTGGAGCGGATAGGACCTGCCTTAGCGGTCGCTCAGTACCCCGGCACTGGAAGCTTAAAGAAAGCCAGAGACCAGTGTGGGGAATAGGAGGGTGCCAAAATACCTTAGAGACAATGCACCCAGTAAAGTGGGAGGCAGAGGATCGCCAAGGGACCATATGGCCGTTGGTGATTCCAGGACTTAGTTTTAACATCTGGGGCAGAGACATCATGAGCCGCCTGGGGATGAAGCTATCAAATTTTTAGTAAGGGCCATTGCTGTTGCACTGGAGTCCCCACCCTTGAATTGGAAGTCAGACACCCCGATTTGGGTGGAGCAATGGCCCCTGACTCCAGAAAAACTCCAGGCACTACAACTATTGGTTAAGGAGCAATTAGAAAAAGGAAATATAGAGCCATTACAGTCACCCTGGAATGCTCCTGTGTTTGTTATAAAGAAAAAATCCGGGAAATTCAGGTTCCTTACAGATCTAAGGAAGGTAAATCAGTCTCTCATGCCTATGGGAGCCCTGCAACCAGGTCTCCCTTCTCCTAATGCCATCCCGGATGGTTGGTCACTTATAATCATTGACATTCAGGATTGTTTTTTTTCCATTCCTTTAAACAAAGTAGATTGTCCTCGGTTTGCTTTTACAATACCTCACCCCAATAACGAAGGACCTGCAAAGAGGTATCAGTGGAAGGTATTGCCCCAAGGTATGAGTTGCAGCCCCACCATCTGCCAGTGGTATGTTAATCAAGCATTAGAAAGCCCCAGACAGCAATACCAATGCAAAATCATCCATTATATGGATGACATCCTTATAGCTGCACCTCAGCTCAAGGATCTGGAGAAGTGTTTCCAAGCAGTAGAAAGGAACCTTCTAGGACTAGGATTAGTTATTGCTCCTGAAAAGATACAGAGAGGACCCAGTTACAAATATTTGGGATATCAGATACAGGGCACCATCGTTCGGCCGGAACCCCCAAAATGGGATATAAAGATCCAAACACTCAATGATGCTCAGAAACTAGTAGGAGCTATCCAATGGATAAGATCAAAGGTGCCTATACCTCTACCTCTCATGCAACCTTTATATTCACTATTGACAGGAGACTCTGCTTTAAATTCCCCACGAACATTGACTCCTGAAGCAGCCAAGGCCATAGAGGCAATAAAAAAACAATTTTTAGAGTCCACCACATTCCGGTGGGATCCAGGAAGAGATGTGGAGGTATCTATTATCTCCACCACACCTCCCTATGCCGTCATACACCAAAAAGAGAAGCCCCTAGAATGGGTATATTTAAGTAAAACAGGAAGCAGTTTACTAAACAAGTGGGAATTTCTAGGACGGTTAGCACTAGAGGCAGTAAAAAGGGCTACCCACATATACCAAAAACAGCCAATTCTTTATGCTACACTCACCACTAAGGATGTAGAAGAGTTAGCTCAGAATCACGTTTCTTGGGCCACTATACTCCAGTGGGCCCAGGTGAAACCAAATTCGACTTTCCTATTCAAAGAGTTATTACAGTGGGCCCCAGCACCAGTGAAAAGGTACTCACCAAACCCAGTAGAAGGGCCTAACATTTTTACAGATGCCACAAAACATCACAAGGCATCTATTTATAATTCGGCTTCCCAAGAGATATATATAGTTAACACACCCTACACCTCTACTCAACAGAACGAGTTGGAAGCTATAATCCAAGCTCTCCAAATATATAATGACATACCCATTAACATTATTACTGATAGTCAGTATGCATCTTTATTAATTTCACAGATTGAGGACTCTATTGTAGATTATCGGTCCAATATTTTTTCACAGTGTGAGCGGCTATTGACCACCATTAATAACAGAACACACCCTTTTTATGTTTTACATGTGCGCTCACATACTAATGGCACAGGACCAATTTTTGAAGGAAATCAAATAGCAGACAATTCACTATACCTTGTAGGGCACACTGTGGAACCACAGGAAAGGGCCCAAAAGGCTCATGATAGGTTCCACCTAGCCACAGAAGCCCTCTGCAAATTATATGGGATAACTCAAGAACAGGCCAGAAAAATTGTTAAGAGCTGTCTCCAATGTATCCCATTCCACCCACCTCTAGACCAGGGTGTCAATCCTCGTGGCTTGACACCCAATGAAATTTGGCAAATGGATGTCACCCATCTTAAGGGCCAGTGCATACATGTGACAGTTGACACATGGTCCGGATTCCTTATGGTGACTTTACAGCCAGGTGAATCAAGTGCTAAAGTAATTCAACATCTTTGGCACTGTTTTTCTGTTTCAGGTTTACCCTTAGAAATAAAGACAGATAATGGTCCTGCCTATACTTCTCAAACCCTTACACACTTCCTCCCCGATCTAGGGATTCGACATGTTACAGGAATCCCCTACAATCTACAAGGCCAGGCCATAGTGGAAAGGGCCAATCTCACCTTAAAGGCGATTCTCGCTAAACAAAAAAGGGGGAGATTAAGAGGTCGCCTAACACAATCAGAGCTTGATACAGCTGTGTATACACACAATTTTTTGCATATCTCAAAAAACTCACATACTACTCCAGCTATCAGACATTTTGTGACTATTCCAAGACAACCCCGCAAGGAAAGTAATACCCAGGCTGGAAATAAGGACACATGGGCCATGGTAAAGGATATGGCCTCAGGGAAATGGAAAGGTCCGTATAAGATACTAATATGGGGTCCAGGGTATGTTTGTGTCTCCACAGGAAAAGGGAATGCATGGATTCCCATTAGAAGGATCCATAGGTGGAAACCGGTGTCGGAGACAACGGAGATGCAGGAGGCGGAGACCCCGGAGAGCCCAGAGACCCCGGAGAAGGATCATGTACCACCTGAGTCTGCTGATGACAGCTTTAACCCTGCTGCCCAGAGAGGAAGCAGCACTCATCCCGACATTGCTGCCCACTCCATCTAGGCATCTCTTTCCAGCGGCTGAAGGAGGACTTTGATATCACAAACCCAGGACATTGGGGGGGGAAGGGGTGACCAACTTTTCGGGAGATGACCAACTTTCCGCCTGAATACCACAGGCTTGGCCATTCAGGCTTGGCCGTTGAGATCCATTTGCATGACTGAGGGGGTGGTGATGTGTAGGCGCCAGCACTAGCTGCTTCTCTTAGAATATGCTTTGGAATTAGTGATTGCCCTTTCTCTTGTTGTAACTCAGCCATTTAGTTTCATCTTTGTTTTGTCTGATGCCTCTCTTTGTCAGTTGTGCTAGCTGCAGATTTCTGTGTAAATGAAGTCTTGTTGTGGGGTACTCATATGCCAAAGGCCTTCCTAATCCACTCAGCCTCCAGCCACTGTTTGCTCTAGAGCCATGTGCATGCAGCGCAAAACAAAAAGGGGGAGATGCTGGGGATGGAAGCTCAATTCCAGGTGGACAGTCTCGGGCGGGTAAAGGTGGGAACTTCTAAATCTTAGAGTTCTCACGAGACCCCCCAGGAAACGACTGGGAATCGAGGTGAACCGAGCTATCTCGTGTATTTCCGCCTCTTCCCGTGAGAAACGTGATGGGAGAGAGCTCTCCCCACCCTCGAGATTGTCCCGGATTGGAGCACACCTGTTGTTACCTAACAGGCTCGGTATTGACGTGCAAACTATGCGACGGGAGAGCTTAAGTAGGATCAGGAAAGCCTGAAAGCTCTTGGGTGGAGGGGCGCAGAGCGGACAGGACACAAGGCTCCGCTTTTCCTCTCTCCTCTCTCCCCTCCCCCTCTCTCCCCACTTACACTTCTACTTCCAATCTCTTATTGTAAGATCTTTGCCTCCTTGGGAGATTCTTCGCTCCCTCCTAAGGAAGAATTCCCCTGCACTTGTAACTAGACCCTGAAATAAAGCTCAACCCTTGTTCGACTCTGAAACGTCCTTTCTCTCATACGAGCATCCGGCTTGGCCAACCGAAGACCTCCGATAGAGGTAAGGGAAGACTCGGGTAGCCCTCAGGCCTCTAGGCCTGGCAAGAAGGGACAGCAAATTGGGGAAAAGGATAATCAGAAGCAAACACTATTATGGGTCAAGGGAGGGAATGGGAAAAATGGAGGGCAGGACAGGACAGAGGGAAATTTGGTTAGTCTTTTACAACATAACTATTATGAAAGTGCTTTGCATTGTTATAAATGTATCACTTATATTGAATTGCTTGTTTTCTCAATGAGGGTGAGGAGGGAGGGAGAGAATATAGAACTCGAAGCTTTAATAATGAATGTTAAAAATTGTTTTTAACATGCAACTGGAAATTAAGATATAGAGGCTATGGAGCATAGAAATCTATTTTGCCCTATAGGATAATAGAGGGGAAGGGGAATGAAAGAAAGGTGGGTAATAGAAGAGAGGACAGACTGGACGAAGGGGTGTATGGGTTGCATGCTGTCCTGGAGTGGGGGTGGGGAGAGATGGGGAGAAAATTTTGAATTCAAATTCTTGTGGAAGTGAATGTTGAGAACTGAATAAATAAATTATATATTTAGATAGCTAGATAGCTAGAGATAGATAGATAGATAGATAGATAGATAGATAGATAGATAGATAGATAGGTAGGTAGGTAGATAGATAGATAGATAAAAACCATCATAGAATTAAAATTTAAAAAAATTAATCCCCATTTGGAGATTTCTTTAATTCTATTACAACTCCCCTGTCTAACCAGGCTCATGGCTCCAGGTCTAAGAAGACTTCTGTCTGAGAAAGGGATGTTTACTCCCTGCTTCCCCCTACTCTGCTCAGAGAAACTTTTAAAGTGACAAATTTACACTGGTATTTATTTTTCATTTCTATTATCTTCCTTTGATGACAGATTTTTAATAACATTTTCAGTTTTCACTTCCTTCCATCACAAAAATCCGTTAAGGATTTTTTTTCCTGCTTTAATTTTAGAAGGCTAAAATAAGCTTTTAGTTTATTCACAGAGCAGCTTGAACACACAGATTCTCATTTATTGACCTATATCCTAATGTGGTAGGAAGAGTGGGGTCCAGAATCAGAAGAAAGTATAGGTGTTGCCTTTTATAGCATACAAAAGATTCTTTTAAGGTGCTTCCATAATGTGGAGGCTGGTTTGGCACTTCTACCAGGATATTTAGTAGAATTAGATAGTGAAAGAAATGGGAATGGTGAGTTCTTGGTCATGGCAGTTGGTCTTAAGTTGAGCATGTAGTGAGAGTGATATCTGAGTACTTATAGAAACCTGTTGAAGTGGGAGGAAAATGTGAAATGGAACACAGAGCCTAGATTCCTTGTATTTTCACTGTGTTGAGCAAGGAAGAAGTTATGTATGGGTATCATTGTGGATCTGCTCCAGAGATCAGACAAAGCAAACATCAGAGATAGAGAGCTAGGGAAAGGTGACTCTCCAGGCAGATTCAATCTGTATAGAGTGATTTTATTCTTGTTCTTTCATCCTTGGAGAAAGGGCCTAGTCATAAGAGTGGAGAATAGCATGTAGCTTCCAAACTATTGGAATCATTTTGTTATTTACCACTGATATTGTGAGAAATACAGCCAATCGTAGATTCCTAGAACTTCCAATACAATTATGAGACTACATGTACCACATTTTTCAAAGTAATTTTATGACACATACACAAAACAATATTATGAACAAACTATGTGAAAGAAAATTAAAATTATTAAATAATCATTTCCTCAGGTAAGCACACACCTTTTTGGTTAACTTTTCTAAGACATCCTCTATATTAACAATGAAAATTACATTCAGATTTTATATGTATAAATATATTATCTTCAATGAGGGAAGAATAATCAACTTTTTGTTAACTTACTAATTAAAAAAGATCTTTTGTGTAGACTCGGCAAATTAGTATATGAAAGATGGGGAAATTTTTCCCTTGAGTTTAGTTCCTTGATGTGAAATGCAAGATTCTTGTTCTTATGCAAAAAGCTGTAGTAAGTAAAGAAGACCTTACTTATATAAGGAGATAATTAGTCAGCTTGGAGAACAAAAAGGTAAGAAAAAATCTGCTAATTATTCTTCCTGAACTTCAGACATTGGCTAGAGTTTAGAATACATGTTCCGTATGCATAGTATATATAAACTGACCATAAAAAATAAGTCATTTATTGCTTTTGATCTATCTTCAATTTATATTAGCTGACACAACAATTCAGTGGTTTGGGAGAGACCCTCATTAGTCCATAATAGTTCTTTTGAGTTCAAATGTGTTCAAATTCACTTTCTTCCCAGAATGTCTGAGAACTTGACTCAAGATTAATAAACTAGTTTTATCTCATACCTAAAGTTTTGAAATTTACACTGAAATAAAAAGAGTAACCTCTCATATTAACACTATAGGGTAAAAGGAAAAAAAGAACTAATACTGAAATAATAACATATTCTCAGAGTGACATGCCAATTGCTTCCTCTCTTTTTAAATAAAATTTTCAATTAACCTCAATGTCTGCCTTCCTGGTACCAGGAGGTACAAGGCTAAGACAACAAAGTATCATTGAGTACATCTAAACAATTCATTTTTCATTTGATAAGTATTCATTCATTAATGACAACAGTGGATATGAATATGCTAACCACTTTGATCTTCCTGAATTCAATTCTGGCCTATGACAGTAGGCAAGTCATTTAACCCTGTTTGCCTCAGTTTCCTCATCTATAAAACGAGCTAGAGAAGGAATTGACAAACCACTCCAGTATCTTTGCCAAGAAAACCCCAAATGATTCACAAAGAGTCGACACAACTGAAATGATTGAACCACAATGACAAATCATTAAAGGTATCTAGAAAGGATGTTGTTTGTTCTTTGTTCTCACAGGAAACCAATGACATCAGCAGTGATTTCTTAACTTGCAAGTGAATTGGATTTAAGTGAGACAGAGCTGTGTGAAGGCAATCTCACTCGACTTCAGTGTCATCTTGAGTCTGGTGGCAAGACACAAGTCAAGACCATTGTTGATGGTCCAGGATGCAGTGGGAGACCTTGGACTTTTTAAACTAAGATCTTTTCCCAGGTCTCAGTCTGTCTGAAGCAACACCCATTCAGTAATAAGAGGTTAGGTAATAATGGAGGCAAAAAATGGTCTAGTTTGCCTTCGCAAAAGAATTAGTCTGGGAGGGGAAGACCCTCAGAGGTTCTGGCCAGAACAGAATAATTTCTTAAGATTAAAGCCAAACAGAGGTGGCTAGGTAACACAGTAGATAGAGCACTGGCCCTGGAGTAAGGAGGACCTGAGTTCAAATCTGGCCTCAGACACTTGACATTTCATAACTGTGTGACGCTGAGCAAGTCACTTAACCCCACTTGACTCACATAGATAGACAGACAGACAGACAGACAAATAGACAGACAGACAGATAGATAGATAGATAGATAGATAGATAGATAGATAGATAGATAGATAGATAGACAGATAGATAGATAGATGGATAGATAAAAGCCATACCAAAATGCACTAGGCAATGGACTTTCCCTCACTGGAGGTCTTCATACAAAAGCTGGGAGACTACCTCTTCAATGGGTTGAAGAAGGATTCTTTTTCAAGTGGTTGTTGAACTAAATAAATGCTGGAATACTTTGTCGTTCTAATTTTCAATGTCTTTATGATAAACTAGTTTGTAAAAATCTTACAAGAGAGGATTGTGGGTGATTAAGAAAAATATCACCACATAAAACAGTGAGAAGCAATGGGATGAGAAACGTATAGAGAAAATCTATCCAAAGACCTAAGTAAAATCATTTTGAAGTCATTAAGTGTGAGCCAGTAAGATGAAGTTACAAACAGTCATCAAAAAAAACATTTTTAAAACAAAATCTTTGGGGCAGAGACATGATGGGGTAAGAGAAGCATGGGACTGCTCAAGCCCTCCCCCTCCTCCCAAAGCTCTTTAAATACCTTTAAAAAATTACTCTAAACAAATTCTAGAGCAGCAGAAGCCAAAAAAAAAAAAATGACACAGTGAAACAGATTCCTGTCCAAGACAACCTGGAAGGCTGACAGGAAGGGTCTATTCTACTGGGCTCCAAGAAGAGGCTGTCTTGGATGGCACAGGCACAGAGAGGACTGGAGCAGGCTTCAGGGCACTGAAGTTTTCAGATTTCTCAACCCACAAACACTAAAGACAGCTTCAATGGTCAATGAGAAAGCTCTTTCACCTGGGTGAGAAGGTCAGGCCCCAACTCCAGACCCAGACCCAGAACAGCAGCAGCCACTGCTGCATTAGCAGCTGCTTCTGGACCTCTCTGCCTACAGACCCTGGGGGAATCGGGTGGCTGATCAGGGTCTCAGTCCTGAGTGGCAGTCAAGGGGTGAGGAGGAACACTGGCATGATAGAGCTGGTGGCAGCTGTGGAGAGGGAATCCTACTGTCAGTTCCAGGGCCAAAAAGAGTGCTTTTGGTTGTTCATGGATCAGAGTGTAGTCCAGGAAAGGAGTAAACACCTCTCCCTTGACTATGCCACTTTGGAGGAACTGAGAACTTATAGGTCTCTAGAGATATCTTGGAGAACAGCTGCACAAAACCTCTGAAGCCTGGGGTAGTATACCCTCCACTTGACAAAGGACTCAAAAGTCAAATAATTGGATGGGAAAATGCCCCAAAAAGGGGGAAAATAAGATGATATAAGGTTACTTTCTTGGTGAAAAGCTATTTTCTTCCATCCTTTCAGATGAGGAAGAAAAAAAATATACCATCAGAAGAAGACATCAAAGTCAAGGCTCCTACATCCAAAACCTTCCAAAAAAATGCAATGGTATCAGGACATGGAAAAGCTCAAAAAGGATTTTGAAAGTCAAGTAAGAGAGGTGGAGGAAAAATTGGGAAGAGAAATGAGAGTAATGCAAGAAAATAATGAAAAATGAGTCAACAATTTGCTAAAGGAGACCCAAAAAAATGCTGAAGAAAATAACACCTTTAAAAATAGACTAACCCAAATGACAAAGGAGGTCCTAAAAGCCAATGAGGAGAAGAATGCCTTAAAAAGAAGAATTGGCCAAGTGGAAAAGGTGTTCCAAAAGCTCACTGAAGAAAATGGTTCTTTAAAATTTTAATGGAACAGACGGAAGCTAATGACTTTTTATGAGAAATCAAGAAATTATAAAACAAAACTAAAAGAATGAAAAAATAGAAGACAATGTGAAATATCTCATTGGAAAAACAACTGACCTGGAAAATAGATACAGGAGAGATAATTTTAAAATTATTGGTCTACCTGATAACCATGATCAAAAAAAGAAATTAGACGTCATATCCCAAGAAATTATCAAGGAAAACTGCACTGATATTCTAGAACCAGAGAGTAAAATAGAAATAGAAAGAATTCACTGATCATCTCCTGAAAGAGACACAAAAAGGAAAACTCCTAGAAATATTGTAGCCAAATTCCAGAGTTCCCAAGTCAAGGAGAAAATATTACAAGCAGCCAGAAAAAAACAGTTCAAGTATTGTGGAAATATAATCAGGATCATACAGGATTTAGTAGCTTCTACGCTAAGGGATCAGAGGACTTGGAATATGATATTCCAGAAGTCAAAGGAGATAGGATTGCAACCAAAAATCATCTACCCAGCAAAACTGAGTATAATCCTTGAAGGAAAAAAATGGAATTTCAATGAAATGAAGGACATACAAGCATTCTTGTTGAAAAGACCAGAGCTGAATAGAAAATTTAACCTAGAAATACAAGAATCAAAAGAAACATGAATAGGTAAGCAGAAAAGATAAGCCATAAGGGACTTATTAAAGTTGAATTGTTTACATTCCTACATGGAAAGATGATATTTGTAGCTCATAAGACCTTTTTCAGTATTAGCGTAGTTAGAGGGAGGGAACATATACATATACATATATGTATGTATGTATAGGTATGTGTGTATATATTCTATATGTGTAGGTATGTATATGTACATGAGTGTGTGTGCATATATACATGTATATACATATATGTATATGCATAGACAGAGGGCACAGGGTAAGCTGAATATGAAGGAAGAATACCTTAAAAATAAAATTTACTGTTGAATCAAATGTACTAGGAGTAAGAGAAAAGGAGAGGTAGAATGGTAGAATGTAGCAAATCATCTCACATAAAAGAGGCAAGAAAGAGCTTTCACAATGAAGGGGAAGAGAAAGATGAAAGGGAATAAGTGAACCTTATTCTCATGGGATTTGACTTAAGGAGGGAATAACACTCAATTGGATATGGAAATCTATTTTACAGGCAGGAAGCAGGGGGAAGGGGATAGGAGAGGGAAGATAATAGAAGGAACAGAAAATTGGGAAAAAGGATAATCAGAAGCAAACACTGTTGTGGGAGGGCAGGTCAAGGGAGATGATGGAAACAATGGAGGGCAGGCTAGGACTGAGGGAAATGTGGTTAGTTCTTTTGCAACATAACTGTTATGGAAGTGTTGTGCATGGCTACACATGTATGACCTATATTGAATTGCTTGCTTTCTCAGTGAGGGTAGGTGGGGAGGCAGGGAGAGAATATAGAACTCAAAGCTTTAATAATGAATGCTAAAAATTGATTTTTCATGCAACTGGGAAATAAGATGTATAGGCAATGGAATATAGAAATCTATTTTGCCCTAAAGGAAAATAGAGGGGAGGGTGATGGAAGAAGTGGAGAGTAACAGAAGGCAGGACAGACTGGAGGAAGGGGTGGATGGGGAGAGATGGGGAGAAAATTTTGAATTCAAATTCTTGTGGAAGTGAATGTTGAAAACTGAAAAATAAATACATTATATATTTAAAAATACAATTAAGTGGGGAGAAAATAAAATCCAGTGCTCTTTACTGTACAAAATAATAATAACAATAATAAAAGGAAATTCCATGTTTTGTTAGAAAAGAAAAAGTCTTGTCTCTATCAACCATAACATTTGGAAAAACATATCCTTATTTACATCCATACTTAATTAAGAAGTAGAAAAAGAAAGAGAATAAAGAGGGAAATAGCTATGTAACTAGACAATATATCTGAAGAGGAAGTCTAAGGAGGAAGAGACACAGTTTTGAAGCTTCTGAGTCATAGATTCCAAAGGTATATGAAAGAGAGCAGAAAGTCAAAAGCTTCAGGGAAAGGGGAAGCTTGGATCTTATTGGTACTCTCCCAAAAGGGGAGACTGAGAGACTATTAACATCTACTAACCCCGATACCTACATTCTCATCTCTACCAATAATTTGATGAGAATAATCTACACACCTATTAAGGGCATCTTCTATAAAGGCACAAGAAGAGAAAAGGAAGGTTTTCACAAATAATGCGGTGCAGCAGATCACTCTCTATATAGTGACACAATTGACTGAAATGTGTAGAGAACCCAAGATCCCACTGTGCATGCATATATATATATATACACAAACAGTATGTATTTCCCAGTGGGCCTGACATTGGCACCTTGTTGGTTCTGGCTTGATTTGAGAACCAAAAAAGCACTTATGACTCACTGAACAGTTAACAAGAAGAGGTTTACTTAGCCCTAACTTGGCAAGGATGTACATCAAGGATATAGTGGCACTTCTTTTCTATACCCTGCAACTTCCTTCATCTCCACATGGAAATAAATCTAGTCAGCAGAGCAGTACATAAGCACTTATGGAGTATTGAAACATCCAATGAGGTAGAGGTCACTCCCCCCTTTCCCCACCCCACCAACCTAGGACATTTTAAGTCTATCAGTACAGTCAGAGGCCATTAGGAGGCTGTGCCAAGGGAGGCATAATTTAAGTTTTATCTCAGTTTCCTAAACCATAATGTAGGGGAAGAGGTGAGGAAGGAATTCTGGTAGATATTGATCTTATATTCTATATCCCATAAAATACAGTACATGTATTTTATGTACATGTACATGATACAGTAAAGCAAAACGTTACCTTGTGGGGTCTTCTCCAACAAGTTGTCTTTCATGCCTATGTCAAAAGCATAAAACATTTCTCCTTGAAGGATAGATATGACAACACTTTGACAACCCTGTAATTATTGATATCAAGAAAATAAAAAAATAAATAATCATATACTCACTAAAAGTGTTTGTCTCTACAGTAGAATATGTCCAAAGCAAGTGAGGTCTTTCAGACACTCCAGTTTTGAAGTGATGGCCCTAGAATGTTGCAAACCTCCCTAAGAGAGATCATTCAAATATTTCACACTATCAACATAGAAAAAACAAAGTAGATGAAAAATGTCTATTTAAGAGACTAAAATATGAAACCATACATATAAATGTAGAGCGAGTTCATATGTACATATCATGTTTATGTGTGTACATATGTATGCATGTGTTTGTATAATTCTGTATAAACATATAATATACATATATATATATTATGTCTTTCTTTTTTTAATTGTTTGTTTTTAGTGTTCTACAATCACTTCCATATATCTTAGATTTCTTTCCCCTTCCTCCCCTTCTTCCCCCCTACCTCCCCACCCCTCCCTGAGACGGCATACAATTTTATATAGGTTCTACACATACGTTCATATTAAATACATTTTCACCTTAGTCATGTTGCATAGAAGAATTAAAACAAATGGGAGAAATCGTAAAACAAAACAAAACATAATACAAAAGAAAATGGTCTGCTTCATTCTACGATTGAATTCCATAGTTCTTTCTCTGGATGTGGAAGGCATTTTACCTCAAGAGACCACTGGGAATTTTTTAAGTCCTTGCATTGTAGTGAAGTACAAAGTCTACCAGAAAAATTCCTCACACACTGTGGTTATTGCTGGATACAAAGTTCTGCTGGTTCTGCTCCTTTCACTCAGCATCAGTTCACATAAGTCTTTCCAGGCCTCTCTGAAGTCTTCCTGTTCATCATTTCTAATAGCACAATAGTATTCCATTACATTCATATACCACAATTTATTCAGCCATTTCTCAATTGATGGGCATCCCCTTGATTTCCAGTTCTTGGTCACTACAAAGAGTGCTGCTATAAATATTTTTGTATATGTGGGACCCTTTCCCATTTTTATGATCTCTTGGGCATACAGTCCTAGAAGTGGTATTGCTGGGTCAAAGGGTATGCACATTTTTGTAGCCCTTTGGGTATAGTTCCAAATTGCTCTCCAGAATGGTTGGATCAGCTCACAGCTCCACCAACAACGAATTAGTGTTCCAATTCTCCCACATCTCCTCCAACATTTATCATCTTCCTGTTTTGTCATGTTAGCCAATCTGATAGGTGTGATGCGATACCTCAGAGGTGTTTTGATTTGCATCTCTCTAATCAATAGTGATTTAGAGCATTTTTTCATATGATTATAGATAGCATTTAATTTCTTCCTCTGAAAACTGCCTGTTCATATCCTTTGACCATTTATTCTTGGGGGATGGCTTGTATTCTTGTACATTTGACTCACTTCTTTGTATATTTTAGAAATAACACCTTTATCACGGACACTAGTTGCAAACATTCTCAGTTTTCTGCTTCCCTCCTAATCTTGGTTGCATCAGGTTTGGTTATGCAAAAACTTTTCAATTTAATGTAATCAAAATTATCCATTTTTCACTTTATAATATGTTCTCTCTCTTGTTCAGTCAAAAATTTTTCCATTCTCCGTAAATCTGATAAATACATTATTTCTTGCTCCACTAATTTGTTTATGGTACCGATCTTTATACCTAGATCATGTACCCATTTGGACTTTATTCTTGTGTACAGTGTTAGGCATTTTCGTATCTTTCATAAACAATGAGCTACACCAAGATTTAAATAAGAGGAAGAGGGTAGAACAGATTGCTTTTAGGAAACTATTGAGTACCTTTAATGAGTTACAACTTTTCTCTGAAATAGAGTCTCATATTTTTTAAGAGTAACATTCTCTGGTTGAGACAAAGCCTGTCAACAAGACCTGAAATGCTGCTTCTGGCACACACTGGATGCGTGATTCTGGGTAAGTCACTCAATTTCTCAGTGCCCCAGAAGTCACAACTCTACATTTGTAGAAGAAACTTCCTCACCAGAGAGCTTCCCTTCACCAGTGATATCATGAGTCCAGACCAAAAGTTCTCTGGAAGCAGCATGGGTTTGCCACTAGGTGGCTCCATAGTGCAAAGAGCGCTGGCCCTGGTGTCGGGAATACCTAAATTCAAGTCCAGCCTCAGACACTCACTAGCTGTGTGATCCTGGACACGAGTAAGCTGTTTGCCTCAGTTTCCTCATCTGTAAAATTAGGATAATAATAGCCCCCATCTCAGGGTTGTCATAAGGATCAAATGAAATAATATTTGTAAAGTGATTAGCACTCCGTCTGGCACATAGTAGGTGCTACATAAATGCTGTCTATTATTATTGATCTGAGACTCTAGGAAGACGTGGGTCCAAGGGCTCCGTCTGAAACATACTTTTCACATCTGGAGTTTTTTATGCTAGTGAAATCACAGCTCTGAACCATCCACAACCACACACAACAAAGGGTAAATTCTCCCGGTGATGCTATGGCTATGTTATGAGATACCATGGTTTTTTAAGGAGCTGAAGGGGAATGTCACTCCAAGGGGAAACGAGAGGGATGGAAAGAGAGGAATAAATAGGCTGCAATACATTGTAACTAAGAATTATGTAAGAGAAGTTGAATCATGATGTCAGTGAGAGATGTGTGACCAGAAAAATGGAGCTCAGCTGGAAGCAAGATCAAGGGGTAAGAAATGAATGAATAGTCTGTGTTCTTCTCCTAGGATGCTTACAAAAGGGGAAGCAACCCAGAGGAAGGAAGATGCCTCACCCAACCCTGGCAAACCCCAAGGACAGGATTCACCGGAGACTATGGACAAGAGTCACACAGAGTGAGAAGACGTAAATAGTACATTTGTGTTGAATGGTAGCCATGGAGGGAGAGGGGAGAGGAGAGGAAAGAAAAGAAAGGGGGAAAAAAATCTGCATCATAACTTTATTATATATTTAAAAAGAATAGCAAACTGGACATAATAGATTTGTAGCTGCATACACAATAATCATCTTATATTAAAGTGCTTGTTTTATTTCATAAATTAAAAATAAAATAAATGTGAAAAAATATGTAGATGGAATTCTGTTTGCCTTGTTAATTGGACAGAATACTCACATAATTATATCATGGGTTTATTAAAGTCTAGGAGACTCTAGAGAATTTTAGTGGCATAAATCTGGTCTGGAGGAAACAGAATTGACTTTTTTCAAGTTACTTTGCTCTATATCTTCCTGGCTATAAGTAAGTATTCATTATATTCACATAGCAACTAACCACTCAGGAAGCTTTTTGCATTCCTTCCTTCAAGAGGAATTAAATAATTAAGTAGGTGGATCAAAGACACTGCTAGATTTTTTTACCTCTTTCCACATTTATAAGTGAGATCTACTTAATGGATATCATCAACTTGCCTAAAGCATGCGTATTAAATAACAACAGTATTTAAACTAAAATGTCATCCATTTTGTCCAATCAACTCTCTCTCTATCTTTGTTTCTATCTGTTTCTATAGGGGTATAGAGAGAGATACGTGTGTATGTGTAAATATGCATATTATATGATATGGGTAGCTAAGTACAGTGGATAGAGCACCAGGCCTGAAGTTAGCAAGACTTATCTTTCTGAGTTCAAATCTGGCCTCACCCACATACCAACTGTGTGACCCTGGGCAAGTCACTTCACCCTGCTTGCCTCTGTTTCCTCACCTGTAAAATGAGCTGGAAAAGGAAATGACAAACTACTCCAATACCTTTGCCAAGAAAACCCTAAATGAGGTCACAGAAAGTTACACTGAAAAATTATTGAACAATAATATGATATAGCTATGCATATGTCTCCCCTGTCTCTGTTTATATGTGTGTATGTATCTATGACATTTGTAGATGTATGTATATATGTATATATACATGTGTATATATATGTATGTTTTGGGGCACTCCTAAGGACCAAACTTTTCTCTCCTCAGTGTAAGGTATATCTTGTCTGACTCCATTTGTTCTCAGGCTTTTGGCGGTGTTTTGCTTGTTCAAACCTAAATTGGTTTTATTGACCTCATTTAACCTTTGAAGCTATGTCCAGTGAAGCATTTTTTCTCTCTTTCCCAAGAGATCCACCCTGACTGCTTCACTCAACTGCACTTTGAGTCCCGCCCTTTGTCCCCTTGGCTCTCTACCAAACTTCCCAAGGAGGGCCAAAACAAACACTGACATCAACAGACATTGCAAAATGATTGTAGCTTTGCCAGGAGTTCTTCCAGGCTCCTAATTTGTCGGGGTCTCCATGGCTGAACTGTGCCTAATAACACTAGTGCTACAGGGGCTTTATCGTCTTTGGGTGACTCTCCATCTAACGAACCCAGGCCCTGCTAATTTATTGCGGTATATAGTCTCTGCAGGGTACCTTAGCATGATGCGTAGTGTCTGTTGACTGTCATTCCCCGCTCATCATATTTGCTAATATGTGCTTCTCCACAGGTGTCTCATATACCATCAGACATGATTACAATGGATACAAGGTTGTAAAGCTCCTCTGTGTTCTTGGCTTCTGGCTAGACCCCTCAACTGAAGTGCTACTTCTTCCTTATAAAAGAAAGCTCTGGCATCTCTCTTTTAGCAAGGTACCCTGGCATAAGCTTCGGCTCTTTTAGAAAGGCAAGGCACACACAAACCCAGTCTTGGACTAAGGGAAGGAATCCAAGCCTTAGCTGCTTTCTCCATAAGGGAAGCCTCCCTGTTCCCAGAGCTTTGACTGTGTTGACTTTTCCTTCCCTAAAGGAGTTCCCTTGCCCAGGACTAACCTCTGATAAATAGTAGCCAGAGGACTCAACGAGGACAGGATTGCCATCCCAAACCTCTGTCTGACTTATGGTTAGAAAACTTATTATTCCCACTCCATGTATGATTGCCACTGTGCCTCTTCAGATACATTTTACAGCCTGCTCTTCCAACAATCTATCAAGGACTGTCTGGATGCCCATATCCTACTTCACCCTCACAATCCTAAAATTCTTTTTGATTTCTCATTCAAATAAATAATAGAGGTTAGAAAGGCAAACGATCAAAATCCCCTAAGTGAAGCGCCTGAAGATCATTCTCCTCTACTTCAAACACCTGGATGCTTTGCTCTAAATTTTTATCTTTATTATATACATGGCTGGTAGCAAGTTGTAGCACCAGGCTTTGAGCAGTGCCCTTCATTACAAAGTTAACAACAGAAGACAATCTCTGATCTCTAGGAATATCTTTATAAAGAAGATTGCAAGGACATGAGTGTATTTTTAAAAGTTCACAAGAAATGTTGCACTCATGTACAGGAAAGTATAACTATGTGTCCAAATAATGAATTTAAATATTTTTCTTCTTATTTTGTGTTGTTTCATATCTTAATATTTTCATATTGCATGGAATAAAGGAGGAGGAACTAGGGGAATGGAAAGGAGTAGATAGTAGCCATGAAAGAGAGATGTAGTAGATTTAGAAGAGGGTGAACCGGAGGTAGAAGGTATGTGAGCTTTAGGAATAGCCAGAAGGGGCCTCAAGGAACTAGTTACAATAAAGACACTGTTTCCTCTTCAAATGACTTTCTCCATAAATTCTCCAGTTTTCTCCAGGAACTCCACTCTGCTTTCTTCCTCCCCACCAGATCCTAAGACATTGGTCCACCTCCCAACCCCAGGGCATTTTTCTCTGCCTATCTCCCCTGCGGGAAGGCTTTTCCTCCACTTCTCCACCTCTTGGCTTCCCTGGATTTCTTCAACACCAGCTGAAGTCCTCCATTCTACAAGAAGCCTTTCCTAATGCTTATTAATTCCAGTGCCTTCCTCTGTTGATTGTCTCCACTTTATGCTGTATAGTGATTGTTTGTATGTTGTCTTTTCCCCTTAGACTGCAAGTTCCTTGAGGGCAGGAACTAAATTTTGCCTTTCTTCCTATTCCCATGCTGAACAAAATTCCTGGCACCTAGTAGGCTCTTAATCAATGTTTATTGATCGACTGACATTACAAAAGCATTCAAATACCCTGCTAGGGCTAGATCAGTTAAAGATTCTTTTTTAAATCTTAAATTAAATTAAACCTTATATTCTTTTCATAGTAGCTGTTGTTGTCTGCTCTCAGTCTTCTTTGTTTCTTTGTTTCTTCTGAAAACTTTTCCAGCTTGCCTTGAAAAAAATTTTGAAATCTCAGAAAAGATGCAAAAATAGACATATCCTAGAGGCATCAATCTAGAAATCTTTTAAATTAAGTTAAATCTAGAAATCTTTTAAATTTAATTTAATTTAAATTTAGCTTAATTTTAATTTATTTTATTATTTAATATATATGTTTAATATAATTTAATTTAATTAATTTTAATTAATTAACTTAAAATTAAATCATAAAATTTTTTTAACAGGTCAATTATCTATTCCATAAGGTAGGAAGTGAGGGTTCATTATGGATGTTTTTAAAAACAATGATAACAAAAATCTTCAAAAACGATTAGTCCCTACCCTCTTTCCATAGCTTGCTTTCTTCTTCGTCAGTGCTGCTTAGCCCAGAAAATTCCAGTGTCCTGAAATCCTAAGGGGCAGAGTTCGGGGTGGGGGGTGGGGGTAAGAGGAAGATTTTCCTCCTAGAAAAGGAAAGAATTGCCTAAAGCCTCTGTCCTGCCTTTGGTATTTGAAATTCAGAAGAATGAATTGTACTCATGCCTGGTTGTTAGGGAAGACTTGGCAGCTTGCTTCTAATTCCTGAATTCCAAGGCCAAACAGCTTTGCTATTTCCAATTGCATCAGCCTTCGTCGTGGTATGCAGATTCTTAGCTCTGAGTTTTGAAAACGATCAAGATAGTGCTATTTTACAGCTGTCTGCTGCCAGCTGTAAGTCCACGTTAGGTTCTACAAGACTATTATGTGCTTTCACAATTCAGTTGCATTAGCTGATGAAACATCATAGAAATGTCACAGTTGGCTAACAACAAATGAGAAAATGAAAACAAAGACCAAAAGGTCAAGGTCACAGATTAAAGTAGATACATTTTAAGGATGGCTGCAGTTCAAGGGAAACATGGTGGATTTAACTGCTATGTATTTCACTTCTGTAAAGTTCCTTTGGTCATTTGAAGAGGAATAGATTTGGGGGGCGTAGTATCTGCCTTCAAATAGTTGAGCATTGTCATATGTGGGTTGGAACTTATTCTTCATGACTCTATAGAGTAAACCAGGATCAATGAGGGACAGTTTCAGAGAGGGAAATTTCAGATCAATATAAAAAAAATTCCTCTCTGCTCATCCCAGCTAGGTGGCACATTGGATAGAGTGCTAGGCTTGGAAACAGGAGGTTGTTGTTATTGTTGAGTACTTTCAGTTATGTTTAATTCTTCATGACCTATTTGGGGTTTCCTTGGCAAATATACTGGAGTAGTTTACAATTTCCTTCTCCAGTTCATGTTACAGATAAGGAAACTGAGGCAACCAGGATGAAGTGACTTGCTCAGGGTCACACAGCTAGAAAGTATCTTTGACTAGATTTGAACTCATAAAGATGGGTCTTCCTGACTGCAGGACTAGGATTGTGCCACCTAGGTACCCCAAATTTAAATCCATCTTCAATACTTCCTAACTGTGTGATCCTGGACATGACATTTTATTTCTATATGCCTTCATTTTCCTCAGCTGTAAAATAAGGACATTAATAGCAAGTCCCTCAAAATATTGTTGTGAAGATCAAATGAAATAATATTTTTAAAGCACTTAACCCAGTGCCTGGAATATAGTAGGCACTTAATAAAGGCTTGTTTCCTTCCTTTATTCCTTCTTTCCTTCTTTCCATCTCATCCATGTCAACTCTCCTTCTGGTGTCCCTCTCAGTCTTCTCAACACTTCCTTCCATCATCCTTCTGTAGTCCCTGGTCTGTTGTTAACTATGCTTCATGTTAAACTTCTTTCTTCCTCTAAGAAATTTCTTTGTATATATTTTGTATTTACTTATACATTTATGAGTTTTTCTCAAATTGAATGTAGGCTCCTTAAGGGCAGAAACTTTTCATTTTTTCTTTGTATTCTCATTGTCTAGCACATTGCCTGATACGTAGTAAATGCTTGACAAAGGATTGTTAAATTAAATGAAATTGATTTTATCACTACTTTATCAATATCCTTCCTAAAATGGAGTGCTCAGAAACAGAACACATTACCACGTATATGAACTGGCCAGGACAGAGATGGATCATCACCTCCTTAGTCCTTAGCACCATGTGTCTCTTAACAGACTCACGTCAATTAGCAATTTTGCCTGCCTCATCAGACTTTTGATTCAATTTGAGGTTATGGTTCACTAAAATCCCCCAGATCTTTTACTGTTTAGCCAATTCTCCTGATCTAATATTTTTGAAACAACTACTCTTTGGGTCTAGCTCTATAAAATCTTGCACTGACATAAAGTTTGCGAAGAACTTTGTGTACATTATCTCGTTTGAGCCACACAACAACCCTGGAGATACTGTCATTCCTATTTTACAGAGGACGAAGTTGAAATTCAGAGACAGGTTAAGTAAGTTTCCCCATGGTTACACAGGTCATTAGTATATAAAGTGTTACTGGAACAATTTTCCTGACTTCAAGTTCAAGTTCCACCAATCACAATGCCTTTCAGCCAGATCTGAATCCAGCTGTCTAGACCAAAACTCTCCACATTGCCCACAAGAAATAGCATGAGAGATGTTACCAAATGTTTCATTAAAATCCAGGCAAACCACAGCTACAGCATTCCCATTACCTACCAGACTGGTACCACTGTCAGAAAGGGAAATGAGGTTAGTCCGGAATGACCTGTTCTTAATGAAGTCATCTTGGCTCTCTGTGATCACTACTTCCTTTTCTAGTTCATAATCCAGTCCAGGAAGTTAAGTCAAGCTCACTGTCTAAAAGTGACTGTTTGGTTTTTAACTTGAGTTTTTCCTCATTTTTCCTGACCTCTCTGCAGCCTTTGGCATTGTCCAACACCCTCTCCTACTTTTGTACTTTCTTTTCTCTAAAATTTTTGTGACGCTGCTTTCTTTTATTTTTCTTCCTGCCTGTCTTACTATTCCTTCTCATATTCTTTGTTGGAACTTAATTAAGATCATGAATGCTAATCTTAATTATCTTCCAAGGTTCTATCCCAGGCCGTCTTCTCCTCTCCTTCTATATCAATGGTATCAAACTCAAGTAGAATCGGGAACCATTAAACTGTGCAGAAGGATCCCTGGGGTATGCATATTGTTTTATTTTTTAAATGTAATATTGCCTATGCTTTATTGTAGTTTTATTTGTTTTGTTCAATGTTTCCCAATTACATTTTAATTTGCTTTAGGCTGTACTTGGGTAATACTGGTCACATTTAGACTGGGGAGCAGGTGGACACCTTTCTTCATACTACTTCACTGATGATCTCATCAGCTCCCCTGGATTCACCTTTTGTCTTTATGATGATATGCAGATGGTTCTGCGCAGATTTATTTGTCCAGTCCTAACTCCTCTACTGACTTCTAGTCTCTTATTTTCAGCTCCTTATTAGGTATCTCAAATTGGATGTCTCATAGACATCATAAATTCAACAAGGCTGAAAATGAACTCATCTTTCCCCAAAAAACTGTCCCTTCCTTCTGACTCCACTGTTACTGTCAAGGGTTCCACTGTCCTCCCAGTCACCCAGTCACTCACAACCTAAGCATCATTTTGGATTTCTCATTCTATCTCACCACTGATATCCAATTGTTTATGGAGGTCTGGGACCTGAATTTCTCATCTAACTCCACTTTCTATCAGCAGTTTTACTTGGTTTGGAATCCAGGAAACATAATCCCCTGGTACCCTTCTCAGCTTTCAGGCTTCCCTTTGTGTTGTTTTCCCCTATGAGACTGTTAATTTGAGGGGTATATGGGGTATTTCAGAGAGGATTAGTACATCTGATGTGAGATTTTGTCAAGTCCTTATCACAGCTGCTCATCCACCTTTGGTGTCCACCTGTCACCCAGCTAGCTCTCTCTTACCTGTGGCTCCAAGAAGCTGCAGCATGTGTAGTGGCCACACCCTGGTAAAACTGTCTCAGCAGATGAGTTAAACTAGTTTGACAAGCCTCAAACCCATTGGTAAGTTAGTGGGATGTCTACCCCAAGCATGTGAAGATTTACCCTGGCAGAATGGTCAAATGAGAACAATCTGTTCCAACAGCCAGGAAGGCGGCTCAAGCAGATACTGTGGAGTGCTCTCCTATCTATACAAAATCTTTGTGACAGTCATCTACACATAAATTGAGGACATTCTTTATGAGGGTGTAGAGGAAACAAGCAGGTTTTTGCAATTGATATTTTCCTATGGATCACATCTTTACTATTTCACAATTTTAACTGGAAGATGTAATGAATATAACATTCCATTGAGTTTATTTTTTTTTAATGATTTAAATAAAAAAAGCAGTTTGTTAGAGCATAAGTACTTTACCTGCAGTCTCTTCTACAACAAAATATCTTCCATTTATCTATACATCGATATTATCCAAAGTTCTTTGGAAGGTAAGAACAGAAATAACCCTTTTCCACGGTTCTCTGATCATAAACATTATTAATGGAGAGAGGGATGCTTCCCAAAGGTAGTGGAGGAGATCCAATGTAGAGTCCAGATCAAAGAGGGATTCCTTGTGACTAGTGGAGGTCCTCTATTTGCTCCTGTTTTGTGATGATTGTCTCAAAATATTATAGACTCTTCTGCAAAAACTCTAAAATTTTAAAGCAATTGAGCTTGTTTTTGTCTATCGCCCAAATTTCAATATGAAGTTGGATGGACAAACTCTGGAGAGTTTTTCAATAAGTCTATCTCATACAGAGTTGGTCAATCAATAAGTATTTATAAGCACTTACTATGTGCTTAATAACCCCTGTGCTAAATACTGGTGAGACAAATACAAGCAAAAAGACAATACCTACCCTCAAGTTGCTTATATTCTAACGGCACACGGGAAAGACAACACATTGAGGGGAAGGCGGACAGTGCGGAGAGGTAAGGAGAAAGAACAGTAGTGCAGCCTGGTGGAAAATGAAGAGTTACTGGCCTGGGGCCCTCCTAAGTGGAGGTTCTGGGAGGAACCCTCCAATCAGAGAAAAGGGCCCCAGGGCTAGAGCGTACCTTGGATGTGTGATTTCCAAGGGTGGTTTCAGAATGAAGAGATTTCTAGGTCAAGATGGAGAAATCCAAAGGTGTAAAACCTGGTGGAAAATGAAGTGCAAATGAACAAGAAAATCCACTTCACAAAAATATAGCTCCTGGAGGTATTGGTTAGCGTGTTTGCTTGCTTCATTTCTGTGATTTTTACAAGCCTTCTCTATTAGTATTGTATGTAGCCTCAGGTTGCCTTTCTGTGCCCCAGCACTAGCAGAAATGCCTTCTTACAACAATGGAATCAAAAAGAACTCAAACTCAAATAGAAGCTGGGACTGCCTGTATATAAGGATCCCAATATGCAGACCACATTTAGAAAACTGCACATATTTATATGTTTCTTCTTATACTAATAAATCAACACGTTAGAATCAGATTGGCAGTACATTTTAATCTGTTCCCCATACTCAGGAGTGTTGTGACACTCATACAGGCTGCGTGTTTTGCTTTACAAACTTGCTTGTGAGAAGCCTAGTATTAATAGAAATTTTATTATTCACCCTGATTAAAGCATTATAATTATCATTTTTAATCAATATAGGTCTTTAACATTCCACATGCTTTTTTGTATTTTTATTTATTTTATTAAATATTTCCCAACTATATTTTAATTTAGTTTGGCTGTACTCTTTCTAGAGAAAAATAAATTGATAGATTTCTTCTTAGTTTTCAACATTCATATTTTATAAGATTTTTGAGTTCCAAATTTTTTCCTCCATTCTTCCTCCCTGTTCCCCATGACAACAAGAAATAAGATATAGACTATATATCCACACACTTTTTGTAGTAGCATTGTGGTTTCATTTTTCATCCCCTTTCCTCTGGGAGTTTACTCCCATCTTCACCCCATCTTTCTATATGTCTCCCAAATTTCCAAACTTTCCTTATTCCTGCCTAGATCTCCCATATCCTATTTTTTTTAAAAAAATACCCTTTACTTGACCTTACCTCAGGCTGTCAACATAAATGAATAAATGAATGAATGAATGAAATCTATTTAATAAGAATTTACTGTGTGCTGAGCACTAAGAATATAAATAGGAAAATAAGACAGACCCTGCTCTTCAGGAACACAAATTTTAATAGAAAACAGTGTATGATTTAAAAGCTATCTGTAATCTTTGCCTCCACTTTCTCACTTCCTCTACTTAACCCCGTACAATCTGGCTTCCATTACAATACTGAAATTGCCTTCTCCAAAGTCACCAGTGATCACTTTATTGCTAAAACTAAAAAGCCTTTTCTCCAACTTTGTTTTTCTTGGTCTGTTTGAACCTTTGAGATCAGGTATTCTTTCCTCTTTGGGTTTGTGTGACAGTGTTCCTAGTTCTTTTCCTACCTGTCTGACAAATCCATTTTTAATCTCCTTTAGTCTCATCATGAATGTCAAGCTCTCTATGCAATATTCCTCCAACCCCAGGTTCTGTCTTAAGATCCCTTTGTCTGTCCACATCCTCTCCACTGATGATGTCATCAGTTCCCAGGTGCTTCCCAAATCCACATCTCTAGCAGCTGGCAACGTCCATTTGGCTGACGCATAGGGATTACAACCTCCAGGTGAGCAAAGCTGAACTAATTATCTTCCCCTTTTCATTTTTTAAAGTGGTTTCGCTTATGCTACTGCATTTATTCACATAGTACCTAGGGAGTATGGAAACTGGGAGACAAATGTTTAGATATAAGTGAGGCAGAGCTGCCCAAAGTCATCAGCCTCACTCTCTCCTCCAGTCAGAGGGCTTTGTCAGTCCACAGTACAGCAATATTCAGTATATGTAATGCATGTAATTGGCTCTGTTGTTGATATACATGATTAGATTGTTTCATTTTCTCACTCCTATATTTAGGTTGGATTCTGGGGATCTGAGGTACAGGGACCTTGGTGAATAAATGTTCATTTAGCTCTTCCGGTTTGAATCCAGCCAGTTCATTCACACTTGTTGCACTTACTGTAGCTAAAGACAGAATCCACTAGATGGCAGAAGGAACATAATTACAAATGCCTGCTATCCATCTTGTCTTCTAGAAACTGTAACAGAAGAATGCCAGGTTTGGTTTAACATGGAATTTATACATCTTGTAGCAATTACAGTGATCACAGACTCATTTCAATACCAGCCTAAATTAAAATTAAACCACCCTCAAGACCTCGGCGTAACGAAAAGCGTACTAGATTTGGAATCTGGAGCCTGGTGTCTTTAATGAGAAGGCACCTGATACGATTGTTGAACGAATGAATAATAGTTGATATTTACTCTGAGCTTTCCATTTTGTAAAAACATATTATTTTATTTGATACTAACCAATGACCATTTAAGGTGGTTAGTACAGGTATGATTATTCCCATTTTACAGATAAGGAATTTTTAAAATTCCCATTTAAGATAAAGCTAATAAAGGATAAATGACTCGCTATTATTTGTCACCTGTGCTATTCAAACCCTAGGTTTCTCCTGTCTCCAAATCCACTTTTCACCCTGCCAAGGAAACCCAATGGAAAAAAATAAAAATAATTCCCTGGATTTATACAGGATCTTTTTTTTTTTTAAGTTTTGCATATGCTACTGCTTTTATTTCTACAATGCTTATAGACTAAGGAAATTGGGGGCACAGTTATTAATGTCCCTTTCTCCAGACCTCTACCACAAGTTTTACTGATGGAAAAGTTAAAGGTTAAGTATCTCTCAAAAGCATTCCATTGCTCAGTGATGAAGGAAGGATCTGAGTTCAGATTTCTTGACAGTCAGCCTGTCTATTCACAACTTTATTAAGAATTATCTTCAGAATGTGTTATGTTCCCCAACTCTATACAAGTTAAAAGTTGATTTCTTACATTTTAAACTTGTCTTAGGTTACTGGGTCTTGCAGCCTGCTTAATGAAGTCATTTGTTCTGAATACATTGAGAAAATGGAAGTTAGGTTGTTCTTGGTCACTTGTTACTTGCTAAATTAAATGGGAAATCACAAATTCAGCTGAAACAACTTTACAGCTGATCCTGTTGTATCTGAGCTTAAACAGTGTTTCAGTCCACATATGTCTTGGACACATTTATTTCTACGGAAGTGGGGAGACTGAAAACAAATCCAATATTTAAACTTTAATCAGAAATTTTTGAGTTGGGAGGATATTTATTAGAGGCTAGCCTGATGGCTTCCCAAAACTGAAAAGGAGAAGGCAGGAAATATTAGCAATACTGGGAAATTTGCAAAAATTCAGTTTGGTGTTTTGGCTGTAGGGTTAACATCTCTCATGTTTCCACTCTTAATCTGTTACGGAAATATCAATTACACCAGTTTTTTTTAAAACAAGTTTTTGTGGAAGATTTGAGATAGGAAGAATTTTAAGTCATAAGTAAAACTAAAATAAGCTTACGCCTTTTTTTTTTTTTAAAGGAGATTCTCTCCCTATCTCACCTGTTTATAGGCAAGGTCCTCCTCTAATCAGCTTGGAAGCTTTGGATTACTCAATTTTCTGACCTGGGCCATTTCAAGCCCCGTTAGGCAACATCCATTCCACCACCATCTCCAACCCCCCATGCCCAGGGGCTCATTATATTCCTTCAGAGTTTAGTGCAAACACCTCATTGGATTAACTGCTTTAGCTCAGAAGTTCTGGGTTCAGTCAGCATCAGCCTCCTCCCATAAGAAGAACTATAGGTATGTACTACCAGGGCTGATTCCCAAGTATTTTTAAAATGATGAATTAAAAAGTTACAAAAGACTACCTATTTTATCCATATAAATTTTTATTTCATTACACTAAACTTGACCAACAGATATTCATTTCCATAGAAAAGTACTGAGGGAATTGTACATACAATCATTATATACAACTTGTTTTTTAAATATATAATTTCAGCACATTGGTTTGAAAAAGTGTCAAACTTGCCTAGCTAACGCACTTTTCCACTTCCTCTGAATCTCCCACTTTTCTGTTTTGTACATTTTAAATGGTCCATTAATACTCACCTTTCCTTTCTCTTTTCTTTTTTTGTTTTGCATTTTAATTGCCAGCTTCCCCATTCTCCCTCCAAATTCTCCCAACACCACCACCAAAAAAATTAAAAATTATCCCTTATAACAATTAAGCCTAGTTGTCTACAGCAAATTCACACTGCCCATGTTCAAAAATGTATGTCTCATTCTGCACCTGTGATATATTACCTTTCTCTCAAAGGTATAAAGTATGCTTCCTTATTAGTCCTTTGGAGTCATGATTGCTAATTGCATTCATCAGATTTATTAAGTTTTTCATGGGTATTTTTCTTTACAATGGTCCTCTGTGCCTTATTTCCTAATCTGTCCCAGTGATGAACTTTTCTGTTTTTTAACTAGTACCAAATCCCTTTGGCATGTTAAGTCTAATAATGGTATCGTTGGGTCAAATGTTAGGTACAGCTCCGTGGCTCTACTAGCAACACGCTTTCCTCCCACATTTCTTGTGGAGGGCCAGGGTGGAGTGCGGTTGACAAGATGAGGATAGACCTTTGGGCTCATTATCATCCGGAATGGCTCTCCATGCCCCTCGGATGTTGCTGTCTCCTTGAGACAAACGAGAATTACAGAAAACAAGGCATATGTAAAATAGATGCCCTCAGGCTCACAGTTTTTAAAGACAATAAGACTGGCCAAATCACTGGGACCGGAGACGAGCAGAACATCACGTAGACTTGCAGTTTCTGTCTATATATACCCTAACCCTGGGATCAATAAATGAAATTGGTCTCTCTTTTCCTGCCTCCCATGTCTTTCTTCTTCACCACATCACCGAGATGTGTGGGGATGCGGGCCGTCCGCTACAATTTCTCATTTTCCTTCAGTGATTGTCATTTTCCTTTTTTCTCAGTCTTTTTTCCAATATGATGATCATGAAGTAGAATCTAAGAGTTGTTTTAATGTTCTTCTCTTGTATTAAGGGTTTGGAACATTTTTGCCATGTGATTGTTAATATCTTGCTTTTCTTTTTTTGAAAACTGCCTCATTGCCTTTTTTTTATTTGTTTGTCTTGTTCTTACATATTTGAATCAGTTCCCTATTTTTCTAGGATGCCAGACATTTATTAGAGAAGCTTACTTCAAATATGTTTCCCTGTTAACTGTTTCCCTTCTAATTTTAGAACAATTGGGGTTTTTTTTTTTTTTTTGGAGAGGGGAAGGCAAGGCAATTGGGGTTAAGTGACTTGCCCAAGGTCACATAGCTAGTAAGTGTGTCAAGTGTCTGAGGACAGATTTGAACTCGGGTCCTCTTGACTCCAGGATTGGTGCTCTACTCACTGCATCACCTAGCTGCCCCCTCATTGATTTGGTTTTTTTTTTTGAGGAAAAACTTTTATAGTTTGAGTAATCAAAATGGCCTATTTTATTTCCTATGTTCCTCTCTAAAATTTTTTGCTCAAGAATTTTTCCTCTACCTATAGTTGTGAAAGGTGTCACTTTCTTTGCTCATTTTTTAAAAAATGATATAATATTTTATGTCAATGATTTTTGTCAGTGATGTAATATTATATGTCATGTATACATTTGGAGTTTAATATAGTGATGATATGTAGTATTTAGTGTAGATGTAGTATGATTTGGGATGTTGGCCTAAACCTAATTTCTACCTAAACAAATTCTAGTATTCCTAGAAGATTTTAGTGAATACTACTTAACCCCATTAAGTTGCCATCTTTGGGTTTATCAAACACTGTTAATAAGTTCATTTGCTTCTGGGTCTGTGAGGGCAAACAAAGTAGGATCTTCTGCTGTTTTTGTTTAAACCAAGAAGTATGATGCCTCTGAATAATGTGATTAATTTGACCTTTCCCACTCATCGTTGGGCCTGGTAAGATTTTGCAGGAAGGTCCACACCTTCTGTTAATGAGGCACTGGTTTTCAAGGGATGTGATACCCTCTGGCTCTAAAAAGTGAATAAAGACTCTGAGGTGTGGTTTTATTTGGGGGCTTAGGTTTTGGAAGATTTGTGTGCCAGATAAGAGTCTGAGAAGCCCCTAAGCATCCCCTGGCCTTGAAAACCTAGGTATTGGTGCTTCCCTCTCTGGTAACTATGGCCAGACAGTTGGACCTGTCTGTTGAATTGTGATGTATGTATTGATTATGGTCAGACAGAGGAAGCCATGTCTGTTGATCATTGATTTCTCTATATTTTCTCTGAAGTTCAAGGTGCTGACTCCCCTGAACTAGGTGAATGATAATATGTGCTTGATTAAAGTGATTGTTAACTCCTCAAAAGTTGCCTTTCCTTTTAGAGAAGCAGATCAAAGCACCTGTGGTAGCGGCCCCGCTGTGTATGTTGGAGTGTTTACTGATACAGGGTCTTATTTCTCAATCTGTATCATTGATGAGCTTTTAGTACTGAATCATTTTGATGATTATTGCTTTATAGTGTGAGATCTTGCTCCTCTTTACTTCCCATGTTTTTCATGCTTTTCCTAGAAGTTACAGGCCTTTGTTACTCAAGGTCAATTTTATTATTTTTTTCTATGTCTGCTATGTTTATTAGTTTGACTGATAGGACATTGAATAAGCAAATTTATTTAGAGAGTACTATCAGTTTTATTACACTGGCATAACCCAACCATAAGAAAATAATATCTCATCAGTTATTTAACTTCAATAAAGAGAGTTTTGTAGTTGTATTCACATAGTTCCTATTTGTATCTTGGTAAGTAAACTTCCAAATATTTCCAAGAATTCCAAAGTATTCTATAAGTACTTTGAATGAAAATTCTCTTTCATTTCCTTCTGGGATTTGCTGTTAATTTATAAAAGGTCTGATTATCTATGCTGGTTCATTTTGTGTCCTATAAATTCATTAAACTATTATTCCAGTTAATTTTTAGTTGAATCTCTAGGGTTTTCTAAGCAGACCATTACATCATTTGCAAAAAAAAAAAAATGGTAATTTTGCTTTCTCTTTGACTATTTCTCTCAGTTTCTTTTCACTGTGTTATTGCTATAGCTAGCATTTCCAAAAATTATATCAAGTAGTAGTGTTTATAATAAACATCCATAAATTTAAAAAATGCTTTACCCCTGATCTTATTGCAGTAATTTCTTATATATAGTTATGAGTATTTGTTTTAGATAGACAATATTTATTATAAGAATGAATGGTATATTCCTACATTTTTTAATGTTTTCACCAAGAAAAGAATGCTGAATTTTGTCCAAATTTCTATCATGTGTTTTTATTTTTTATCATTAATATGAACTATTATGTTTATATTTTCCTAGTATTGAACCAGTCATGCATTGGTGTTATAAATTCAATCTGATAATTGTGTATAACTTTTACTGTAGCATTTTTCCTGATTTCTTATTCAATATTCTTTGCATCAATATTCACAAGTGATGTTGGACTATTGCTTTATCTCTTTTCTTGTCTCTCCCTGATTTAGTTCCAATAACTAATTTGTATGATAGAAACAATTTGGGAGCATTCATTTCTTTTTTATCTTGATAGAAAATTTATTTAATAGTGGGATTAATTGTTCTTTGAATATAGGATAAGACTAACTTTAAATCCGTGTGCTTCAGGGTGCCCCCCTCTTTGAGAGTTCATTTATGACTTGTTCAAATTATTTTTCTGAAATTTGACTATACTAATTATCCATTTCATGTACTGTTAATCTAAGTGGGGTTTTTTTGTATATTCTTTCACTGAGCTTAAGTTTTTCTAATAATTCCCTTTTCAATTATTGTTAATTCTAGTTTTTTCATTTTGATACTGGTAATTTGAATTGCCTCTTTTTTAAAAAATCAGATTAGTAAACAATTTTCTGTTATTAGGTTGTTTTTTTTTTTTAAATACTCCTAGTTTTATATCTAGTTAGTAGGGGTTTTTTAACCATTAAATTTTGGTAATCACTTATTTGATTTTCAGGATTTCTGTTTCTTCATTGAAGAAATTTTTGATTTGTTATTTTTCTATTTTTTTAAATTGCATACCTAATCAACCAAGAAACATCTATTAAGAACTTACTATATGCTAGGCACTGTGATAATTCCTGAAGATACCAAAGAGGCAAAAGACTGTCCCTGCTCTCAAAGAGGGCTTGGAGTCAGGAAGACACCTATGAGTTCAAATCCAGTTTCATACACTAAATGCGTGACTGAAAAATAACTCAACCACAAAAGCTTCTAAATTTGTTAATGGGCAACATGATGAATAGAGCACTGGGCCTGGAGTTGGGAAGATCTGAGTTCAAATCTAGTCTTACACACTTCCTAGCTGTGTGACTCTAGACAAGTAACAACCCTGTTTGCTTCTGTTTCCTCATCTGAAAAATAAGCTGGTGAAGGAAACTGGAAACTACTCCAGTTTCTTTGCCAAGCAAACTCCTATGGGATCACAGAGAGCCAAACATGACTGAAACAATAGAATGACAGCAAAAATAAATTTGTTAATGAGGTGTTTATGTCCCAGTACATGGTCAGTTATCTTAAAGGTGCTATAAACATCTGAGTCTATGTATACTCCTTTCTATTTCCATTCAGTAATATCAAGGGAACTTCCATTTCTAACATTTCCAAAGCTCTATCAGAGTTATCACTTCTTTCATGTTTAGCTTTTTAAAAGAGATTTGTTCAGGTCTGAAAGGGATCTATTCAGGTCCCCAGTTATTATAGTCATACTCAGCAGTGCCAAACTCAAATAGAAATGGATCTCTGTGGGTCACATATTGACTTAGAAAACCATAAGTTAATGTTATCTATGTTGTATTTTTATTAATTTTGTTAAACATTTCTCAATTGCATTTTAAATTGGTTTGGACTGTACTTGGGAGTGTTGTGATCTGCTTGAACCTACAGGTTAGACACCTCTGGTCTTCCTGACTATTTCTCCTTGTAAATCCTTTTTCCTTTATGTAGTTCAATGCTATTCCATCTGTTGCATATGTTAAGTAGCAATATTTCATTGACTGTGGTACCTTTAAATGTAATGTACCTTCCCTATTTGTCTCCTTTAATCATGTCTATTTTTACTGTTACCTTGTCTGAGATCATGATTCCTATTTTCAATTAACCTGAAGCATAATACATTCAGCACCAGCCTTTCATTTTAACTGTGTGAATTTTGAAGCATAAAGTATGTTTATTTTAAACAACACATGGTTGGATTCTCCTTTCCAATCCACTCTGCTGTTATCTTTCATTTTATAGATGAATATATCTCATTCACATTCATGGTTATGATTGGCATTTGTGTATTTTCCTCCATAATATCTGTCCTCTTACATTTTTTTCCTCTCTGTCCTTGGCTTCTATCTTCATATCAGAGAAGAAGCTGGTGAAAGAGAAGGAATTGTTATTAACACTTGCCTGTAAGTGAAGCGATCTACTTCCACTCCATTGCTTTTCTCTTTCTCTCAGATATTAATTACTAGCTCTTATACTCTTTCCTTCTAATCTTCCCTTTAAAATCCATCCACCAAAGTTGTAGGCTGTTTTGCTGGTGACTATTCCCTTCCCAAATCTACCCTCCCTCTTCAACCTTTCTCTCTCCTTTCCCATCTCCTCATTGTCAGTTCAGTTTAAGTTATTACTATACCACATTGTGTGTGGGCACACGCATGTGTGCCATTCTCTTTTATCAACTTCAGATACGAGTTAGATTCATTTGATTCCCATTCCTTCTTCTCATATACTATCTGTGAAAAAGACTACAATCCACTTCCTTGTTCCGTTCTTCTTTCCTAGCATATCAGTGTTTTCTTTGCCTATTCTTTCCTCTCAAGACCATTAAAACAGAACAAAACTACCCGTAGTCTTTAGGTTTGTCTTATTAATTTCATTTTGTGACCCTTGAAGTCTTGTTTCTTCTTCCCTATTTTAATGTAAGCACTTCATTCCTTTGGCATTTGCCTGAAGGTATTTTGCCTTCTCAGGGTGATCAAGGTGCCTGGCACATTTGCATCTTATGTTTCAGTTCTTTCTAGTTGTCAGCAATTACCATTTAGGGTTTGTTTGGGTTTTATTTTTTATATATAAATGTGTTTATTTTAAACTTAAATACAAAGTGAGAAAAGAAAAAAAACATTACCATGTACACAGCAGACTACAAAAGAGGATTCAATATAAAACAACAAATTTCAATTTCAAGGAGATCTATATAATAAATACTACACATTGTTTTCAAAACTGCCCAGCTTTTCTTTGCTTCCTTGTTGGTTTTCTTTTGTTCTCTGGTAAGCACTTTTTACTTTGTTTATTCTCCCTTCCCACACTCTAACCCTAAAGAAGGCTATAATTAAGAATATGTGTGTATGTATGTATGCATATGTACACACACATGTACATATGCATAGATATCCATAAAGATACACACATGTATACCTATGCAGTCATACATATGTGTAAGACCATACTATGTTTATTTCTACTTGTCATCTGTTTTTCTGAAGGTAGATAGCATCTTCCTTCATATGTTCAGGTTTTTCCATGTTTTTCTAAATCAACCAAGTCATCATTTCCTACAACACAACAATATTCCAATCCAATTTTCCCCCAATTTTCTGCATACCTTCTATTTTGGGCTACATAGGTTCTATTTACCCAAAAAAATTTTAATTTAAAATAATTGGAATTATCCTCTTTACATTTCAACAATACTCTCCCTTATAATACAGTTTATTGCTAAATCTACTTTCTTTACATTATTTTTCCTGGTTTCTTGGAAGTTCCTAACCTTTCACTCTTCCAAATGATCTTTGTTTTTTTTTCTAACTCAGTAAAAGAATTTTTTAGTAATTTTATTGGATTGATATTGAATAACTAGATTAGTTAGGTAAAATTACCATTTTAAAAATTTTATATATATATAACTTCAATTATTTAGATCTGAATTTATTTGTATAAAAATTTTATTTAGATTCTTATAGTTGCTGTGTGTTGCAGGTATGCACTTAGGTATTTTATACTGTCTAGGTATTTTAATGATCTAAAGCAATATCAAATGATATTGCTGATGTGAAAAAATGATTTTTCTTAGTAATCATTATCTTGGAGAATGCAGAAGGACATTAAGATCTATTCTAAATTTCTGCTCATTATATTGCCCAGAGAGATCTGGGAAAATGTTGATCCCTCCGTACTATCAAGATAGGTAATATGGAAGTTGATGTCCCTTTGGCCAAGATTAAGCGACCTAAGCTGTGTATGCCAAGACCCTCATTTTGATGTAGCCCACCTTTCAGTGTGCTGAACGATCAGAGTTGATTGACATCCTTTGGGAACATTTACTCTTCAAAGGGCATATAACTCTGTACCTCCAGGCCCCAAATAGAGTCAGTTCTGGACTGGCTCCCTTAGTGAGGGGCCCAGTTCTGGACTGCAAATCCAGTAGAATGCAAATCAAGCATGCATGTCGCCAACTTGAGAGAAATTAAAAACATGGACACAACCTAATTGTGTTTGTCTGTCTTAGATCAAATTCTACAAGGCTTACGCTGACATAGTGTAGTTTCTCTAATTTTCACTTTTGACCAAGTCTGTTTTAACTTTAACTTTGTCTGAGATCATGATTACTATCCCTGCTTTTTTTACATACTAATTTCTACTCCTGCCCTTTATTTTAATCATTGTGTGTATCTCTCATTTTTATGGTTCATTGGTTGGTTGTTGCCCTTCATTTTTGAAGAGGATCAAAATGACATCACTGTACTAGAGTCAAATTTCAATGTATCTGACTGTGGCTGATCAGACCAATATAAGCTTGGAATGCAATACCACAGATTGGGCACAGATAGTCCCTGTGAACATCTGGGGTGGATACTCCAAATTTGTGCATCCTGCGTTTCCTTTGAGCTGTGTCAATTCTGCTTTGCTCATAGAGTACAGCATGCTTTCTGATGTGGGCATGCCATGCTGAGCGGTCCTGTGCCAGTGTCTCCCATGTCACACAATCAATTTCAAAGTTCTTGAGAGACCTTGAGAATGTCTTTTTATCACTTCTTCTGACCACCAAGTGAATGCTTGCTCTTTGTGAGTTCTCCATAAAACAGTCTTTCTGACAAGCATACAGTTTGCATCGAACAAAATGCCCAGCCCATCAGAGTGTGCTCTCTGAAGCAGAGTTTGGATGCTTGGCAGTTTAGTTCAAGAAAGGACCTCAGTGTCTGGTACCTTATCCTGCTATGTGAACTTCAGAATCTTCCTAAGACAATTCAAACAGAAATGATTTAGTTTCCTGGCATGGCACTGGTAGACTGTCCAGGTTTCACAGGCATACAACAATGAAGTCAACACAATAGCTCTGTAGATCATTAGTTTGGTAGTCAGTTTAATATCTCTTCTCTCCCAAACCTTTCTTCAGAGCCTCTCAAACACTGAGCTAGCTCTGGCAATGCTTGTGTCAATCTCATTGTCAATGTATACATCCCCGGAAAGTATATTACCAAGGTAAGTGAACTTGTCCACAGCATTCAAAACTTCGCTGTTTGCTGTAACTGATGGTTCCACATATGAATGGTGTGGTGATGGCTCATGGAGCACCTGTGTTTTTTTGTTATTCATTGTTAGGCCAAAATTAGCACTGGCAGCAGAGAATTGATCCATACTTTGTCGCCTCTCAGCTTCAGAGGCTGCATTGAGTGCACAATCATCTGCAAACAGAAAATCATGCACCAACACTCCCTCCACTTTAGTCTTGGCTTGTAGCCTTTTCAAGTTGAAGAATTTACCATCAGTGCAGTAGCTGACCTTGATGCCGTGTTCATTCTCATTGAAAGCATTTGACAGCATGGCTGAAAATATCATGCTAAAAAGCATGGGAGCAAGCACACGCCTTGTTTCACTCCACTGGTGACTGGAAAGGCATGAAAGCATTGTCCATTTTCTAGAACCCTGGCAAACATGCCATCATGAAATCGACATACAATGCTGATGAACTTCTGTGGGCAACCAAATTTTGACAAAATGTTCCATAAATCCTCATGACTAACAGTGTCAAAGGTTAACAGTGTCAGATCTACAAGCATTGTGTACAGACCTCTGTTCTGGTCCTGGCATTTCTCCTGGAGTTGTCAGGCAACAAACATCATATTTATCATTCCTCGGCCCTTTTTGAAGCCACACCAGCTCTCAGGTATATGACCATCTTTCAAGTAAAGGATCAGCCTGTTAAGGAGGAGTCTAGCAAGAATCTTGCCAGCAATAACTAAGAGAGAGACCTCCCTATGATTGTCGCAGGACAATCTGTTCCTTTTACCTTTATAGAGATGGACAATGGAGGCATCCTTGGAACTCCTGGGGGATGATAACCTCCTCTTGCCATGTAACCTGGAACATTTCAGTCAGCTTTTGTATGACCAATGGACTCCCCCCGCCCCCCCCCCTACACACACCTTGTAAATCTCAGCTGGAAGAGAATCAGCACCAGGTGCTTTGCCACATGAAACATTTTTATGATGTTTCCTGAAAGCAATATATTGTTGAATTCAAATTTTTGATCTATCCCTTTCTGTTTTATGGGTAAGTTCATCCCAGTCACATTCTAAGCTACAATTGCTTGTGTATTTTCCTCCTTACTATTTTCCTCACTATCTTTCTCTTCCTACTTACCCTCCCCTCTAACCCCCCCACCCTCCCCACCCCTGCTTACCTTATCTTCTCCCCACACCCTATCTCCTTGCTCTTATTTATTTCTGAATTTAGAAGACAAGGTGTGTGTGTATGAGTATGTGTATCCCCTTTAATCCATTCATGATGAGAGTAAGATTCCAACATTATCCACCTTCCCCCCTACTAACTTCTTCTGTATGACTTTTTCCTTTTATGCCTCTTTTGTGTGAGATAAGTACTCCTTTTTATCTCTCCCTACAATTTTGCTTTTTTTTTTTTTTAGAATCACTCCATTATACTCAGCTCAGCCCAAGTCTTTCTTTCAAGTTACCCAAATAATGACAATCATAATAGTATTGGTGATATTTTCACATATAAAAAGTAAGCAATTTGACCTTATTGAGTCCCTAATAATTGGTCTTTAATGTTCACTGTATATTTCTTTTGGACGTTATATGTTAAAATTTCCTTTAAGTTCTGAATGTTTTGTCATAGAAAACCTGAAAATCTTTCGGTGTGTTAAATGTCCAGGTTGTTTTTTCATTCAGGATTATACTTAACTTTGCTGGGTAAATTACCCTTGGTTGTAACCCCAGCTTTTTTGCCCTATGCAACATAGTATTCCAAGATCTATGGTTCTTCAGTGTAGTAGGAGCTAGTTCTTGTGTCATCCTTACTGTAGCTCTATGATATTTAATTTTTTTTTTCTCTTGCTTCCAATACTTTGTTATTAATCTGAGAGCTTTTAAACTTGGCTATGATTTTCCTATAAGCTTTCCTCTAGGGATCTCTTATAGGTGGTGAACAGTGGATTTTCTCTATTTCTGCTTTGTCTTCTTGTTCTAGAACTTCAGGGCAATATTCCTTGATAATTTCTTATAATATTCATCAAGATTCTTTTTTTTTTTGAATCATAATTTTCAGGTAGTCCAACTATTCTTATATTATTTCTCCTTGATATGTTCTTCAGATCAGTTGTTTTTCTGATGGGATGTTTTACTTTCTCTTTATTTTTTCACTTTCGTTTTATGACTTCTTGCTGTCTTAGAAAGTCATTAGCTTCCCCTTCCCCAATTCCAGTTGTCATAGAATTGCTTCCTTCCTTAAGTTTTTGATCCTATATTTCAAGTTGGTTAACTTTCATTTCATAATTTTCTTGATTTTCTTGGATTTCTCTTATTTTTTTCTCATTTTTCCTTGATCTCTCTTATTTGATTTTTAAATTTAAGTTTTTCCAAGAGCTCTTTTTGTGCTAGGGACCATTTGATGGATCTCATTAAAAAAAAGAGTGGCTTCTTTTTAGCTCCATTATCTTCCTCTGAATATGAACCCAGATCTTCTCTATCCCCATAGCAACTATCTATGGTTGGGTTCTTTCTCCTTTGCTTACTCATTTTTGTTATTGTTTTATTTTGTTTTTTGCAGCTACTAGTGTAACGAAGCTGTTGTCCTGAGGTATGAGGAACAATGTCCCAAGTCCCAGGTCCTTCTTACCCTTACTTTCTGAGGTCTCTTTCAGGGCCCAACCTTGAGTTCTTTTCTTCACTCCTAACGCACTGCTACGGTCCCTAGCCACACTGTCCTACAAATGACCTTGCTCCCTGAGGTCCTTCCAGTGGCTATCCTCTCTGCTGTAGAACTGAAATCACGGAATTTGCTCTCCTGCAAGTGCCCACAGCCAACAGAGTCTTCTCCCCTTGCTACTACACTCACCAGGTGTGTGCTAGCTCCTTGCCCCTTAGCCACAGCCCAGTTTACGGCTGGTCATCACAACTGGGCTTGGCATCCCTTGACAGTGAAAGGTCCTTCAATTCTCCTACTCATCCATCATGTGCAAAATGAAAGTTTCTAAGGCTGAAGCTAACTCTCAACTCAGCTGCTCCCAGGACTTGTTTGGTGATTCTTCAGAGTTGGTCTGGAGGTGTTTGCATTTTACTCAGGCTGATGAATCCCTAGAGATTCGTCTTTCCTTGGAGTCTTCTTAAATTGTCTTAGGAAGATAACTGATTTTCCCTGTGTTCATTTCTGCTGCTCTGAAGCAATGTTCTGTCTTTTTTTTGTGGAGGAAATTTGGAGAGCTGAAAGTTTTCTGGCTTGCTCCACCATCTTCCTAGAATTCTCTCAAGTCTTTGTCATTTGACTTTTGGAATATTGGATTCCAAAATTTTATCTCTTTTATAATAGAAGCTGCCACATCTTATGTGATCCTAATTCTGTTTCCTTGATACTTAAATCCTTTTTCTAGCTATATGTAATTTTTTTTTCATCGATCTGTGAGATGGGTGTTTTAGCCATGATATTTCTGGTTTTCATTTTGGGATTTCTTTCAGAAAGGGGCCAGTATAATCTATCTATTCATTTTCCTCTCTGGTTCTACTAGATTCTGGTCACTTTTTCACTATTATTTCTTGAAATATGATTTCCAGGCCTTTTTTATTTGTGATGGTTTTCAGGCAATAAATATCATTCCATACTAACATTTATTTATCACTTTAAGATTTACAAAGCATTTTATAAATATTATCTCATTTTAGTCTCACAAAAACCCTGCTAAGTATATGCTATTATTACTCCAATTTCACAGAAGGAAACTGAGGCTAAGAGAATTTAACTGACTTACCCAGAGTAACACAGCTATTAAGTATCTGAAGCTAGATTTGAATTCATTCTTCTTGACTCTCAGTCCATTATTCTACCCAGTGGACACTAGCTGATGGTTCTTCAATTATCTCTCAACTTATTTTCCAGGTCAATTGTTTTTAGCAAATACTATACATTTCTTCTATTTTTTCAATCTTTTGGTTTTATTCTAATATCTGTTATTGCTTCATTGAATTGTTTGAGTCATTCTAATTTTCAAGGAGCCATATTCTTGGATATGTTTTGTCATCTTCTGTTCCTACCTACTTATCCTCTCAATTCTTTTCTACAGATTTCTTACTTCACTTAAAATTCCATTTTTAAAAATATCTTGCTTCATTTATTCCTGGAACCCTGATAACCCATGTGGCCAAGCCATTTTTTTCTTTCAGCTCCTGCTTATGCTTGTGAAATTATTCTTCTGGGTTGAATTCCTTGGTGATCACTCGATCTATGAGATTGCTTCAGAACATTCAGAGTACTATCAGGCCCCAATTTCTGATCTGTATCTGGGTCAGACTCTACATATCTCAAATCCGGCCTTGTTTTTTTTCCTGACCTTTATTTCCTGGGTCCCTGTTGTGGACTTCTGCTTCTCCTTAGGTGTCCATACATGGAATGCTAATGGGATTCAGTTTCCCTAGCTAGAGGACCATGTTATTCCTGTTCTCCTTGCAACATTCCCAATTGAAGTTCTTGGTCTTCTGTGTTCCCTGGACTTACTGGTCAGGATGTTGCTGAGAACTTCTAGCCTCTACCTGGACATGTACTGGGCTTCTATGGCAAGATACCCCTTCTAGCACCTGAAGTTTCTTACTGTGTTTTTTGGGTGGTACTAGACTGAATAAAGGAACTGATAGATGTTTCTCTTTGGATTTCTTGGTCACTTTTCAACCATATGCAATCTTATACCACCAGGTGACACAGTAGATGGAGCTCTGGACCTGTAATCAGCAAGGCCTGAGTTCAAATATGACCTCAAACATTTGTTACCTGTGTGACCCTGTGCAAGTCACTTAACCTCTATTTACCTCAGCTTCCTCATCTATAAAAGCAGGATGACATTAACACATACTCCCAGGGTTGTTGTGAAGTTCAAATGAAATATTTGTAAATCACTTTGCAAACCTAAAAATGCTATATTAATACTAGCTATGCTGTATTTTTAGATTTTTGCTAGAGTAAAGGTGGAAGAGTTAGACTCACCTGTGACCTTTCATGTGGCCATCACAGTCAGAAGTGAAAATTCCACCTATAAATAGGATCTTAACCTCTATAACCAAATGAAGGATTTTTTAAGATAACAAAAATGACAAATTTGAAGTCAGGAATTGAGTGAATAAATATAGAAAATATTTATCAAATCCATGTACAGTGAAAAGCACTGTGCTCCACACTGGGTAATCAAATAGAAAAGTGGGACAATTCCTCCTGTGAAGGAGGTTACATTCTAAAAGGGGAAGACAATACTGGGTGACAATCCATAACCATGGCATTCAGCAAAGAGAGTGTCTAAGGAGTAACAGGCATGGTGAGCTGATCCACAGAACAATCAATTGACATTCATTTTCCACTTTGCCAAGTACAATGGTAGTGCTGATTTGATTGAGTCCAGAAAAAAAAGGATGGAGGAAGGAGAAAAGATAAAAGGACAGGCTGGCAGAATGGATGGCAAGAAGGCTGGGGTCAATGGTGTGGTCTGGCCTGATGGCCTAGACAAGCAGGATTAATATCCAGGCTAGTTGAATTTGTATATAAGAAAGCTCAGCTAAGAGTTTTAAAACTTGCTGGATTAATTTCCCTCTGAGACTAGGGACAGCTTTTTTTTCCTGCCAAGATCCAGGTGAGGAGCAGCCCAGCTGTAGCCAGGTAAGTGAAGGCTGACAAGAGAAAAGGTCAGGTGTCCATTTCTTAGATTGCTTGTTTTCTCTGCCAAGGAGACCATTGCCCTGGAAATGCCGGAACAAAAATGGCTAACAGGGAGTTGACACCTAATATAAGTAAAGGGATAATAAAAGATCCCCTGATTGTTCTTTACAAACTTGAATCACCAGGATCAGACAAATGAATTCACTGGACGCTGAAAGTAGGGATAGACATGATTCCTAAACTAACACCAGTAGCATCTCAAAGGTCATGGGAAATGAGATCCTGTAGCAAAAGGATCAGAAAAGGACAAATATTCCACTTTTTAAAAAAAGTGTTAGGGCAAAGAGCAGAGTCTGAAAACTCTGGGCCAATGAGCCCGATTTAAAATTCGTGACAAATTATAGAATAGATGCTTAAAGAGGTAATGAACATTTAAAACACAAAGCAATGATTACAAAGGGCCACAATGGCTTCATTAAGAACTGGTCAGATCACACGGATTTTATTGACAAAGTCACTTAAGCAAACGATCTGGCAAATGCTGTAGATAAAATTTAATTAGATTTTTGAAAATCATTTGGAAAGGATCTCATAATATTTCTGGAAAGATTTGGACTAGAAGATAATACAATTAGATTAATTCAGAACTGGCTGAATGATGTCAGACGCCAGGTCTGACTCTGACAGTTCTGTTAGTACGGTCAAGATTAGAGCGAAATGATACAGTTGTTGAACATCTGACAGTTAACAAAAGAAGGTTTACTTAGCCATCGTGCGGGAAGGATGTACATCCAGAACACAGCACTGATTCAGATGGAATCTTTCATTTGCGTCTTCCCTACCTCTATGTTGCCCATGATGGACCATAGTTCACAAATCTAAGAAGGAAGAAGCGTGCTGACTACTTGTGTCCTAATTTTTGTGCCTTCAACAATAGAAAATTACATTAATGGCCCAAGTATTTAGTCCCCTGAGCCATTTAAGTCCTGTTTCAATAGTTTTTTTAAAAATAGCTTTAAAATATCACTCCTATACAGATGGCTGTATTCAAAGTATAGTCATTAATGGTTTTGTTCCATTATTAGAATTCCACTGGAATTCTCCAGTAGAGTACCCCAGGAACATGTGCTTAGATCTCTGCTTTTTAACCCTTTTATTTAATAACTTGAATAAAGTCATAGTCTAATTTGTGGGTGACAAACGTCTGAGAAAATAGCTAACATAGCAAAGGCCAATGTGATTAGGAATGACAGTCAGGCTCCAAGAAAGTCTTGACAGGCTTGAGCACTATACTGAATCTAACAAGATGAAATTCAGTAGGGATAAATGTGACCTTATGTTGGGGTTCAAAAAATCAGCCTCATGGGTACAGCATGTGGAGGAATGGTTATACAGTAGTTTGAAAAAAAAAAAAAGATCTAGTGTGTTTAGTGGATTGTAAATTCAATGAGTTAACAGTGGGATAGAGCCAGAAATTGGTGGGTGGGGGTTGGGGATAAAGCCTTTAATCCTTGCTACTATGGGATGATGGGGGTCGATGATGGTGGGATCACTTGTGTTTAGGAGTTCTGAGCTTCAGTAGAACTAAACCAGATCAGGTGTCCACACTAACAATATAGTGGCACCCAGGAGGAGAGGAACTAACCAGGCTGCCTAAAAATGGATGAATTGTTCCGCTGCATATACAGAGAAGGTTAAAATTTTCACGCCAAAAGAAAGTGGTGCTGTCAAGCCTGTGAGTGATTGCTATACTTCTAGAATGGACAAGATGAGGAGATCCAGTATCAAAAATACCAATTTGATTTTGAATTGATTTTTAAATATTTAAAGGCCTGTCATTTGGAAGAGGAATCAGAATTACTCTAACTTCATAGGACAATCCCAGGAGCAATGAATGGGTAGAAATTTGAAAGAGCCAAATTTGTGATGTTGGGAAAATCTTCTGCAGAATTAGAGCTGTCCTAAAATAGAATGGGCTGATTTGAAAGGTAATGGTGGGTTCTCTGTCTGGAGATCTTTAAACAGAGGAGGAAGAACTACTTGTGTAAGAATTCCCTTGAGTGTAATGTACTGGATTAGATGGTTCTTGAGGTCCCTTCCACCTCTCAAATTATATTATTCTGTGACTAGAACTGGCATTCTATTTGGGGCGGGAAAGGAGCAAGGAAGGGAACAACATGGAAAAGCATACATGTAGCATGTAACATTGGAGACCACTTTCTCCTCAGCCAATGGAAGATGTAAGAACTGTGTTAAATCTTGGTGACATCTTTGTTTTCCCCTCATCCTGGAGAAGTGAAACCTCAGGAGGAATGAGAAGTGAGCTAGGACTTGAGGTTTGGAGAAAGTGTCTCCCAGGTGGGTATTTCTAGTAGATAATCAGAACGAGTGTGGGAAATGGAAAGATGATCGAAGGAGTCCCATTACTAAAGCCACAGTAGTCCCCCACTGCTGCTACCATCACAGTGGGAAACCATGTGCAGCTGAGACAACAGAAACCGTAGCTACGGGAGTTTGCCAAGAAGAGATGATGATGATGATGATGGTGGTAGTGGTGACCAGGTAGTAAGTTCCCATTTCAAAATTTATGTTCTTTAAAGTTTATTTACATCTCCACTTAACTAGTTTTTGAATGTGTGCTTCTGTAAAGTGATGGATCCTAATAACTCCTGGTTTGTGAGCTTCATTATTATGCAAGGGAAATAAAGAGAGGCACCTTATTCTAGGAGATTCTGAGAAGTAGGGACCAAGAGCAGATTTTCTGAATTGTTGGAGGTGACAGAGGAATTTTCTCCTTGACTGGGCACTCTGGAGCTATACAAGAGAGAATCTTATTTCACAATTTTAAAAACTCCCCAGTGTCCCAGACACATGGATCCAATCCTTTTACCCCAGCCCCAAATAAGTTAAAGGAGATGCTAAGGGAAAAGAGTCTTGGTAGGAGTGCTTCATTTAGAGGCAGTCATTTCCAGAGTGGATTGAAGACATTGCCTAAGGGAAGATCACAGGTTATTGTTGTGTTTCTTGAAGAGGACCATGATGATGACATGACTTGCAGTTGACTTTGATTTCAAAGAGGGAGGGCTGTGCAAGGTCACCAACCTCACTTTCTTCTCCTGAGCCATCTGGATCCAGTGGCCTGGTGTTCATCAGGAAGGCTCAAGGGAAGATCACACCCAGGGGAATGAAGGGAGAAATTAGAAGGAGTGAATCTGTCCACACAAGGTGAAGGCTATCTAAGGAGAAGTTATTAACAAATCTTTTTTTTCAGTCTTAAAGACTTTGCTTACCTTAATCTTTTGCCTAAAATGGTCTAATATGAAGAATCAAATTGACCTAATCAATTCCCTACAATTATTTCCATGTTGAGCAGAGCAGTTGCAGTGTAGAGCAAAGGTTCTAACCGAAGACATTATATCTATACCTCATTTTTTAAAAAAAAGTCCTGCACAGACAGGGGGGATAAAGTGATCTAGTCAGAGCAAAGCTTGCTGTCAGCATGACAGTGAGGCCAAGAACAAGGAAAATACATAAAAGGCAGAGAAAGCAAGGTAGTCTATCTTCTTCCTTATCAGATATTACAGGGAAATTCAGGGCATATCCCCGTCACTAAGAAGCACTTAGTTCAGCAATACTAAAGCAGGAACTGACACATATGTCCAAATAAAACACTAACCCAAAATATCATCATCCGTATTTGAGTAAAAAGAAACTTTCAGGATATCCTTTCCTAAATATAATGATTCTGAATGAAAGCATTTTCTTTGAAAAACAATGTCAAATATCTTGCTTTCAATTTCCTGGAAGTTCCTTCCTTTATATGTTATGCCCATCTGGAACAGGCTGGCTCAAACTAATCTGTAATCTGATCTCAAATTTCTGCTCACCCAGAGTTTTGCATCCATTATTGAACTAAGGAATTTAACCTATTGTTTGCTGAATCTAATTTCTGTGGTTGAAACAGATAAGGAATTCTATACTATGTGTCTGTTCTAAAGAAATCAGCAGGCAAGACTCTCCTTAATGAACACTTCAGCCAACACCATTGTAATTATTTGAACTTTAGTTCAAAATCTATTAAAGGAATATTAGGATAATTGACTGGTCAGGAAGACTTTTTGAGAAACCTAGACCATCTCTGTGAGAGAAATAGGTGATAACCAAATACCTAGAACAGATTTTTCTCCCCTTATATTACCCATTATCAATTAACATCTTTGGTATAAAATGCATAGTTTAAAATTACTGATGAATTAAATGAGTGTATCTTCAAAATCAGTGCATCAGTAACTTTCATTAGGGCAGCTAAATGGTGCAGTGGATAGAGTGCCAGCCCTGGAACCAGGAAGATACTTTTTTGTGAGTTTAAATCCAGCCTCAGACATTTACTAGCTGTGTGACTCTGGGCAGGTCACTTAACCCTGTTTGCCTCAGTTTCCTCATCTACAAGATCAGCTGGAGAAAGAAATGGCAAACCACTCCATATCTTTGCCATGAAAACCCCAAATGGAATCACTTAGAGTAGGACATGAAGCAATTAAAAACATCTTTCACTCATTAGTTGAGAAAAGCAACCAATGACAGTTTACTTGTCATTTGTCCTCTCATCACCTATCTCCACCCTTGCCTGGGATTGCTCCCTTCTCTTACAATAATTGACATTTATGGGGATGACACTAAATCTAGGGTTTCATTAGATGAGGAATTCCCGAATGAGGAATAACCTCCACTAATGCAAATAAGCACTTCTAGTTTTAGACAGTTACCTGGGGCACTGAAAGACTAAGTGGTTTGCCTAAAGTCAACAGCCAGTAGATGTAACAGGCAGGTTTTAAACTCAGATTTTTCTGGTTCCCTTCTCTTAGACTCACAAAACTCTCATGGAATTTGATTATCCTCATTTTCAAATGAGGAAACTGAGACTTAAAGAGTTTAAATGACTCATCTGTGCCCACACAACAATGAAGCATTAGGGGAGAGTTTTTATTTCATTATTACAATTAATCAGAAAATGGTGCTGTCATTCCTAGTGAAAGTTAGGAAAGGATGAATTAGTAAAATATCTCATTAGGGATTTTTAGTTTGTTCTTTTCTAGTAAATTGCTTACCCAATTCATTGGTCTTCTCTGTTTTATTGATGTAAGCCTTTAGTTACATGATAACTTTATTATGTATTTGAAAGGAATAGCAAGTTGTACATAATAGATTTGTAGCTTTATGTGCAATCATCATTTTTTCTACTATGTTAGGGAAATGTTTGTGTTATTTCAGAAATTAAAAATAAAATTTTAAAAATAAATTAGTAAAATGAATATTATGGAATTTCATATCAATAGAATAATCTTAACTGAGTAGTTCCATTAGACAGACTTCTCTCATAGATGTGCTATCAACATCCTAAAACAAAGAACAAGACTTTATAAGGGGTAGTCTGCATTCACACACAGTGAAAAATATGTTCACATTCCCTTCTGCTGTAAAGATTTAAGGATGAAAAAAGCTATTTTCATAAGAGCCAAAACAACTTTCCAAATCTGTGCCTATGTCTTTCATTGTCTGGCTTCCATGTTTGTCTTAAGGTAAGGAAATAAGATTGGACCTGTATCCACAAATAAATATATAAAGAACTCATTTACGAATCAGTTATTGGATCCATTTGTCAAATGTTCATATTGGGAGAAGTCATGCTTTAACTGTTCAGTAGTTCAAGCACGTTGGTATATTTTGGGCTCTGTAGATCTGGGTATTTATGTTTATCATAGGCTGATTGACAATAGTGAATGCCACAAGTAGACATTGTATAGAATTATCCCAGCATGCCTCACAAGTTTACAGTTGAATAAAACTATACTTATCTCATTTGTGTTTTAAAATTTATTCTCTTTGCCAAACAAAAAAAAATGGAATGCAAGGGAAACACTAGTTTAGATTATAAACTCATTTGTGAAATTCTTAGGAGGATGATAGAAGATTGAGTCATACATATTGCCTCACCAAACAGTAAAGAACAGTGGAAGGAGGAATTAAGAATACCAAGGTACAGGCTTCAGCTAATCCAGGTCATTCCAAGAGCATATACAAACAGACAAAAAGCAGAACAGACTGGCCAGTCCTGCAAAACTCCTTGCCATCAGTGACATTGGAAGCGTCGTATTGAACTATAACAAATCAGTGTGCTAAATGAGGAAATGCAAATTACACACACACAAAAAGCTGAAGATAGTAAGAGCAGCTGACTCAGAGAAAATACAGAATTCCCTTCTCAATGTGCTACAATGTTGAAAGCATTAGAGATTTATTTTCTTTTTTAAAAATTCTGAACTTAAACCTCAAATAAATGAGCATTTCCATATTCGAAGTAGAGCAAGAAAAAATTATACACGAAACTGAGAATCTCTATTTTTATCTACAACTTGCTTTTCTTTTCAAGTATGTTATCAGTTCAACACATAACTTTCAAAGCTGTCCTGCTTGTCTTTGGTTCCTTCTGGTATTTCTTCAGTGTGACTCCCTATTCTTCCTCTCACCCCTATCTTTATATCATCCACTCCTTTGCGGGGGAAAAAACAAACAAGCAAAACCCCAGATAGACTGTTGTAACAAATATGCATAACCAAGCAAAAGAAGTTATTAGGGATTGATTTTTAAGTGTCTGAAAAAAAGGAAGCACCAGGAATCTATTCATTATCTGAAGCAAGTGTCTTGAAGAAAGAGAAGTAACCTGGCAGATTTAAAATGTCAAACCTTTCCAGTGATAAAAAGTGGTGTGTAAAAAGAATGGGTATATATATAAAGAAATATGTGAGAAGAAAATGGAAGCAGTTTAAAAAGGTTATATTTTTCTGGAGTGAATGGGACAGAATGGAAAGAGTGTGGGAGAATGGGAAGAATAACGTAGGGCATAAGCAACCTAATGAGCGATTAAAATTGTATGTGACTATAGAAATAATCCTGGGGAAAGGGACAGGACAGGTGATTGTGTAAGACAATCATGCAAATTCTTAAGAATTCAATTTTCCAACTAAAGAGAAATCAGGTAGTAACGTGAGGAACTGGACTTGAAAATACACAATCATATACTAGTATATGTTTCATTATTTTGGACAAAATTTGGAGACACGGTCACTTTTTTATCACCTTAACGAATGTGTATTTGTGAAAGCATCTCTAAAGATTGGAATCTAATAATGCGTCTAAGAAGCCAGTGAGGAGTATTATAGGGGACCTAAGATAACAAAAACCTAAATGTGACTGGTGGTACAGAGTGCATATTACCGAGTGTATAAAAGGATTTTGTGACCCCTAAGCTGCAGAAAGAAAGAAGAGAGGCACTGAAATCACTTCAAAAATATCCTGCCCATTCATAGTCTGGGCTTACCTTGCAGTCTATTTCAGTAATCTGGAATGTTTTTAAAAATCGCCTTGGGATTCTTATGCCAATCAGGCAGAATACTGGTAAAGTTCATACAATATAGGTTACTGTTCAGGCATTATGTAATGGGTTGATTTTCTTTTCTTTTTCATTTTAATTGTATGGTATTGGGGATGCAGTCAGAAACTTTGATGGTGGATCACCTGGAAAAGACTTTTAGAATTCCCAGAGACTCTGAAAGAGAGCAAAGAACTTTCTCTATGAAGCCAAACCATTTTTTGATACCTGGTCCTGGCTGCACTGTTCTACAAAGCCAATGGCCATAGAAAGCTTCCAGAAAACCCTATTCCTTTTTTCAGAGTTTCCCTGATCTACTTGTACCTTCTCCTTCTCCATAGAAATTAATAAGTCAGAAGATGGGGAGAAAGCTCCAACTATTTCCTATTTGATTCACTTCATATTGAGTTCTTGCTGTTATAACTACCCAACATTCATTGTTCTTTTTGGAAAAGATAAGCAGGTAATAGCAATTTCTGTTTTGCCACAGCTTTCTTGCTTAAAAGGCCCAACTTCAACCCTTTAGAATACCTTCCCTTTTCTATTTTGTTAATGTTTGTCCTCTCCTATTTTCTCTGTTCTTCCCATTTTGAATTCACACTCTCTTTATTTCCATTATCCTTCCCTATCTTTCTCAGAGCACAAAATGCCCTACATTAGAATACACAGCACAATATTGTCATATTATTTTGATGGTGCTGAGAAAATTGTTTAAGTGCTAATTGGGCACTTGAATACAGCTAATACAGTATTGTTTAATATTTACTGAGTGCCTACAATAATACATGCGCTAAAAACTGGGTCATTTTGGGGATGTGTGTGTGAAGATGACACAGTTGATCCATACTCATGATGATGAATTTGTGCATATCCACTCACAGCCTCTTGAAACGTACCCATTGTGACCATTGACATGTATTTTTCTATGACTGACTAGGGTTGGTATTCAACCTATGAGGTCTGTCAGACCATATGTGAATATCAGGGACTGTGTCACTTAGGTGTGACTATAGTCTAGAGCAGGGATGGGGAACTTACAGCTCAGAGGCCACATCCTCAAGTGCAGCCCATTGAGTGAATCCAAACCATTCTGTGAAGTGGCCAAAGGGTCACACTTAAGGACCTAGAAGGCCACATGTGGCACCAGGTTCCCCACCCCTGGCCTAGAGCTTTACATTCAAAAGCCCTGAGCCAATGTGATTTTTGTCAAAAAATCTGGGATGTGACCAATGGATGAAAAAAAAGGTTACAGTGAAAATGATATGAGATTTCACTAAAATAGAAATGAGATAAATCCTTCTCAAGCAGGGAATCCAAAATCACAGTAAGGTTAGAAGTGCTAAGCAGATCAAATAGGGTGGAGCACCAGGACCCCAGACACATGTTTGGTGATAGAGGGGACATGGGGGGAGCAACCTCATTTCTATGTCATAGGATCTTCTCCCTGAATTTTCCTCCTCTCTCCCTTTCCCCCATCTTTAAGCTTTGCTATGATAAATGAAAGACTGAAGATAGAACGATGAATACTTGCTTGGAGGATGACTAGCGATTTCTGAGTAGCCTCGGTTAGCTATGAAGTTGAGTTGCCTTGGCTAGGCTATAGAGGACAGAGTAATATGGCTGAGACGAGTTGGTAGAAACTAGGTTCCCTAGAATAGAAATAATCCTATATGGTTGTGGTTTGGTTGTTGGAAGTGGCACATAGAGCTCAATTAAATTGTGTCTGTTTTGCAGACGGACATTCATGCTCCTTGCTACTTCAGTCCATGATGACTAAGTACAGACATACTATGACTACCCATCACAAGCACACGCTAAACATAAACACTAGATCCTATAAACCTGGATGTGTACCCTGAGCTTCAGGAGAATAGATTTCTAAGAGCTTAGAGACTGGATAGATAGGACTCCCTGGTCTGCAACTTGAAAAAGGAAAGGCACTCCAAAAGGATGAGAGGATCTCAAGAACAAAAATCTGAGGAAATAGTTGAAAGGAAGGGTAAATAAGGTAGCTTTTAGTGCATACAAGATAGATTTTTGTTATTGTTTCTTACAGCTTAGTTCTGAGGATCCATGACTATAAGAATCTCTGTTTCCCAGGCTCATGACTTGTAACTATCTCCACCATACTTGTACAACTTTGTATAGTGAGAAATAATGCAAACATTTGTGTTTCAATCATAAACACCCACTGCAGCTGCACAGTGAGATAACAGAAACTTTTGAGGCTGTTGCTGGCCATATGCCTTCTTTGTCTGTTGCCCTATAAAGCAGGTGGGTACTGGTCAGTGAGTGGGGATCCCTTAAGTTTGAATGCACAAGCTGGAATGCTGTGCCATGCCTTGATTGGCCCCCAACAAGGCTTAAGGGGAATCTGTGTTTGCCTCCACTGGCCCCCATTGAGCCTTGAGGCGATTTGGGGGAAGGATAACCTGTGCCTGTGTTGATTGACCCCATTGAGATGTAGCAGTAATTGCCCCACCCCGCTCCATGCCAGCCCCTGAAAGAAGGTGATTAGGAAATGCTGTAGGAGTTGGTGTTCCCATTATCAGCAACCCTTTTGAGAAGACTAGACTAGAATAAAGTAAGATTGTTAACCCCTCTGAAGCTGTCTTCCTGTCCTTCCTGTCTGACCAAATCAAGGGTGAACATGTGCTAGCAATCCTCCTGTGTACTAATGTTAAAGGATGGAGAAGAAAAATGGGAGGTTCCTAAGTAATGGGACTGCATTGGAACGTCATTGTAGAGTTCATATTTTAAAAGGTGATGTACAAGAGAGAGCTGAGGACAAATATGGAGTACCAGAGTCCTATGTGAATAATATCAAGAAGACCTCTTTCCTGTATAACCAACCAGGTCAATACAACCTATATGATCAGGTCAATAATCAATCAAGAATAATTTGCAAAGTGCTTGCTATGTGCCAGCCTGTGCTAAGCAATGGAGTCATGCTGAGCTGAGGCTTGAAATAAAAAGTAACAGACTTACACTACAGTAACAGACTTTAAAAAAATAAAACAAAACAAAAACTATGGAAGCAAGAGGAAGTACAAGGAAAGGATAAAACCCTTACTTTGGATGGATGGAAAAATATTAAAGAAAAGAGAAAAAGTGAAGACACTCAATTCCTATTTTATTTAGTATTTTTTACTTGAGAATAATCTTTGGACTGGGAAAAGTAAAAGAAAATAAAAGATCAAAAGAGAATTAAAACCTAGAATATGGAAAATAGCATCTATCTATCCTCAAGAAGTCAAATCAGCAGGCATGATCAACTACATCCTACCCTGCTGAAAGAAATGGAGGATTTTACTGTTAAACCACCATTAACTGTGGATAAAGATCAGGGTAGACAGGTGATGCAGTGGAGAGAGCTCCAGGCCTGGAGTCAGGAAGACCTGAGTTCAAATCCAGCCTCAGATACTACCTGTGAGACCCTGGTTGCCTTAGTTTCCACATCTGTCAAATGAGCTGGAGAAAGAAATGGCAAACCACTCCAGTATCTTTACCAAGAAAACCCCAAATGGGATCACAAGAGTTGGATATGACTGAAAACAACAACAGTGAATGGTGGAGATTTAGAGAAAGATTCTAAGATGTGGAAGAGGCAAATATTCCAATTTTCAAAATGAAAAATGTAGATATTTCAATTTATAATTTAGTAAATTTGGCTTTGATTCCAGATAAATTTCTATAATATAATAAAACAGGAGTGAGGAATCTGTGGCCACATGTGGCCTTGAGGTTCCCTATCCTTGTAACTGAATGTCTCAAGAACACTTAGAAAAGAAAGATCACTAGTTGCGTGAATGGGCTCTGTAAGAAAAAACTATTTTAAAGGAATTTCATTTTCTTTTTCCTTCTTTCATTTCTTCTTTTTTCTTTCCTTATCCTGCCTTCTCTCCCTCCCTTCTTTCTTTCCTTCCTTCCTTTCATTCTTGGAAAAATTACTGGACTAGTAGATGAAGGGAATCTTTTAGATAGAGTATATGTGAATTTTGACTTGACACTTGACAAAAATTTCTTGAGACATCTTTGTGGAAAAGATGGAGAGGTATACACGAATGAAAATAAAATTAGGTAAGTTCACAACTAGCTGAGTAACTGGATCCTAAAATCATTGATCCATGTTAAAATGGAAATACAGATTGCATAGAAATACCAAAGGACTCTCTCCTTGAGACTATTTTATTGGTTATTTTTTCAGTAATTTGGCTGATGCCAGAGATGGTATATTTATAAACATATAGATGGCAGGAAAACGTGATTTTTAAACAGGTTGGAGTAATGAGATAAAATTAAGAACATGAAATGTAATTGGGACAATGTGAAGTCTTGCCCTTGAGTTCCAAAGTACATGAGTATAAGTTGGAAGAGGTATGATTAGAAAGCAATAACCTAAGAATTACAATGGACTGCAGCCTCAGTGTGAGTCAGCAAGGTAATGTATAAGCCAGAAATAGTCACTGAAATCTTAGGCAGCACTTAGATACCACATTCAGAACAATGGGTATCATCGTCTCAGAATACTCTGGCCTGATCACACAACATCTACAATATTGTGCCCAGTTCTGGGCATATTTTATAAGGGACATTGACAGGATGGAAATAATTTGGGGAAGTGGGGGAGGAACCAAGATTGGTGAGAAGATTCATAACTTTCTCATATAAAGATCAATTGAAGAAACTGATTTAGTCTAGAAAAGAGACAACTTAAGGGCACCATAAAAGCAGTCTTCAAATATCTGAAGGGTGATGATCAAAAAGAACAGGAATTAGATTTATTCTGTATGACTCCAGTGGGCAGAACTAGATGGAAATTATAATGAAACAGATTTTGGCTCAACATAAAGAAAACCTTCCTAATTATTAGAACTGTCCAAAAAATGAAATGGATTTCCTCAAATCAGTAGTCACTGTCCATTTTCAAGAAAGATATGAGCAAAGCACTTTGAAAACCATAAAGCACTATCTCTCTCTCTCTCTCTATATATATATACATATATATAAACGGACATATACAAATATGTGAGTTTCAGGCAGATGCTGGATGATCACTCTGAGAAAATATTTATGTAGAGAGAAATAATGTCTCATATAGAGACATAATCTAAATGTATTGACTGACTCCTCTAATTCTTTCAATTCAGTAATATCTATCTATCTTTACTTTCACCCACACCATGTTTAGGTGAACTAACTGAGCATTCAGTTATGTGTTTTGGTCTATGAGAGTCCTGTCATTAATGCATTTACATTGTACATTTATACTGGAGGAAGTACATTCAATTTTTTGTGTTTTTAGCAACAGCAATATACTGAGTGCTGAGTAGGTAGGTAAAATGAGTGGTTCATTGATACCCTTGTGGTTCATGTGGATATCCTTGCTTCATTAATTTTATACATTCCTGAAAAATTATGTAGAAAAAATGTATATCTAATACTCTTCTACTGATTTCCTTTCCTTTTTTCTGGATTCATTATTTCAGTAATATATTTTCATTTTTAATCCAATAAGTCACACAGCACACACTTAATCCTAACATTTAAGGATCATTCTTCCTTTGTCAATCTATACTCTACATATTTAGTTCACTTTACACAGTCAAGAAATATACAATCACTGTGACCTAAGTATGATCAAAATGTCTTTATTTGAATACTTCCCTCTCTGATGCTTTTCTGCCTAGAACAGAACACCTTGGTTCTGAAACTGGTTGTAGCCTCCCTTGTGATACTAATGTAATCCTTGATAATCTTGGAAATTCTCATTCCATTCACTAAGCAGTCATTTAGCCAAAATTGTACAACAGTTAGTGATAGTATTTACCGGAGTCTAGGTCTAACACTTCTCCCCTACCTTCCTTTCTTTCAGTCTATTCCTGAAGAGTATAATTTGGAGAAAGAGATTCGGAATCTCTTTTGTATCATGGCCCCTTTGATAATCTAGGGAAGTCTACGAAAACTTTCTCAGAATATATGCATTTTAAATGCATAAAATACATAGAATTACAAAAGAAATAAATAATACCAAAAGTAGTCATTAAAATAACATAAATTCATAGCCCCTGGGTTGAGCACCCTTGCTATAGACTAAAAAAGTTTTAAACAAGCAATTAAAGGAAGAATGCATTTCAGAATATAGATAAGACTGGAGAGATTGATTTCGAAGTGACTGAACATTTCCATTGAGATTTCTCTGTCTGTCTTGGGATCGACATTTTAAGGACACTTGCTACATCTAGAATTCTTTATTCATTTAACTTTTTCACAAGATGGGAGATCTAAAAAGATAATCCAATGAGTCACCATTATTTTCTGGGTAATAGTTGCAAAAATTCATCATTCATTGCGATATCAACCCCCCTGACTTCTTCAGCTGTTTTTCAGTCATGGCCAACTCTTCGTGACCCCATTTAGGGTTTTCTTGGCCAAGGTACTAGAGTGGTTTGTCATTTCCTTCTTGAGCTAATGTTACAGGTGGGGAACTGAGAGAACCTGGGTTAAATGACTTGCCCAGAGTCACACAGCTAGTAAGTGTCTGGGACCAGATTTGAACTCAAAAAGATGAGTCTTCCTGACTCCAGGCCAGGCACGCTGTCCACTGTGCCATCTACCTGCCCCAACCCCACTGACATGACCAAGAAACTGGGAGGGAGATAGGGAAGAAGGAAGGAAGCTTGGAGAGGAGAGACGGGAGGCACAGAGTAGCTGGATCAGGGTAGAGGGCTGAGTACTGACTTGTCCTTTCTTCTTTTAGTTAAGCCAGAATGGGCAGCTAGGCGGTGCAGTGGATAGAGCAGGAGTCAGGAGAACCTGAGTTCAAATCTCACCTCAGACACTTGACACTCACTAGCTGTGTGACCTTGGGCAAGTCACTTAACCCCAATTGCCTCATCCTGGGTCATCTCCAGTCATCTTGATGAATGTCTGGTCACTGGATTCAGATGGCTCTGGAGGAGAAGTGAGGCTGGTGACCTGCACAACCCTCCCTCCCTCAAACAAAGTCAAGTGCAAATCATGTCATTATTTCTCTGATGGCATGATCTTCTTTGGCAACAAAGGATGAACACACACACACTTAAGCCAGAGGGAGCATTCTTAGTAGTTTCTTTTCATTTAACCCCTGAAGCTGTCCTGGCAAGGCTAACGCAAAACTCTGTCTAAAGTCACTGTAAATGACGCATGTTTTTAAAGCCCTGAGAAGCTGGCATACATGCATGTTATTTCAAAGCAGGAAAATAAAATGTTCATTAAGGAAATTTGAGGAATTTTTTTTTAATTTTGAAAAGTGAATATGGAGATTTTGTAAGGGAGGAAACTATAAAAGAATAAGCCATCTCTAAAAATGCACCAGATCGTTACATCTTATTCTTTAGGTACTTGCTAACTTACCGGGACCTGAATTTTTAAGCAGCCTCTCTTTTATTCCAAGTATTTAGAAGCACTGCCTACTTTGAAAGGACAGGGGGAGTGCCTTTTCGTTTGGTTTAGATATTATAAACAGTCCCAATCATATTTAAAGTCCCAGCTCTCTTTTTCTTTTCCTTGCAGTAGAGATAGTTGGCTGTAAACAAATGCTTGCTGTTACAAGTGGCTAGCAACAAGGCAGTTATAAAATGTCTGGCCGGATAGTACAACCCTAGGAGAAAATTATCACTGACTGAAAAGAATCCATATCTCTAAATATTACCAATTTTCTTCATCCTGGGCTCTCTATTCTGTCTCAGCTCCACTGACCTTTTCTAAACTTTTGAGCTAGCATAGTAAACAAATACAAAAGTGTTGGAGTTAGGAAGACCTACATTCAAATTCTACCTCTCTTACCTTATCATTGACAAGTCTTTTCATTTTTCTGGGCCTCAGTTTCTTTATCTTTAAAATGGGGATAATAATACCAATACTACTGTATGTACCTCACAGTGGGGATATGTGTCCATAAAACAATGTGTGTCTTTGCAAGCTTTAAAGTCTAACTTTAGTGTGAGTTGTTATCATTACTACTATACCTCGCTCCACTGATCCTTCTATCTATTTTGATAAAAGTATAGATATATCCCTTTCTCCCTTAATGTAGCCAAAATAAGAAATATTTCAATATAAAACTTTTGCTTATGGAACTAATTCTCGGCTGAGTTAAGAAGGAGAATCTTGAAATTGTTTTACATTTTCCTAGGGGAGCAACAGATATGTATATCGGCAAACTGAAAAAATCGTCTTTAATTTAGACTTACCAAATCCATAGGTCAGTTCTTACTTCAGTTTTTATTTATGTAGCTGTTTTTTAAGGCAATAGTTAAAAAAATTTTCATTTGAGTATAATTTAGAAAATTGAAGGAAAAAGATAAATTATTTTGTAGATGAAAGTCATTTACTGTCAATAAATACTAATAAATGTTTCTTATAGGTGTAGCATACAATACATAGAGTATACACAGAAAGCACATACTTTGTAAATGAACACTGATCCTGAAAGAGTATCAGACAGTCAAGTACAAAAGAAGTTCCCTGAGATCCATATTGGAAGTAGGATGAGAATAAATTACATCTATACATATATCTGCACATACGCACTGTGTGTGTGTGTCAACTATAAATGAATCACAGAACTGCAGAATTAGAATTCAGCAATTCTCTCATCCAATCTATCCCTAAAAATTCATCACCACTACATCATACCCAACAAGTGATCATCCAGCCTCTTCCTTGAAGAATTACAGTGAGGAAATAGTCATAACCTCCCACATCATCCCATTTCACTTATAGATAGGTCCAATTATTACAAAGTTTCTGTATTTGTTTCTTTACAAAGCCTGCCTCTTGCCCTTGGTTCTGCCCTCTGGGGTCAAACAGAATAAAATTAATCCCTTTTCCACATGCCAGCCCTTCAAATACTTGAAGACAGTATCAGATCATGAAGCCACAAGGTGTAATAGAAAGAATACTGGATTTAAAGTCAGAGGACCTGGGTCAAAATGAGGGAGTAGGATTAAATGGCCTCTGAAATTCCTTCTAGCACTATATCTATGATCTCTTATTCTTTATCATCCATACTAAGTCTTCTAATCTTTGGTCTAAACATATTCATCTCCTTCAACAGATCCTCATATGACATGAATTTATGACCCTTTACCATATTATTTATCTCCTTCTGAATCATGCCCTTAGCAACTCTCCTTGGTACTGCTATTCCTGAGTAGTGACAAGCAGAACTGAACATAACACTCAGACAAGATGGACAAAGACAAAATGCAAAGGAATTATCACCTCTGTGTTCCTGGAGGTCTTAATGCAGCCTAAGATTAAACGAACTTTTTTTAGTGTCACATGACAATCCCTACATAGTTGAATTTGCAGCCTACTAAAACTTCTAGTTCTTTTTCGGAGAAACTGCTGTCTAGCCATGTCTCTCTCATCTTATATTTTTGAAGATAATTTTCTGGATCCAAGTGTAAGACTTTACATTTATCCCTATTGAATCCATTTTAATAGATTCAGGACAGTGCTCTGACCTGTCAAGAGCTGACGATCATTCAATATATTAGCTATTCCTCTCTGCTTTATGCCATCTGCAACCTGGTAAGCCTTTAAAATGTCTTTATCCAAATTACTGAAATGAATCCATGCCCTCAAAGGAGCACTGGATGTTAGTGGAGAAGAAAGTATACACAGAAAAGAACAATGATGAGAACTGTTTACATAAGTACAAAATAATAAGGTATAAAGGCTTTCATGTTGAAGAAGCATATTTGCCCTCTTGTTGATTAATAGTGCAAGTTATAAGAAAGAAAACTGTGCCTCACAATAAAGACAAATTTTATAACAATTAAAGTTATCCAAAAATATAGTGAACTGCCTTAGGGGTGGGGAAAGGGAATAATGAATTTCCCATCAATGGCGTTGTTCAAGTAGAGGCTATCACTTGACAATATTGTTGTGGAGAAGATTATACGGTGTAAGGGGTCTGGAACTCTCGGGTTATCAGGGTCATGCTGCCCTCGGGAGAAATCTCTTGAGACGACATGTCCTTGCATGACTTACATGACGGACCACCCTTATGCAATAACCAACCTTCACAATTATCATGAACAAGAACAACAACAGCCAAGCACGTAAGTTCAGTACACAGTGTTTACAAACTTCTTGCATGTATGGAAGCAAAATGCCTATATATACTCTGAGCTAGCTGAGAATAAATGGAGTGCATACCATCTTTGCTCCCGCCTCATTCTTTCGCACCCGGAAGATCTCATGCAGGCATAGAACTTTGGGAACTTAACATTACGGGATGGACTAGATGATTTCAGAGCATCCTTTTAAGTTTGGAATTCTATTATTTAAGGAGGGGAGAGTCCTGTAGGGAGATGGAGAGACAATGATATGTCAGGGGTATAGGTTTGTTGAACAAAGATTCTGGAATTGTTGAGTTCCCTTCTGTGGCCTGAGGCCACATGTGGCCCTCTAGATCCTCAAGTGCAGCCCTTTCACTGAATCCAAACTTCACAGAAAAATCCTTTAAGGGTCACATACGGCCTCAAGGCTGCAGGTTCCCCACCCCAGTTAAGAGGTAAGCATAAAGATAGGCATAAAGAATCAAGGTGAGAGTTCCTTTAGAGAGAATAAATCAGGGGGAAGTGTGAACTACAAAACTTCCCTCACAGAATAGGGTTTCTTTTCTTTTACTCTTTTGGTAAAGGATATGATTTTCTTCCCCATTGGACTTCGATCTGGAATGATCTTAGGGGACAAGAGGACCTTTGTGCTTGAAAAGAAAATATCCTTTTGTAATGTTTTGGAGACTGAATAATGCCATTTAAGGCCCCAGTCTGGGGCAGAAGAGCAGGCAATAATTGAGAAGATTTAGAAACTGATTTGGTTTTAGCCTCCTGTATTTTTAATATGTTTATTTACTTAAAAGTCTGGAGATGTTTTAAACATGTTGATTTGGGTATAAATTGAACTATACAGATACCTTCCCAAACTAAAACTATTAATCTGTGACAAAAAGAAGGTGAAGTGCATGAGAGGTTGAGTTCTAACTATGGGTTCGATATCTTTCAGCCATTTGAGTGAAATGAGAACGTTTTCCATTACTTTATTGTTTCTTGTATTAAAGATACTGAGGAGGAGAAGGAGGAGGAGGAGGAGGAAGGGGAAGAGGAGGGACAGCAGGAGGAGGAAAAAGAACAGGAACAAGTAAAAAAGAAAAGCAAGAACAAAGAGAAGGAGGAGGCATGACTTTCTACGAGTGTCTGTTTTGGACATTCTCTACTGTGGTCAGTGAGTGTTATCAATCAACAAGACTTTATTAAGCATCTACCATGTATCAGGCACAGGGGACACAGACCAAAAAAATCCAAGAATGTAAACAATTCCTGCTCTTGAGGAATTTACATCCTTTCAGGGGAAACAACTTGTGCTTCTATAAGTATATACAGAATAATATACAAAAGAAATTTAAAGTAGTTAATGAGAGAGGCCCTAGCCAACTGGAGAGCTTCGTAAAAGCTTTCCATGGAATAAAACCTGCCATCTTCTCTGCATCTGAGAGGAAGGGAGGGGTTCTATGGAGCTGAGATGAGAAGGGAGTGCATTCCAGGAAGGGAGTTAGAACCAGTACAAAGGCACAGTGATGGAAGATGAAGAGCAGACAGTTGGCCAGTTCTCCTGGTACAGGATGGGAAGGGGAGTAATAAAGTATAATAAAGTAGATAGTTGGTATAACGTAGCAGGTATAAGGCAGCTACCCTGATATTTCAGTGGAAAGCCAGACACTTTGTTTTGGCTACATGTAAATGGTTTTCCCCCCGGTTCAGCTCCTGTAGTAAGTTAATAACTAAACACCTGGGTGATTGTTACAGGGGATATCATTAATCTGTGGCAAAAGTTATCCTGGATAACCTTTGGTTATTTTAGCCATTTACGGGGCAAACATTTATATACACAACTCACAAAGAGAAGACTAGCTGTCCTGGTTAACTGCACTGTCTATCAGCTATTACCTGTTTTCTTTATATTTCTTTTGTTATTATGAATCACAGTTATTCATATTCACGTTAAATATTTACAAATTGGCAAGTTGCACATCAGGAATGGCATGACTGTGATTTGCTCAGTACCTACTCCTTACTGAAAAACAGTGAGCTGGATTCAATTTTACTTGAACTTTGCATCCTGTAAGAACCAGCTTGGTGGAGGGAAAGGTTAAATACGTAAAAGAGAAAACCTAAGACTTTATGGTCAGAAGCCCGATCATGTCAATAATCAGAAAATTTGGTTTTCTACAGACATATCTACAATTAATCCTTGAAACAGAAGGTCAGTTTGTTTATAGTTTTTGTTATATGGTGTATAAAAATATGTATTTGGTCATGGAAGATTACATACATTTTTGTGCAAAAATAAAAATGAGGAAATGTCAGGGTTACTGTAACTTTCTTGAGGGAAAGATGATGTCATTCGTTTTTGCTTAAGATGAAGGCATAAATACAGTTCCTTGCTCAGATAAGTAAGTATTCCATATAAATAGCTTTTGAATAAATAAATTTTGCTCTTTAATAAAATGACAGGTATTTACTTCTTATGTTTTCTAAGTGAGGAAAATGAACGATTCAAATAGTAAAATAAAGTTGAGTGGATTATTTTGCTGTTGTACTCAAGAACTCCATATTATTTATAAAAGGAAATTGTACAAGTGACAGCAATAGTCTTCATGCCATCATGATAGTCACAAAATTTGCTGAGAACAAGGGTAGTTAGCTATTGCATTAGTATGATTATTTCTCACATATGCTCAGAATTTCAGGAGAGAATAAAGTGAAGGACCTCTCTCCATTGAATATTAATGATTGTTTAAAAAAAAAAAAAAAAGCTAAGGGAACCCTTCTTGAATGTGTGCATAGGTCCCCAAGGATTCAGATTCCCTGTACACATTTAGGGCAATTGTAGATACAAGAATATAAATGGGAACCTGTCTGTTAGCAGTAAGACAAAAGTCACATTACATGGTACTCAATCACATAGTTTATATTTGACCTTGGAAACTCCTAAGAGACATTCTGTCCTGTTTAGACTGGCCAGCCTTACTTCCTTTTACCTAAATGGTTCATTTGAAGGAAACCATGCATATCTAATGACCAACTTTTGGCTGTATGTATGAATATTTTGGAGACATGAATCTTACCTTTATGACTGGGTTGCTCCCTACCCTATGAGTGAAGAATAAGGGTAATTAGCAAATTAAACAAGAGATTCTAATAGAAGAGTGCAAACAACCTCGGAGCTAGCAAGAAATCCATCAGCCAACATTTATTAAGATTTGATTACATGCCAGACATTGTATCATGTGCTAGAGATACAAAGAAAAATCAAAAACAGCCCCTGTTTTCAAGAAGCTTATAGGAAGGAAACACATACATATAGAATATAAATATATATAAATGCAAAATTTATTCAGAGTAAATGGAAGGTAATCTTAATGGGAAAGGCACTAGCATCCCGAAGTACCATAAAGGTCCTCTTCAAGTGGCATATTTTACCTTACATAGAGACACAGTTCATAAACAATCAACACAGACCACTACCTCGCCTGAAATCTCTGGCCAGTCCTGTATTGTACAGGATTAAAAATATTGGTCTTGGAGTGAAAAGACCTGGTTTTAATATAGATCATTTTGAACTTCACCTTTTTATGGCTCTAAAACAGAGATAATTCTTGCACGATATCCCTCACAGTGTTGTGTTTTTCACGGTGTTGTTTTGAAGAATTATGTTGTAAAGCACTAGGTAAATGGGAACTATTTGTTACTGGTATGAAGAGAAAAAGTAAGAGAGAGAGAGGGAGAGAGGGGGAGGAGGGAGGGAGGGAGAGGGAGGGAGGGAGGGAGAGGGAGGGAGAGAGAGAGAGAGAGAGAGAGAGAGAGAGAGAGAGAGAGAGAGAGAGAGAGAGAGAGAGAGAGAGAGAGAGGGGAGTCCATCAAGGAGAGCCAAGCCCAAGAGTAGAACACAGAGGTCAGGAGTGAGTCAGAGACACTTAGAGCCTGCTTCTGGGTATCTAAAATTTGCCACAGAGAAGCATGGAAACCTGGAGCTGAAACTGTGCTAATTTGATCTTAAACTAAAGTTTGGGAGGTTTTGAGGGTTAGAATGGGAGGTCAAAAATTATTCTATCCTCTAGATTAAACTCAGTTGGCACAGATCAGTGAGCTGAACATCCCACAGGGGCCTTGAATAGCATTGCAACCAGCATCCACAGGATGCAATAGCAGAGCCTAAATGATATGGATTAGGACTAAATAAGGCCTCTGTTCTTTTAGTGGTGTGCAGAGCCTGTTCCTAACAAAAAGGACCATCTCAGGAAGTAAGAGCAGAAAAAGTGAGTAAATAAAAGAAAATGATAAATACCATAGGGCAAGGGATACGTATGTCACAGACTCAAAAGAAAAGAACTTTAAAACTTTCATAACTGAAGCCTCAAACAAAAATATAACTTTGCCATAAGCTCTGCTAGAATTCCTAGAAGAAAGGAGGAACTTAAATTTATTTTTGAAATAAAATGAGAAATCCAGATGAAAGATCAAGAAACAAAATGAGAGTTCTAAAGGAAAGAATTAGGAGAATAAATAGATTAACATAGGAAATGCAAAACCTTACCCAAGTAAAGAAACTCTCAAAAATTATATTAAACCAGACAGAAATCAATAACTCAATGAGACAGAAAGAAATACTAAAACAAAAATGAAATACTGAAAAATCTATTACCCAAAACAACCAACTTGGAAATCAAGTTAAGGAGAGAAAATTTAAAAATCATCAGATTACATGGAAACCACAACTTTTCCTTTAGCTATTACATTTCAAAAAATCATTATTGAAAACTGCTTAGAGCTATTTGAACCAAAGGGTGAAGTAAAAATAGAAATAATCTACTGGTTATTTTTTGAAGAAAATCCAAAACAAAGATTTCCAGAAATTGGATAGCCAAAAATCCAGAGACTTTCCATGCCAAAGAAAAAAAATACTGCAAGCAACAGAAAAAAAGCATTTATATACCAAAAAGCCACAACAAAGCTGACATAAGGCCTGGCATCTAGCATTGTTCAGGAGAAGAAAATTTGCAGTATGGTATTCCACAAGGCAAAAGATAAAGATTTACAAACATGAATAATTTACTCAACAAGACAGTTTAATTGTATAGAGGAAAAAGTAAACCTTTAATGAAACAAAAAGTTTCAAGCATTCCTGTTGAAAAGACCAGAGCTAAGCAGATAACTTTCAGATGTAAGCACAGGAATCAAAAAATATGTAGTCAATATCAACATTAATCATATTCATTAATAAATTACATAGAAGCTAAAAGAGAAGACAGTGACATCAGGTACAACATACAGAAGCAAGTAAACGTAGTAGTATAGTGTTTAATAAACCAAATCAAAAGATCCTATCTCCTGCTAAGAACTCACTATTCAACAAAAACTGCTAGGAAAAATAGAAAGCAATCTGGTAAAAGTTAGATTTAGATAAATATCTTCGTACACACACATACAGACAGACAGACAGATAGATAGATAGATACTCACTAGGCTCTAAATAGATATATGACTGAGATTTTAAAGGTTACATCATGAATAAGTTAGAGAAGCAAAAAATAAAATACCTTTTGCAACTTTAGATAGGAGAAGAGTCCATGACTAAAACAGATAGAGAGAATGTCACAGAAGATGCAACGGATAATTTTGGTTACATAAAGTTTAAAAAGTTTTTGTGCAAACAAAACAATTGCCCTCAAAATTAGAAGGGAAACAGGTAATTGATGAGCTCTGATATGGTTCTCATATCCAAGATTTTAAATATATATATATGTATAATATATATATATATCTGAAACTGATTCAAATTTTTAATAAGAACCACTTTCCAATAGATAAATGATCAAAGGATATAAAAAGTAAATTTTCAAAGGAAGAAATCCAAGCTATCCATAAGCATTTGAAAAAAATGCTCCAGAATCACTAATAATTAGAAAACGCAAGTTAAGTCAATTTTGAGGTGAAACTTATGATTATATATGTCTACACACACACACACACACACACACACACACACACACACACACACACAGAAAGCCTATATATTTCTACCTGCTCCTTGAGGACAGAAACTATGTTATTTTTTGTCTCTGTATCCCTACCATCTAACACAATGCCTATCACATAGCTGGCATTTCATAAACACTCATTAATTAATCAAAAACAATAAAAAAGGGACTTATAAAGAATATATCACAAAGTTGTTGCAAAAAATCTCCCCACTAAACCTGGGCTGCACTCTTACAAATATACAGTCTGTGAGTAAAGTGGGTTTGTCACAGTAGTGAAATACTAGCATAGAGAAGATACGTGACAAAAAAGGTTCTTCCCATTCCTGACTCTGGAAGCCTTTCTTTTTTTTCCCCTTTCTGGAATCCTCATGAAATTCACTGCAGGGCCTGGCATAGCTCAATGAAGAGTCATCCTGTTGGGCTGGGTCTTCAACGGGCGATTCTCCACTGGGCTGGGTGGTTACTCTACTGGGTTTTGCCAATCTGTGGCTGCAGGTGCTACTCTCTCCCTCTGATTTTTCTTGGGTCCTTGGGGAGGGGAAGATTGTAGTATTTTTCATGCAAGGCTCATGAGGTTGCTGCCTGGACAAATCCATATTAACTTTGCTGCTTGGTCACCGGATTAAGGAAGCAAACATGAACAAGACACAAGTGCCCCTGTTTTCCCAGCTACTAAGGAGAGATGGGAGTTAGGGTAGCCTTTTCCCCACTTGGCTGTCAGGACTCCCTCAAAGCAGGCCTCCCTTGAAGCTGCCTAGGGAATAGAAAAGGACAAAGGGGGAAGCTTACCCCTTCTGTACACTTATTTAAATCCAGATCAGAAATCTGAGTCATCAGTTCTTCCAGTTCTGCAGATAATTATAAGATTTTTCTTCATTAAACAATACCTTCCCCTGAGTCATTGACATGGTCACTTAGACTGAAACCAGGTAGGGAGTACCTAAATATGCTTCAAAAACATACCCACACAGGCCACCCAAGGTAAAATTGGGTGTACACAAAGGATTAAATCCAGAGCTGGAATGTAGGTCAGATACGATATGCAATATTTAAAAGGAAAAGGATTGGTAAAATCAGGGTGGAGTGGAATAGTGCAACAAGTACCTCTGGACCTCTCTCCCAGACATATGCCACTACATTTGACTCTCCAGGATCCAGGGGGTGACTCAGAAGGGTCAAGGATATCTTTTGCTTATTGCCCTTAGTTCAAACCCCAGAAGACTGTGTTCTCCATATTGTTATGGATCTAGGATTAGACATCTGTTCCATTTAGCCACTAAGCTGTAATTAGCTTTTACAAAAACATATTTATTTCAAATATATAGCCAGAAAAAAACCTACAGACATTTCCTCCAAAGTTTCTGGGGTACACGCTCTCCTCTCTACAGCCTCATCTCTGGAGGAACAGGCTCAGATTTTAACTCTGTTTCTATACAGCATTGGTCCCATCACGTTTACATTCAATAGCAGCATGACTGTTGGAGGAGTCCTCATTTTAGCTTTTTTCTGGTATGTCTCCAGCAGGGTATTCCTTGTTCCCTAGCGGCAGCTAGGTGGTGAAGTGGATAGAGCACCAGTGCAGGAGGCAGGAGGACCTGGGTTCAAATCTCACCTCAGACACTTGACACTCACTAGCTGTGTGACCTTGGGCAAGTCACTTAACCCCAACTGCCTCATCCTGGGTCATCTCCAGTCATCCTGACAAATATCTGGTCACTGGATTCAGATGGTTCTGGAGAAGTGAGGCTGGTGACCTGCACAGCCCTCCCTCACTCAAAACAAAGTCAAGTGCAAGTCATGTCATCATTTCTCTGATGGCATGGTCTTCTTCAGCAACAAAGGACAAACACACACACACACACACACACACACACACACACACACACACACACACACACACACACACACACACCTTGTTCCCTAGGGCATTGATACTGGGCTGGATGGAAAACCCAGCCATAATATAAAACACATAGGTTACAAAGCACAGTTGTCAAATAAAAAATGTTTAAGGCCCCTTGAACTACAGTAAGATTAGAAGAGCCCAGGTACTTACCTTTGACAAAAAATATGTGATTTATTTGCCAGATAGAGAGAGATGGATGGCAAAAGGCAACATTAAGTGAAAATATAAACCCATTTGTGAGCTAGCAAAGAAGGATGAGGTATGATTATAAATAGTATTGTTTCATAAAAGAACTAGTAGCAGTTGGACATAATATAAGTTTAAAGAAAGTGTGGCAAGATATTCAATCAAAAAACCAACCCGATAGCATTCAAGGATGGAAACAGAAGGAAGACTACAAAAAAAGGAAAATGGAAAAGATTTTCAGAAGCCATTTCAACATCAAAGGTAGTGGTTCTGCTACACTTAGAGACCTTGAAATGCCTCTAGAAGAGAGGGAAATGGAGGTGGAGAGCACAGAGATGGGAAAACCAACTGGCCTGGACCAATAGGTAGAGATCAATGTTGGAAATAACCTAAGTGTGAGAACATTGAGGGCCCTTTATTCATAGTATATAACAAAAAGATACCAAAAGCATGAAAACCTTAAACCTTGTCAGTACTGAAAAGAAAGAACAAGAGAAAATTAATAACCACTGACATGTGCCTGCTCTCCCATTGATACAAAATCTTTATAACCATCATCCATACACAAATTGAGAACACCTCTGATGAGGGTATTAAAGGAAGCGATCAGGCTTTTAAAAGTAATATTTAACAATGGCCCACATTTTTATAATCTTAAAACTACCTGAAAGATGGATAGAAAATACTTTAAGATTCTATTACACTTATTTGTTCATTATGAGTAAGCCTTTGACTTGCGTTGACGAAAACATGACCTTATAAGCTCTTTTGCCAAAAGGTGTCTCCTATCCATATTTCAGTCAACCAAAAGGCATTTATTAATACCTACTATGTGTCATACACTGTGCTAAGCACAAGAAATACAAACAAAAAGGAAGGCCAGACCCTGCCCTCTAGGAGCTTATATTCCGGTGGAGGTGACAACATAAACATAAATTGATACATACAAGATAAATGCAAAGAAGGTGGAAAGTAACCTTAAACACATCAAGATCATTTAGGACTCCAAGGAAGATGAAACAAAAGAGATAACCTTATTCAATGACCATTTGATAATAAACATCAGGTGAGGCATAAAACAAGGAGATACATCTCCATCACTGTGATGGAGGAGATCTAAGGCAGAGTCCCAGTGGAGAAGGGATTTCCCACAAAGAACAATTTCCTCCAGATGCTCCTGTTTGCAGATGACATGGTACTGATTGTATCAAGCCTCAAGATACTGCCGAACCTCTTGTCAGAGATCTGCAATCACTCAGACGAGTTTTGCTTTTCATATCTATTGCCTAGATTTCAACTTGCATCTGAATGGAAGCCTTTTAGGGCTTGTCCAACAATGCGAATATCTGAGACAGTACAGATAAAGAGCGAGCTGGACCCAGAATTGAAAAAGAGGAGGTGACCAGAGCAAATTGCTTTTAGGGCTACAAAAATGTGCATGCCCTTTGACCCAGCAATATCGCTTCTAGGACTGTATCCCCAAGAGATCATAAAAATGGGAAAGGGTCCCACATGTACAAATATATTTATAACAGCACTCTTTGTGGTGGCCAAGAACTGGAAATCAAGGGGATGCCCATCAATTGGGGAATGGCTGAATAAATTGTGGTATATGAATGTAATGGAATACTATTGTGCTATAAGAAATGATGAGCAGGAAGACTTCAGAGAGGCCTGGAAAAACTTATATGAACTGATGCTGAGTGAAAGGAGCAGAAGCAGGAGACCTTTGTGCACAGCAATGACCACAGTGTGCGAGAGTTTTTTCTGGTAGACTTGGATCTTCATAGCAATGCAAGGACATAAAAAAAAAAAAAAAATTCCCAATGCTCTGCTAAGGCAAAATGCCTTCCACATTCAGAGAAAGAACTATGAAACTTAATCGCAGAATGTAGCAGATCATTTTGTGTGTGTGTGTGTGTGTGTGTGTGTGTGTGTATTATGTTCTGGTTTGTTATGATTTCTCCCACTTATTTTAGTTCTTCTACATAGCATGACTATAGAGAAAATGTATTCAATAGGAACATATGTGTAGATCCTATATAGAATTGTATGCCATCTTGGGGAGGGAAGGGGGTGGTGGGGAGTAGGTAGGGGGCAAAAGAAATCTAAGTTTTATGGTAGTGATTGTAGAACATTAAAAATAAAAAATAAAAAAAAAAACAAACAAATTGCTTTTAGGAAATTCCAGAGCTTTTTTGCTGATTCCAATCTTCCAGTGAAGTTGAAGATGCATTTTTTCCAATATGAACATTTCAATATTGTTGCTAGATGGCAGCAAGATGTGTAATGCCATTGCCTATAAAGATCTAAAGATGTTCAGAGGGCAACGGAGAGGTGCTAAGTTGGTGTAAGCAGGTTGCCCTACATAACCAGGAAAGAACTCTAAAGAACAGGATTAAAGGATACCATCAAGGAATTGTAGAATAGGAAGACAAGACAGACTGGTTATGTGCAAGGGTGAGTGACGGCATGCAGTCAGAGTGATTTAATGTTACCTCTAATGTTAAGAAAAAGCAAGGAAGGGTTTCAGCATGCTGGGTGGACCTCTGAGGGGAACTTTTGGGAGAAATGAGACTCACATGGGTGCACAAGCATGGATAGATAGTTTTCAATCTGCACTTTCGTAGAGAACTTCCAAATTAATGAGATCACAAATCCATTTGAAGTTAAGTGTTGCAAGTAAGTACATAGTAAGTATATAGTAAGAATTGTTAAACTGAAGAGTGTCTGACTAGGACACAACTAGAATTATGAAAGGTCTTAAGTTTGTACCATATACTTTCTATTGTTTTAAACAATGTATGAAGTTTGATTGGAGGTTAGAGTTGCTTTGCTAAGAAAAGAGAAATCACAGGGGAGGATATAATAGGAGAATATAATACCTAACAGCTACTTGGAGGACGAAGGAGATTAGACTTATTCTGCATGGCCCCAAAGGATAGAACTAGGAACTCTGGGTGTTGCAAAGTGACAAAGTTTGGCTTGATGTAATGAAAAACTTTCTAACAAAAATAGCTATCCCAAAGTGGGATGGATTACCTTGGGAGGAAGCAGAACCTCTCACATGAGGTTTTTAAGAAAAGGCTGGATGTTCACTTGTCTGGCACTGTGTAGAGTACATTCATGTTCAGGGATGGGTTGGAATTAAGTAACTTTTGAGGTCCTTTCCAATTCTGAGATTCTGTGATTCTGATTCGGTTACTCATACAGTTCTGTGTGACTTACGTATATCTATTACCTGGAACTTTTCCTGAAGGCCCTGGGCCCTCTTCTATTTCCTCTGTATATTCTCTCACTTGGTGATCTTATCAGCTATCCTGGGTTCAGTTATCTCCAGGTGAATAATTTCTATATTTATTCAGTTTCTCTCTTAGGCAGCTAGTAGTGCAGTGGATAGAGTTCCAAGTCTGTGGTCAGAAAGACCTGACTTCACATTCAATCTCAGATACTAGCTTTGTGACTCTGGGAAAATTGCTTTACCCTATATGACTCAGTTTCTGTCAAATGAGCTGGAGAAGGAAATGGTGAACCACTAGAACCTCTTTATTAAGAAAACTCAGATGGGAATGGAAAATGATGGAAATGATGATGGAAAATGCTATTCACATTCAGAGAAAGAACTACCGAGTCTGAGTGCAGATCTAAGTACACTATTTTATCTTTCAAAAAAATTTTTTTTCTTTCTTTCTCATGGTTTTCCCCTTTTATTCTGATTCTTCTTTCATACATGACTAATGTGGAAATATATTTAAAATGACTGTACATGTATGGCCTATATCAGATTGCATGCCACCTTGGGAAGGAGGGAAGAGAAGGAGGGGGGATTTAGAACGCAATTTTATCTTATAAAAATGAATATTGAAAACTGTAAGTAAAAAAAATTAATTAAAAAATTAAATGCCTTAAGAAACCTAAAATAGAATCACAGAGAGTTGGACACAATTGAAAAATGACTCAACAATGACAAATATTTGTTGATTGATTGTCCTGAATAAGGCCCATGAAGAGGGGGAGCACTCAGGGTTCTTTCCTCTACGTAGTATTTGATCTCATTCTTTCATTGCCTCTATGGTGGTAGGTGCTCCCTGGTAGTGGCTCCATTGTTAGGCTCTCCTCCATGATAACTCTGGTCTTTGTTGCTTAGTTACACATCTCCCTCCTATTCCCATTTCAGCACTGGATGACCACTCCTGTCCATTCTCACCAAGGCTTTTCTCGGGTAGTCTGGCTGCAGCTGCTGCCCTCTACTATGGCTTGCCTTGCATTTCTCATCACTGTTGTGTCTTTAGTTAGGTTCCCCCTCCCAACTCCTCATTGATTCACTTTTCTCCAGGAGATGGGGCCAGCTCTCAAGTGTGACATCTTGTTCACAAGTTTGTGGTCAGAATGTCTTCTGGCCCTCTTTGAGGTCTAGATCAAAATAGCCTCTTAGGGTATTTAAAACTTTCTGCTTTTTCACTGGGGTCCTACAGCCTCACAATCAACACAAACCAAGGCATTCCCCTCCCCTTCTCCCCTTCCCCTACCTCTACACCAGTTCATGGTGAGTCTGTCCTGTCTGCATCTTCCCCTCTTGTGTCAGCTAGGCAGTATGCCTCCCCCTTGGTACAAACCTCCCACTGAGGATTACCGTTTCCCTACTTACTTTTCCTGTTGGCCTTCATATCATTCATCTTCTTCTACTGCTCCTGCTGGACTGACCCATGAAAATCAGCCCTGGACATATCTCTGAAGTTTCTCCATAGGTCTCTCAAAGAGTGGGGCACAGACAATGTCTATCAGTCAATCATTTATTAGTCATTACTCACTAAAAATTTATGAAGCAATTATTTTATTCCAGGTACTGTGCTAGGCTCTAGGAACACACAACACCAACAATCAAAATCATCTCTGCTCTTAAGAAGCTTACCTATCCGGGGACACTTAAACCTATAAACTAAGGGGGAAAGGGTAGCCCTGACACAACGAGAAAGAATCATGTCCCTGATGTGTGAGAACGCAGCTGAGATTAGTGTGGGGTCTACCCTAGATTTAGGTGTCATGTGTCCTGCCTTTCTGGGATACAGCAGAAAGGACTTCTGACTCTCCATTCATCTTTTCAATCATGTCAATTAAATAAGTAAACAAGTATTTGCCACCATGAAAGGAACAATTTGAAAGACTTGTATAAACTGATAAAGGATGAAAACAGCAGAATCAGGAGAACAATGAATCGAATAATAACACTAAAAAACAAACTATTTGAGATTTCAGATCTCTTATCAATACAATGACTATCCATGATTCCAGAGGACTGATGATGAAGTATGTTAAACAACTCCTGACTAGCAGATGCTGGACTTAGGATGCAGAATGAGGTGTATGTTTTGGATATGGCCAATGAAGGAATTTATTTTGCTTGAAAATGCTTATTTGTTACAAGGAATTTGTTTTTCCTTCTCCTCCTTCTCCTCTTTCCTTTTCTTCTATCAATGGGAAGAGGGAGGGAGAGAAAACATTTTTACTAATTAAAAAATAAACTTTAATTTAAAAAAAGTCAAGCAATAGCAGTAGAATTATATGGTTAAGTGTCATTTGATATACAAAAATGAGCTGACTTGCAAATATGACAATGATCCAACGCCTTGCACATAGTATGTACAGAATGCTACTAATCCATCCCTCAATAGGGTGTATACTTGGCTAAGCTCTTTTGTATCATTGATGAAAAGTTGTGCTGATCCACATTTTCTTACATCATTAACCACATAAGCCAATGACTAGTCAGAGTCAGAATTGCTGTCTATGGCTACAGAGCAGTTTCCTATAACAGAAAACAGATGGTAAGTTATCATTTGAAAAAAGCCTTAAAAATGTACTTACTAGGTGAACTATAAATAATCCAGCTTAGGATAATGCTCCTTAGGCAGACAGGGATTTAAAAATGCTTCTTTCCTTCCTGTCCTCCTCAACACTAGATTGGAATAGCTCTTATAATTTATTTCAAATGCACATTGTTCTGTTTTGCATCATAATTTTATGTTCCTACATGCACCTTTTAGAAGTTGCATGCACAGGTTGTATTTTCTCCAGGTCAGATCTCTCTTAGTGGCTGACAGAATGACAGCCTATCACCAGCATAAGAGGCCTTGTTCAGCTTTCTTAAAGGTGTGACATTTGCCGAAGAACTTAAATTCTCCCATTGGAACATTTTCATTTTTCTCCAGTTCTAGAATAGGGAATGATTGAGATTAAAGAGTAATGCCTAAAAATAAATATTATTTTCAGTTGAAACTGACTTGTTTCTCACCCCAAATCTTTCCCCTAGAGACACTGTAAATGAATGAGTTATGTCAGCATCTAATATATTCGTGCTATTGCCTGTCTTAGCCTCAAGCTCAATTCGATTGCAAGCCAGAAAAGCCTACAGAATTTGGCTGGTTTTTAACCTCATCTAGAAAAGCAGATGGTGTGGCTGCTGCAGTCTAAAGAAAGTCTTTCTTTAATAGTTTCCTCAGCTAGCATGAAATAGCACTTGAGAGGAACAAATTCTATGACTCAAACATTTCAGAAAAAAGTCTCCCTATTTTATAATATTTTTGCTTGTACTTTTCATTTCAACCTATAAGTACATCATAATGGTCAGAAATTAAAGTAGATCAATAAATTCATCAACAAGCTTTTGTTAAGCACTTAGTAGGCCCTGCCGAAGATACAAATAAAAAACCAAAACACGTCCCTGACCTCAACAAGTTAATAATCTGTTGAATGCCATTTTGAGCTTGTTTGGTGAAACGTGAAGGATTATCAGTGTGGAATACACTGTATGTGTATGTGTGTATACACAAATACATATATGAATATATGCATATGTATACATAAGTATATATGTACACACACATACGTATACACATATAAATACATACATACATATACAGTCAGACATAGTTGATAGTTTTCCTATTTTCTTTTTAAACTTCTTTATAAAGGATGACTAGCTGGATAAGAGGACAAGGAGAAATATATTTGGAAATGCATGTGATAGAAAAACAAAAGGCAACTATAAAAATAAGAATTTTTTTTCAGCAGATACAGGGCTAGACCTGGAGTCAGAAGACCCAAATTAAAACTCGGTCTTAGTCACTTATTAGCCTCTGTTTCCTCATCTGTAAAAGAGGGATAATAAGAACACTTATCTTCCCAAGCTGCTTTGAGGATCAAATAAGATAATATTTGTAAATTTCTTTGCAAATCCTAAAGCACTACGTAAATACCAGATACAGTTATTATAATCAGTAATAACGAAAAGAAATCTGTGTCCCTAGAAACAGTAAAAAGAGCATCTTTCCACCTCCTCCATAACACTTTCCCTGGTTAATCAGAAAAGATATGGATCATTTTCCTTATCTCATCTTAAAATGATGCAGAATCCTGTCCTTATTCTATAATACTACATTCTACCTTTATTCCCACATATGAATTTAATCTATCCTCCATATGAGATACATGAGCCTCACTGGAATTCAAGGTCTTTCTTTACCCATGTTTTATATCCCTCTTCTGCCCAAAATGAAAGCAAATCCATTTGGAATGATATCCTCCGTGTCCTTCAGGGCTTTTACCTATACTACCCCCCTAATCAGAAATGCCCTCCCCACTAGTTCTCATTTGAATTCCAACTTAACTTCCACCTTTGCCATGAAGCCTTCTGTGAAATATCACAACCTAGATTGATGTCTCCCTTCTCAGACTACCTCCAGCCTTCATGGTGTGCGCCACATTTTATCCCATTATGTAGCCTAATTATACTGTCTTGACTAATTTTCTACTTCTCATATGTATAGCTTGTTATATTTTTAACACTGTGGACTCCTTAACAATAGTTTATATCCCTTTCATATGTTAATGGCACCTACCACAGTTCTAGGCATACAATAGATGCTAAATACTCATTGAAAAGAATATGTCAGCTTGAAAACTAAAATTTATTTAATATCGACAGCAAGTCAACAAGTAAATGCACTAACTCAATCAAAAAGCATTTTTTAAGCAACTACTATATGCCAGATGTTACGTTCTAGACATTAAGACATCTTTGCAGCTCTACTGGCAAGGATTAATTGTTAGACTTTTAAAGCCCTTAGTAGCTACTTTTCTTCAATACTTTTGTGATTTCTAATCTATGAATACTATCTGTAATTTCATTGGTTTAGGTACTTTCTCCACCAACAAAGATTGCAACATCTCTATGATTTAGTATAAGGTCTTCATGAGTTGTGATTGAAAATAATCACTCTTTACTCAATCTAAGGATGAGTCTCTTTACTACCAGGCCTGAATGCCAAGTCTTTCTACCTTGGTAGGACCTGTCAAAGCTTGTGTTCTGTTGACACAGCCTTCAGGAACCCAAAATACCTTGCAAATCATAATGAGGCATCAAAGTGGGACTCTTTTTGTAAGTCATTGATAAGGATAATAAAAAATATTTAATTCACATAGTTTGCATTTCATAGCAGAACCAGATTTAATCAGTATTAATCAAAGCAGTCTTTCTTGAACTCACAAATTCCTCAAAGTTTAAACAGAAGCCTAGTTGTTCTAATTCACTAATAGTGGACTTTAGTCAGCCTTCAGTCTCTAGTACCTTATACATCTTACTTCACCCCAAGACAGAAAATAGAAGTCCAACATATGACAAAGCATTTATAGAAGCGCTTTTGTGGCAGCAAAGAACTAAGCACAACACGGCCCATCAAGTGGGAAATGGATAAAGAAAACCCAATCACCAAACAGTAGGGTGGGAATATAAAGGAATATTGTTATGTAGTATGAAAGAACAAATATTAGGGATTCGGGGAGCTATAGGAAGATGAGTATGAAGTGACGAATAGTGGAAGAGGTAGACTTGGAAGAACAATATACATGACTACATGAATATAAATAAAAAGATCATGTAAAGCATTGATGTCAAATTCAAACAGAAATGGGTACCACTAAATCACACATAAGTTCCAGTAGGTTGCATATTGACTCAGTTTTAAAATGTAATATTATCTATGTTTTATTATATTTTTATTTATTTTTGTTAGATATTCTTAATTCTATTTTAATTTGGTTCTAAGCCACATGTTTCCCACCAAGAAAAAAAGGAAGTCAAACTGTGAGTCCCAGAGAACAGAAAATGAAATCTACCTACCTTCTCTCATCCAAATGATATCAGGTTGACATATGGGGTGAGTGTTTTAAATGTTTTTGCTAAATTGTTTTTCTTTATTACTTATTCAATGAATGGACATTGCCTCACCCTAAGTCAGTACCTGCAAAGATCTTGGCCTAAAGGACCCAAGGTCTCCCAGTGCTTTTTGGGTCATCTCCAGTCATCCTGATGAATATCTGGTCACTGGATTCAGATGGCTCTGGAGGAGAAGTGAGGCTGGTGACCTGCACAGCCCTTCCTCACTGAAAACAAAGTCAAGTGCAAGTCATGTCATCATTTCTCTGATAGCATGGTCTTCTTTGGCAAAGAAGGACAAACACAATTCATATACATATATGTATTAAATATAGTATATATATGTTGGCTGTTTTATTATCATCATTTCCATCAATGAATATTTTTTAAGTTCATATATGGTACCTACTGCTATACTAAATATTATAGCAATTTAAAAATTGGATATATTGAAGATTAATGATACATAAAATAGTTACCAAATCCCTCTATTACTCATGCCAATCCAAGATATAGTTCCCTGAACTGAACTTTTTCACTTTTACTTAAAAAAAGTAGATAATTTAATAATCTGTGAGAGTTTACAAAGGTAAAGGTAGTGTTAGTGTTTAGAACAAAATAGAAATTTCAAGTTGTCTTCTGAAGATGTATGGTGGGATAATGACCATGATGAATATATGTTTGTGATGTAGTATGCTCTGAGAACCATGACTGTACCAATTGAAGAAACTTTCCTTGGGGTTTCCTGAATGCCCAGGTTAATTTTTAATAGAATTATCCTGTTGGAAATACTAGGGAGGGGTTTGCACATTTCTCATTTTATAATATGGGGAATGTAGATTATTGGTGTATTGTCTTTTTTCTTATATTCCCCCTTTGGAAACTAATCTCACTAAGATAACTGGTTGTTGTGTTAACATTTTTGATAGCACATTGTATGCCATGTGATGTTCAATAAACAATGGATGATGGTCAATGTTGAACATGCTAAATTCATTAATATCTATTTTCAGTAGACCATTTTACAATGAATTTGCTTTATTAAAATATCACAAATTGTATTACATTCCTAAAAATCAGTAAGAAAATGTTCTAATATAATTGCTGCTACTATATAACATACAGCAAGTGTTCTGAGCGCTGGAATGGAATTTAAAAGATCAAGATTCTCCTCCTCCACTAACCTGTGTGTCCTTGGGCAAAGCATTTAATTTCCATGAGCTTCATCTTCTTCATCTGTAAAACAGAGATAATGATACCTTCTCTTTGCATTGTATGTGTTGCAAGGATTAATTAGATTTTAAAAATCCATAAAGCTCTTTAGGACCTTACAAATGGATAGAGTGAATACACAGGCTATTACTACTTTAAGTTTTTTTTTTATCAGATATTCTTTATGACTTGCTGGAAGGCACCATATGTTTTAGTTAGTATTTCTAATAAAGTGTCTGTTATAGCATGTAAATGTCCTGGATTTTTTCATGTAAATTTTTTTTATTTTATAGGTTTAAGGAATATTTTGAGCTGAAGGAAAATGATCATTTGGAGTTTGCTTTGGTTGATTCTGACCCTACTACCACAGAGTCATTTTATAAACTCAAGAAAGCTGAGAGGTAGAAAGGACATATGAAGTTATTTAGTTCAGTCTTCTAGTCAATCTGGTCAATGAAATACCTAAGAGCTAGTTTTTTGGCCTCCTTCTTGAAAATATTTAGTACTTAGGGTGCATACTATCTCACGGGGCAATCTGTTTCATAGAGCTGATTTTTGGAAAGTTTGTTCTTATACAAGCATATTCTATCTTGCATTATTAATTGGACATGAAATACGATAATATATGGCATTAAGTGCCATATGAACACAACTGAGAAAAACAGAGCTGAACCCTCCCCAGGGAGAAGGGAAGAATGGGGTACAAAAGATAGAACCATCATTTGAGTAGGGGGTTAAGAACCAGAGATACATGGAAAGAGCTTAATGCCATTATAGTGAAGTGTATTTATAATGCTCTAACAGAGGTATTGCAAAATACTAATGGTTATGAAAAGTTTCACCTGAATTAAGAAATGGAGAGCTATAAATGAGGAACATTACATGGTCTGTCCTTTGCAATGAATATATTAGTCAGTCAAAGCCTGTTTGTTAAGCATTTAATATGTGCCAGGCACTGTGCAAAGTGCTGGAGGTACAAAGAAAAGCAAATACTTGGTCCCTGACCTTAAGAAGCTCACCTTCTAAGTGGGGGAGACAATAGACAAATAACTATAGATATACAAGACACATGCAGTGTAAATGGAAAAAGAAACCTCAGAGGGAAGGCAGTAGCAGTGAGGGAAAGGGGAAAAAGCCTCTTGCAGTGTCATTGGAGAGTATAAGGAAAGAAATATGGTATATGAAGATGGGAAAGGTAGGAGAGTGCCAGATTGTGAAGGGTTTTAAATGCAAAAAGTATTTTATATTTGACCATAAAAGTAATAGAGAGCCATTGTTTGTTAGGTGGGATGGTGGTAACATAATCAATCCTGAACTTTAGGAAAACCACTTTGGCAGATAAGTAAAGAATGGAGTGGAGAGGTGAGAGACTTGGAGCAGGGAGGTCAACCAGAAGGCTATTGTAACAGTCCATTTTCTAGTAAAGTGATGAGGACCAAAATGTGGGTAGTGACTTGTGTGAGCGGAGAGAAGGGGACACATATCTGAGATGTGGTAAAGTCAGAATCGACAAGAATTAGCAGCAGATTGGATTTATTGTTTGAATGTGAGTGAAGAGTTGAAGATCACACCAAAGATGTGAACATGAGTGATCATACACCTGACAGTAATAGGAGAGTTGTGAAAAAGTGATGGTCCGACTTAGATGGTATTACTTAACTTTCTTTTTAATGGAAGGTAAAGTATAGGTCAGTTTTTTGGATTATTTGTTGTGTTAAACACAATGCCTCAATAAAATAGTTTTTAAATGTAACAATTTATGGCAATGTTATGTAGGTCTTTAGTGAGGTGAAATTCATATTCCTAAAACTCTCATCTACTACTTCTATTTTTTTCCTGTGGAACTAATTTGAATAAATATTGGTCTTCCAGGTGATAACCCTTTGAATATTTGATGATTGCTATGGTGTCCCTAATAAATCTTCTCTTTCCTCTTTACATATAAAGTATTAGGATATTAAATAAATCCAAGGTTTCCATATAATATGATTAGCTTGTAAAGTAGGCATTAGAAATGTGGCGTAGTGGAAAGAGCTCTCAATTTGGAGGTATCAAGTCCTAGATTCATTACTAACTAGGTATGTGAACTCAGATACTTACTAGCTGCATGGTCCTGGGCAAGCCACTTTGCTTCAGTTTCCACATCTGTAAAATGAGCTGGAGAAGGAAATGGCAAAGCAGTATTTTTGATTAAAAACAAAAACAAAAACAAAAACCCAAAAGGGGTCACAAAAAGTCAGATGCAACTGAAATGACTGAATGATAACAACAGATATAAACTTGGACAAGTCAATTAACTTCTATGATCCTCAGTACTTTCATTTTGTAAAAAAGAAAGAAAGAAAAATGGAGATTGTAATATCAAATTACCTTCTACACAGGGCTCTTTGGAGGATCAAATGAGATATATATTTTATATATATATATATATATATATATACATTTTTAAATAAAGTACTCTATATTAATGAGTTTGTTATTATAAGTAATGTTATTCACTTAGTTTCTTTGGGCCTTAGTTTCTGCATCTGCAAAATTATTAGAGCTGACCAGATGATTTCTAATGTTTCTTCCCACTCAAAATACTCTTTATTCCTATCTCCCAATACAGGTGTTTTGAAGGGGTTCTGCTGTACCAGTATAACAAGTACCCCATTCAATGCTGAAATTACACTGCTGTTTGATTTTGGTGTTTGATCTTGGTAACAGAGCATTTAATTTAATTGACAGAGTATTTAATCAGAACAAAAGGGCAAAGTAAGCAGCAGAGAAAGTCAAGCAATAGAATCATCCTTAGGTTTCCCACTCCTTCATAAATGGATGCATACACAGACTCCAATGCTGATAACCAAGGATGCTGTCTATAGGGGTTCTTAACCTAGGATTTCTGAAATTGTCTTATAATATTTGATAGGTATATTTCAATGTAATTGACTTCTTTTGTAATTCTATATATTTTTTGAATTTGAAAGCATTATTCTGAGAAGGGCTCCATAGGATTCATCCAAAAACCAAAGGAGTCCATGACACAAAACAGAACCCCAAGTTTAAAATTTTAAAAAAATTTTCATTACTTCCTCAGCTGAGTTCTCAAGACTCCATCTCTCAGACACCAGCTGCATTTCAACGATTCTTGACTCCACCTCATAGGGAAGATCCTCGGCCTCCTTATACATTTCTTTAACACTTTACATTTGCAATAAGATTTAGCATCCTCATCCATTATTATAATAATTAAATAACAATGATAGATTGGATTTGTTTTTTAAGGACTTTTCCTTCCCATAGTTCAAAACTTTCAAATTTAGTATAAAGTGCACTAAGTATACTTAATCTGGGTGCTATTCATGACTGCCACTAGATAAGATGTTTAGTCTCTCTGGGCTTTGGTTTCCTCTTTAATAAAATGAAAATATTTTACTAATTGATTGCTAAAATCTTTACTAGTTTTAATATGTTAGCAAGTGCCAGGCCTAGAGGCCTGAAGCAAGTCCATGAAAAAATAAGTAAATTTACCATGTCTAAAGCAGAGGAAGTTATCTAGAATTTAACATCTACTATTTTGTCCCAAAAGACTTTAAATCCAAAATGATCTGGTAAATATAGGTTTAATGTATTTAGCTCATGTAGATAAATAAACAAAACTCAATGTAGATGGTATACCAGAGTATAATCCAAAGCTTTCAAGTTTATGGAATAAAAAGATTTGCAAGTTGGATCTGAATGATTGTGATTCTGGTTTTAATATCCTAACTCTTGGTTAAAATTTTACTATTGCAAAAAAAGATTGTTTTGATTTGACTAAAACAAGCTTAAAGGCATGCTCTAGGGATTGGCTGTTCTGCTATTAAATTCTGTAACAATGATGCCCAGTTGAGCAATATATGTTTTGGCTCCAGTAGAAGTTCAGATCAGTAAATGACTAAACCTTCCAATTACATTGAGGCTAAAAGCAATTCAAGATTTAGTCATAGGATTCCAAACCTTTCACCTGAATGTGGTGAACTGAGGTTGGAGATTTCATCAGTTTTATGGGGAATGACCCTCCATTTTTTTTCTTAAAGGTGTTCTGACTCCTACAGAAATAGATCATGACACTAGACAGTGGAATGATTCCAGTCTTGGCTCTTCCCCTAACTAATTGTATAAACTTCAACAGATAACTTCATCTCTGTTGGCCTCAATCTTCTCTTGTATAAAATGAGAGACTTGGACTAGACATTCCTTAAGGTCTCTTACAACTGTTGGATTCATGATCTTATGTCTAAAAGAAGGAAAAATAACTTTTGTCCCATACAGCCCTCTATGGTAATTGTTCTTTATTTCAAAACTTAGAAGGAGACCAATTGAGTAATATTTTCTATGGATTACTATTTTATAGATTAAAAAATAGAGCCAGAAACTTTAACTTTCTAAGTCATACAGCAAATATATTTCAAAGCTGAAAATTAGGAGTCTTAGCCCTTGTCAGTGAGAGTTCTTACCTAGTTATTACACATAACTGAACCATCTCTGAAATTTAATAGGTGAAGTAATGATGAAATCCATTTATGTTTATTGTTTTTGACCAGGATCCCAAAGCCAGTGTCAATACAAACATGGAATCCATGTACAGAGGAACTGTATTCCAAAACCACTACCATTACCTTCCACCAGCTTACATCCTGAATTCCTCCACTTCTGCCAACATTCAAAAGCCAGAATGTGCAACATTTCAGAAAGAGTTTGAAGGAACATGCGAAGTGTTGTTGAAATATTATTTGCCATATATAGCTCCAGAGCACTAACAGATTACAGTATTTATAAGTTGTTATCGTGTAAGATTCACTTTTAATGCCATGTGGCAATATCTGACTGAACTCAGCAAGGAGAAATAAAGAGAAATTGACAGCTTCCCCTTGCTAGATTAAGGACAAAATTTCCCCAACCTTTCAAATAGTCACCAATCATCAGACATGACATAATGACTTTTTAAAAAAATTGGTAATATATTACCTGTTCTGATGGTACGAGAAAGAGCTCAAAGTCTTACTCCTGTTTCTGGCATATTTCTTTCTAGTTACGCTCTCCATTGCCCTGGACCAATGCTCAAGGAAATTTCATTTTGATTGTCCTCTCAAAGCCAAATGTACTATTTATCAAGGTCCCAGGGATCTTTGCTTCCTAAGACTGGTAAATATTTTGAGGAGCAAAGGTGATTTTAATAATTCATTACACATGTAGGTATATTATTTGATAATATGTTATCTAATACATTCATTAATCTTTAACAGAATATTAAGTAGTTAGCATATGTGTCCATTCTGATAGTTCCTCTAAACATATATGTTCTCATAAAAACATAGGGGGAAAAGTAAGGGAGAAAATTCACCTAGGAAGAAATCTCAACTTCCTATCTATCTTCTGGTATCTAAAAAATATTGAGTAATAAGAATCAAACCTCTCCACCAATAATTCTTTGTCCTTCCTTCCCTAGAATTAGGTACAGTTTTGAAGTAGGCTTGTATTGGTATGGGCAGAATAAGCCCTAGAGAACTACCTAGTTTTACCCAATTGAAAAGTGAAGACTGAAAACTCTATTAGCCAGTACTAAAGAAGATTTAAGTTTGATATGTGCATATGGTTCTTGTTGTGGGGGCTGTTTGGTTATTGATGATGATGATGATAACTCGAATGGTGAAGTGTAGAGAGATGGAGAGCAGCTAGGTAGCCCAGTGGCTAGAGAGCTGGGCCTGAAGTCAGGAAGACCTGAGTACAAATCCAACCTCAGATACCTACTAGCTGTGTAACCTCTATTTCTCTCAGGTTCCTCATCTGTGAAGTGGACTGGCAATTCCCAAAGACTCATAGAATGTTGGAGCTAGAAGGAACCCTGGAAATCATCTAGTCCAACAGCCATTTTAAAGATGAGAAAACTTGGGCCTTAAGTAGTTAAGTGACTTTCCCAAGGTCACATAGTCAATTAATACAGGGTTAAGACTAGAATTAAACTAGTCTAATTTCCAGTCCGGGGTTATTTCTAATAAACCACAGTTTCTCCACTTCACAAACTGCGATTGGAGAGAGTGAAAGATAGACAGTAGAGAACTCGTCCCAGAACCTCTATTTAAGGAGAGGGTCTAGTTCAGCCATCTCATCATTTACTTCCTGGTTCTTCCCCTCTGTCCATCATTCTCTTCCATCTCTCCCTCTTTTTAGTTAGTTTTAGCTAGACTGTGAGATCCTAAAGGGCAAGGCCTGCCTTTTGCCTTTCTTGGTGTCCCCAGCACTCAGCATGTAGTGCTTGGCACATAGTGTGCACTTAATAAATATTTATTGATAGACCATTCCAACAGTTTCTGTCTAACAGTGAGTTCTTACCAGTGGATTTATCAAACACTAGGCTTGTTTATGTTTGCTTATTTCTGCAGTGTATCAAATTTGTTCCTACCACCTTCTTATTAATTATAATGAGACTTTTTAAAAAGTAGGAAACAAAAGGGGTGCTAGATATGAATCATAGTGTCTCAGTCTTTTGAAATTGCTTAATTCAGATACCAAAAATGTTTGAGAATACATGATTTTTTTTCTAATTCCAGACAACTACATCTCTCCACTCCTTGACACTTACAGATATAAATAAAAGTTCATCCATCCCAATTTGATTTCATTTTATTTCTACTTTGGAGGAATTTATATATTATTAGTTGAGTTGTTTGGAGCATTAGAATATGTTGCCAGTACGGTTGATCTTAAAATTTCAATTCCAATATGAGTCATTTAGTTTTGAGTTGTTCCACAAACATCTCTCAAAGAAAATAAGAAAACAAGTCTTGAGATACATTTTTTGATAATGGTAACCACACAAGACCATGACATATGATGGACAGCTTACTTTTGAAAATATTATCTCTTATTTGATCAAAGAATAGTATTCTTTGCATCTGTATGAAAGGAAGTGGATTGGCAGGTCATGGAACTAAAGAATCTATGCTAAGTTGTCTCCTCCAAACCTATTGCTAGTTTTAAAATATTATTTGTTATTGTGAGAACTAAATGAGACAATATAGTTTAAAAATAACTTTGTAATCTCTAATGGACTATTTAAATTTCAGCTTTTATTTATTCAGAATATAGCCTTTATTTTTGCAAAATCATTGATTCAGAGCTGAAAAGGACCTGTAAGTTCACCTGGTCCACCCCCTATTGGAAAACTGAGACCCCAAAAAGACTTGCCCAATCTCCTAAAGGTAGTATGTGAGAGAACTGAGATTTGAACTTACATGTCTTCTAACTCCAAATTAATTTCATTTCCCTCTATTGTTGTTCAGTCATTTTAGTCATGTCAGACCCTTTGTGACATTGTTTGGTGTTTTCTTGGCAAAGATAAAGTAGTTTGTCACTTCCTCCTCCAGCTCACTAGGCAGATGAGGAACCAGGGCAAACAGGATTAAGTGACTTGACCCGGCTCACACAGCAAGTAAGTGTCTGAAGCCAGTTTTGAACTCAGGAATATGAGTCTACCTGACTCCAAGCCCAGTGCTCTATTCACTAAGTAACCTAGCTGTCTACTGCCCTCTATACTCAATTATGTCAAGGAACTTACATGTCAGTTTCACTGTTTGCCCTTAGTTACTTGAAGCAGTTCAATATTCCTAGAGATTGATCCTTATTAACTTAAGTCTCCCTAAGGTGAAGTTTTGACCGTGCGTTTTTTGTTTCCTGAATAGTGCTTGGTACTGCAGGGTAAGCAAGGACAGATTAAGTTCAAATAATAGCTAATGGTCAAGTTCGGTTGAATCATAGACTTAATGAAGGGGAATAACATGATGGCTGAAAATGTAGGCGGAGTCACATTTAAACATCAGGTAAGGTACTTGCAGAAGCAAGTTATCCCAGAAACAATACTGAAATGACTGACTTTTTTTAAGCAGGGTAATATTATGATCAGACCTTAGGATGATGGGGTAATTGAGTGAAAGATAGATTGAACCCTGGAGAGACTGGAAAAAGAAAAAAATCCCAACTTTTCCCCCTCTGAGCTTCGTATCAGCCCCTCAGGGCAGTTAAAACCTAACTTCTCCTCCAGGAATCCATAACAGCAGCTGAGCAGATGTCATTGGGAGAATTCCCCCATTGTCCCCAACTTATCTTGTAGCTATGGCAGGCACTTCTTGAAGGGAGAGCTTTGTAACCAGTGAGTTAGGGGTCCCTCCCCACTTTTCATTTCCAGTGAGAAAAGAGTCTCTCAGGATGAGCAGGCATGGATGGGCTGGGATCTTCACTGCAAATTATCCCTCTTCCAAACTTCCTTATCTCTGTTGAGGGCACCACCACACTTCTAATTAATTATCTAGGTTCATGACCTCAGAGTCATTCTTGAATCTTAGCAATTACCAACTGCTGTCCTTCATATCTCCACAACATCTCTGAAGTATAAGCCTCCTCAAGAACAAAGGCAGAAGTAAACTCTGTAAGTAAAGAACTTCCAGTGAGGCCACACATGACTTCTCTTCCTTCCCTCCTCCTTCCTTCCTTCCCTCATTCTTTCCTTCCTTCCTTCCTTTCTTCCTTTCTTTTTTCTTTCTTTCTTCCTCTCTCTCTCTCTCTCTCTCTCTCTCTCTCTCTCTCTCTCTCTCTCTCTCTCTCTCTCTCTCTCTCTCTCTCTCCTCTCTTCACATAGGGTATCACACCCTTACCTGTGGTGCTCTGCCCAAAGGGAATGTAAATATTAATCTCTGAAAGTTTTTTTTTGTTGTTGTTTTGCTTTTTTCTCTTAAAGACCATCTTTAACCCCAAATCTTTCTGTTCCAAGACCAAGCCCTACCTGGTCACCATTTGGGTCCTGATTGCCTCAGAATGAATGCAAATAACAATTGTTTCTGTTTTGGCCAGAAACTCTCAGGGTCTTCACCTCTCACATATTTTTTTTAAGAGGTCATTCTTTGCCTCATTTTTTATTAAGTCTCACTGAATGGGCACTGCCTTAGTCAAACTAAGACCTGTTAAAGACTTTAGCTTGAAAAGGCTAAGGTCTCCCACTGCATCCTGGACCATCTCCATTGTCCTGATCCATATCTGACCACTGGACCCATATGGCTCTGAAGAGAAAGTGAGGCTGGTGACTTTGCACAGCCCTGCCTCACTTAAATCCAGTTCACTTGAACATCATCTCCCTGATGCTGTGGTCCTCTTCAGTAATGAAGGACAAACAGCAACCCTTTTCTCTACTTACAGAATTTCCACCCTATTTCAGGCCCTCAGCACCTCTTGCCTAGACAATTGAAATACCTTTTTAACTGGTTTTACCTTAATCCAATACATCCTTTAGAAAACTGCTAAGTGATTTTCCTAAAGCAGAGGTCTGATGATGTCTCTACCCCATTCTGTAAACTTCAATAACTTCCTATTGAATTTAGGATTGGATATTATTCTAGCTTTTTCTTCTCTTTTGTTAATTTATATTTTTGTGTTTGATAAGTATGCATAATTATTAGCGCTTGCAGATAATTTATGAATAAGTAAATAAACATATATTGGGGGAGTGCTCATTTGCTTTTTTTATTTTCTGATGGATTTTTTTTTTTTTCTGATGGATTCACAATCAAAAGAGTTTAGAGAACACTAAGAGCCTTAGTGACTTTGGAACACACAGTCATTATGTGTCAATGGCAGAACTTGGACCCAGTTCTTCTTGGTTGTGAAATTAGTTTATCCACTATACCACATTACCTCTTCCAAGAAGAATGGTCCCTAAATTAACATAAGGTATGCCTCTGCTGCATGTCTTCTGCCATTCTTAGGGGACAGCCTAGGACTCTAAACCCAAGAGTCTTGGGAACAGCAGTGCTTCCCAGTGACCTCAGATATCATCCTAGAAAGCAACCCCAGTGGAAATGCAATTGAGTAGTTGTTATTGTAGGTGCTACAGCTACAACTACAACTACTGATGTTCCAGAAAAGAGAGTTCTTGCCACCAAAGTCCTTGGCACTGTCAAACTGTTTAACATTGAAACTGATAAGATCTTTCCTGGAGAAATGGCATCACCGTTTGCTTTGGCACTATACCCTAAGGACCATGGAACTTTTCCATTTGACTTTCATAGATGTTGTCTCCTTTCATTAGAATGACAGCTCCTCAAAAACAGTTATTATTTTACTTTTCTATTTAATAAAAATAATAGTTAACATTTATATAGCACCTACTGTGTGTCAGGTACTGTGCTAAGCACTTTACAATTATCTCATTTTATCCTCACAACAACCCTGGGAGGTAGATGCTATTAATGTGTCTGTTTTATAGATAAGGAAACTGAACAGAGATTAAGTGACTTGCCAAAGGTCATACAGTTAGTAAATGTCTGAGGTTAGATTTGAATTTAGGTTTTCCTTATCTGAGGCCCTGCACCCTTATCTACCATAATAGCTTGTTGTCCTTTGGTCATTTTCAGTTGCATCTAACATTTGGTGAGCCCTTTTGGGGGGTTTCTGTGGCAAAGATCCTGGAGTGGGTTGCCATTTCCTTCTTCAGCTCATTTGACAGGTGAAGAAACTGAGACAAACAGGGTTAAGTGACTTGCCCAGGGTCACAGAGTTAGTAAGTGTCTGAGGTCAGACTGAAACTTAGGAAGATGAACAGTCCTGACTCCGGGCCTGGTACTCTGTCCACTGTGCCACTTAGCTGCCCAATATATGGTATTTGCATCTGAAATGCTTAGCACATTGCTTTGCACGTAATAAGCATTTAAAAAATGCTTCTTTCACTTGTTCATTCATTCATTCTACATGTGGGTATGTGAAAGCTGTATTCTCCTAGACCCATCATTTCAGCAGAGATAAACTTTTATCCTTTCAAGATGACTCATCACATCACGTGTGTATTAAGTACTGAAGGATGAACAACAGCTAGTATTGTAGCAGAGCTGAACTATTATTTAGTATATAACGAAGCCAAAATTATCAGATCTCCTAGGAATGAAGTGCCTTTATATATTATCTTGTGAGATCATCTGAGAACTGCCAGACTAGACTGGAACTAAATCACCTTCTTTGGACACCTAGTTACTAATATGGAACTGGCTGATTTAACAAGAACATCCCTTATTGCTTACCTACCATTGTATTTCTGCTGTCTGTCAAGTTTGAAGATTACACCACTGGTGATATTCACTATTCATGTGGGCTAAAAGAGCCCATGTGTAAAGGGCAATTCTTTTCACAAAGTGAGTTTGAGGATGCTCTATGATTTGTGCCTTTTGAAAACCTGTCAGTAACGGCAACCCACAGCTGACCCAAAGCCTGAATTTAAAGACAAAGTACTCGCTCTTGATGACTGAATGCTAGGTTAATTGAGCCATACATAGTAACTATGCCATAATATCTGAAGCCATTTTACAGAGTACCTTGGGAATGTTTCATCTTTTCCCCCTGTTTGCTTTTAGCTCACGGAAATTCATCATAAAAAGTTATTGGGAAATCCCTACACATGTTCGATCTGATAGAGTTGTGTGGCATTCATCATTACTTTGATGATGTAGGCAGTTTACAGTATATCATTCTTAGTCACTCCAGCTTTTTATTAATGTTCAGATGCTTCTAGAAATGATCAGGAACCTGAATTTCCTGTCTTTGGCAGAATCCAGGTTTAGTGGAAAAGGCCGAGTTAGGAAATTTTAATTTTAGTCATGGCTATGTACAATTGACTTCTCTGAACTATTTCCCCCTCTGTAAAATGAGAAGGTTGGACCAGATGAACTCTCAGATCTCTTTCAGCTCTGAAGTTCTATTATTTTATGACTGAAGAATCTGACATGGAAAATATAGATCAATGGAACAGAATGAAAAATCCAAAATGAGAATCAAAGACCCATATAGCTTACTAGTATCATATATTCATATACATATAGGTCTCCCTGTTTGTATTTCTCCTTTTTAACCTATCCTCACAGATGTCATAATAATCTTTCCCTGTTACTGCACTATAATAAATGGTAAATATGAAGAATACAGGACAACTTAAGTGAATCAATGCGAAGTTGAAAATAATATGTGTAACAACCACAACTTGAATGTAGAGAAAACACCAAAGCAATTGAAACGGAATTTTGTGAAACTGTAATGACCAAATGGATCCCCCCCCAAAAAGAGACATGAGTATTTACATTATTAATTAGCAGAGGTAGGGGGTCTGCGGGTATAGAATACTACTTACAATGACAGACTGGTTTGATGTGGTTAGTTTGGCCAATATGGGATTTTTTCTCTTCTTTTTTTGTTTGAAATGATGGCTCTCTAGGAAGGAGTGGGAGGAGGGATATTTTGGATATAGGTAATAATAAAAGATATCAATGCAATTTTTAAAATAAAAAATAAATGCATATATTTTTAATGTTATAAGCAAAACAAAATAATATAAAAACTACAGTGGATCCATTTCATCATTAGGATAAAATACAAATTAAACATGATGTTTAAGACCCTCTGAAATCTATCTCTAATCTACCTTTCAGACTTATTTAATATTACCTCTTCCTTCATGAATTCCATCAAAAATTGGACAAAAATATTTTTTCTCAAAACTGGGCTACTGGTTGTGGTTCAAACTTGACATGCCATCTCCTCATCCTGTTGGAATAGGCTATCTCTTAATGTCTTGAATATATGTCTTCAGAAACTTTTTCATCCTTCAAGACTCATCTCAGAGTTGTGCTGGAGCCAGCTCAAACTGGTTCCCAAGAGTGAGCATTTTTACTTTGATACCTGGCAAACTGTTTAATTTGGAGATAATTATGTTTAGCCTACCAAACAACAACAACAACCAAATGAAAATCAGTAAAAAACCCTACACGGAAGAAAGAATTTTTAAAACAATTTGTTGTTCATTTTGGTCCTGTCTGACTCTTCCTGACCCCATTTGGGGTTTTCTTAGCAGAGATACTGGAGTGGTTTGCCATTTCCTTCTCCAACTCATTTGACAGATGAGGAAACTGAGACAAACAAGGTTAAGCGACTTGCCCAGGGTCACACACATAGCAAGAGTCTGAGGAGGAATTCAAACTCAGGAAGATTGTGACTCCATGCCTAGCACTCTACATACCATACCACCAAGCTGTCTTTCTCTTAAAATGACAGCATCCAAGAGAATTTAATTTAGATGAGTAAGTAAGCTTTTGTTATTTTTTTTAATCTTAGGAGAGAGCAAGGTGCTCAGTTTTTGCAGGGCAGTTGGTTGACTTTTAAATCCCGAGGGTACTTTTTAACACAATTGTGTTAAAATAGACCCTAGGGACCTATAAGGACCCTTCCGTTTTCAAAAAGAGAACATTATTATGAATTTGGTACAGCCCTATAGGGTTATCATCTAGTCACTGAAGTCATTTTCAAAAATTTGAAGCAATTCCTAAAAGTCGATTTGTTAAATTTTCTTTTTACTTCTATAGCTAATTAGTACGTAAAAGACTGGAATCCTAGGGCAAGGCTATGAATTTCAATGTGCCTCAAACTCTACCCTCATGCCCACAGTAATAAATTCTACAGCTGTGTGCATGCAGGTACATGTTTCCCCAAACTTCACCTACACTCTGGAATGTAGGAAAGTTTAAAAAAAAAGTCTTTGAAGAGGATGATACTTGAGCTTTTTGATTTTGTGCAAATATCACACAAGATGTAGGATACTTCTGAAAGGGTTCGAGGATATCTCACCCATGCATTCTTATATTTAATTTGGATAAAGAGTTACAAATTCTACAGTGCTAATTATACAAGAGCTTTGGGCCACAAATTTAACTTGGAATAAAGAAATGTCATAGTATCTTTTCTTGAACATTCCACTTAAAGAAGGGACCTGGTAAAATAACATACCAAAAAATGTATAATATGATGAATGAAGAGGAATATTGAAACACCATGGCTCAACACATTCCATCTAGGCCCTTTTATTCCCTAGGGTCCATTGTTTTGCGCAACTCAAGAGAAATAAAACATTTCCACAAATCAGGAACAATAAACCAATGAAGGTCTTTGAAAGAAAAAAATTTGATTAATGTTTTCCCTTCAAATAGGATTATGGTTATTCTCCCCAAACTTTCATAAATATCTAACATTAAGCTTTGTATAAGGAAGGAAAATATTGTCAAGATTTGGGTCACAAAGTATTAACTAATTTCTCTATTCAGCAGTACAGAAGTGAGTGATCTATTTTAAAAAATATACAAAAGCCACGTTTTTTCCCAAGCATCTCCTATATATAGAGCATTGTGATGGGCTATAGGAAATACTGGAAGTTTAAATATGGCAGATAAAATAGGACCCTATTCTCATGGCGTCTATAATCTAGCAGGAGGCTAAGGCAGACTTAGATTACATAATCCTATGATTGCTGTATAAGAGAGTTACTAAACAAAGGGCTAGATAATGGAAACAGCCATTACTCTCCAGGAGGAGCAGGGAAGGCTTTGTAGAGGAGGTAGTATTGAGTGAGACTTTAAATGACTGGTAGCAATTCAACAAACAAATTGGGGAAGAGAGAATGTTCCATGCCTAGGGATCTGTGTAAGTAAATTCACTAATATGGGAGAGAACATGGCATGTGTGGAGTGCAGCTGAGCAAGGCACAGAAAGTCATAGTCACAAGATTTATAGCTAGAAGGCACTTAAGGATCATTGTCTCGGTCGAGACAATCGATAAAATTTATTTAAAATTAATAAATCAATACAATTTATTAAATTATTATTAATTATTAAATTTATTATTAAAATAATAATAAAAATTAATTAATAAAATCAATCAATAAAAATTTATTTATCACCTTACTAAGTGCCAGACACAGTGCTAAGAGGCAAAAGACAGTCCCTGTCCTCAAGGACCTTACCGTGATAGGGAGATAACAGACAAACAAAAATATAAAGCAAACTACATAGAGGGTAAATAGGAAATCGTTAAAAGAGAGAAAGCACTGGAATTAAGAGGAGTCAGGGAAGGTTTCTTCTGGAAGGTGGAATTTTAATTTGGGACTTAAAGGAAGCCAGGGAAGTCAGTTCAGGGATGGACAGCTAGAGAAAATGTCTGGGCTGGAGAGATGCAGTATTCTGTTTGTGGAATAGCCAGGAGGCCTGAATAATTGGATCTAAGAGAATGTGTAGGGGTGTGAGGTGTAATAAGATGGAAGGTAAGAAAGAGCCAAAATAAGAAGGGCCTTGAATGCCAGACAGAGCATTTTGTATTTGCTCTTGGAGGCAACAGGGAACCACCATTTCCTATTGGGGGGAATGAAATGATTGGACCAGTATTTTAGGAAAATCACATTAGTGGCTGAATAGAGAATGGATTGAAGTGGGGAGATGTTGGAGGCAGGTAGATCTACCAGCAGACTATCACAGTAATCAAATCATGAAGTGATGAGGGTCCACATTTTCAAGAATCCCAAGGGTTGATGATGTCATAAACTCAGGAGTTCTGACCTGCAGTGGGCTAAGCCTGTCAGTTATCTGTACTAACTATGGCTTAATTTTGGTGAGGCCCCCTCCATTATATGTGGTTCTTAGGTTGCCTAATGAGAAGCCCAGGTAGGAAACAGAGCAGGGAAAAGTTCAGTGCTAAACAATGGGAGCTCTTGCATTTCCGGCCTGAGTGAGATAGGGAGATCCAGTCTTTAAAAAAAAGAGATAACTTCTTTTTAAATATCAAAAGACATGCATGACAGTAGTTGCATTCATATTGTGAAAATGCTACAAATCAGGGCTTGGTTCATTATTTTGTTGATTGTTTAGGCTTAAGAAAGTTATGGAGAAAATGTTAATAATGAAAATTAAACTTAAAAGTGTGCCATAGGCATATTTCCCCTCTCCCCATTGCATAGTGAGTTGTTAAATATTTATCAGCATATCACTGATAGAAAGGAATAACAGAAGACCTGAAAGGCAAGGTATGAAGGGCCTTCAAGGCTAGGAAAAGAGTCTGAAGTCTAGGCAAAAGGACAGTCACTGATGACTTCTGAGTAGATATGTGACATGACCAGACCATGATAACATGTTACAACTGTAAGGAACTTAGACATCATCTAGTCTAACTCTTTTATTTTATAGATGAAGAAAGATAAAACACATGAAGAATCAATGCATCTGCTCATATAATACCTCAGCTATAAAATATACCAACATTTTCACATGGGTAACTGTAATGGTAATGTAAATGTTAAGATCTTTCCCATCCATTAATAGGCCCATGTGAACTGCCTGGGTCACATGGAAGTCTGGAGTTACATGGAGCCTGTGGATAAGTGGAGGATAAGTGGAGCAGGAAGGGGTGAAGCAGGAAGTGAGTCAGAACAGTCAGGGATGAGAAAGAGAGCAGGCAGCAAACAACTAGCATAAGTGGCAGAGCTTATTTGTGCTTCTGTTTATCAGAGCCTGTTTGCAATTTGTTTAAGGGAGCCGGTTTGTAGGAAGTCTAACAGAGGGAAGGCTTGGGGATAGTAGTGCCCCCTGCATTGTTATTGTGTATAGATTTCTTTGTTGCCATGATGGATTTGGTTTTCTGGTGTTGGGATTTGACTTAATGGTGTTTGAATAAATGTTTTGGTTCCATCTTCCATGTGGAGAGTGTTATATTTTACAATTCAGCACTGTGCTGGCATATTCATAGCCACTGTAAGCACTATGAATATTGCATTGGCACTGCATTTGGCAATGAGGATGGGATCATGAAATATCAAATCTCTATTTGGAGGCAGAAAGGCTTTAAAGAGAGAAATAGATATCCCAGCATGGAAGGATTTACCTTATTCCTCCCCAGCAAGAGAATGGGCTAAAAGCACAGGGCTCTGTGAAAACTGGGAACCAAGGATACTGAAGGAAGAACCTAGAGATTTGGAAAGATGTTTGCAAGGAACACTAACAGAACCAACAGGGGAAAGAACTGGTACGGGTGTGTACGAGAGGATGGGCCTTACTGACAAGCTATCACCTTATGGGTAGGAACAGAGACAGGCTACTGAAAGAGAAAATTCAGATAGAAAATGAATTAGCTGGGTTGTGTGAGAAGCTTTCTAAGCTACAGCGTAGGAAGATTCCTTTGGAGGAGCAAGCTAGAGGGTTTCAGGTGGTAGAAGAAAAAGCTGTTTGTTTAGCTCAGGAAAATAAACAAAAGGGCAACAAGAGGAAGGTACATGTAGCCTTTGCACAGGTTGGGTTTAATTGGGGCCCAAACAGCTGCCAGGAGGATGCATGGGAGGAGAATGAAACAAAGTTAAATGAGGAGGCTAAAGTTTGTCCAATACTAAGAAGAAAGCAGGAGAATCAGGGGGGGCCACAGAGTGTTTGGGAAGGTAATTGAGGATTTTACTCAGTAGGTCACAGGTATTTTGAGTCAGTTCACCCAAAGGATGGGAGAATTGTTGGTATCTTGGATGGTGAGAATCAGTGATAAAGATAAATTTCCTCCAGAAAGAAGAGTAAATAGCCAGTGGATTCAAAGTCAGAATAGATAGACAAGAAAAGAATTTTTTTACTGCTCTATTGAGAGCAGGGTTAGATTTTGGAAGCATAGATGGCATTCCATCAAAATATACCAAGAAAGTGGGCTTGACATTAGACTGAGCAGGGAAATAAGAACTGCCCCTACAGATCCTCCTAAAATATTGTACTCAAGTTCGTCATACCTGCAGGGAGAATGGGAAATTGGCTAGACACTAGCTCAGATTAAAGAAAGCATATTTTCAGCCAGAATGAAGATCCCAAAATGTCAAATTAGAAAATAGTAAACAACAGTGAATGAGGCTATGATAGTGGGTTCATGGACTCCAAAAGCATGGCTGACCCTATATCTACCCTGCTTCTGGTTATTATCTCCTTGGTTTTTTTTTGGCTTTTTGTCTGTTCACCTTGTTTGTCAGATTTGTTCTCTGCAGACTTAATAGCCTCCACCTGTAGATTCCTGATTGCTTAAACCAGATGTCACTCCCTGTCCAATATGCTATGTCACTCCTGCTGCCAAACAAGCTCCGGATGCTGACTGAGGAACTGACCCCTCAAATGGGGACTCTTGGGGCAGTAACAGCTCTACATCCAATTTTAGCAGAAAGTAGCAGGAAGACACACTTACTCCAAGGGATTTTAGGCCTCATTTGTTTGAGAGGAGGGTGATTGGATGCTTGTGCTCAAGCCCCACCCTGAGATATTGTTTTATATGCTTATTTTCTGTTAATCCCTGTTAAAGTTCTGTTGATACCAGTTGCCCCACTGACCTATGTAATGAATACGAAAGACTGGATGTAATGGTAATTTAAATGGAAAGATCTTTCCCATCCATTAATAGGCCCATGTGACCAACCTGGGTCACATAGAAGTCAGGGTCACATGGAACCTGTAGTGGGAGAAGTTTGCTGAATAGGTGGAGAGTGGAGCAGGAAGTGAGACAGAGCAGTCAGAGCTGAGAAAGAGCGAGCAGGCAGTAAGCAACTAGAGTGAATGAGAGAGCTTGTTTGCGATTTTGTTTAAGGGAGCCAGTTTGTGATTTGTTTAAGGGAGCTGGTTTGTGAGAAGCCTAAAAGAGGAAAGGCTTGGGGATGGTAGTACCCCCTGAATTGTTATTGTGTAAAGATTTCTTTGAAAGGGGCATATAATAGTGTAACAAAATTATGTAATTTCCAGAGAGTTATGCATAAAAAACCTGAGTAAAGAGTTAGATCTCATCTGAAGATTTCTTCTATTCTATCTCCTAAAGTTTGGGTCTTCTCTCCACAAGATGCAGACATCTTTGTTCAGGAGCAGGACCATTCTTTCCTAACCTGTCCTTGGATAAATGAAAGCTTCTCCCAACCCAGAAATAATTCATATGCCATTATCAATTTATAGCTAGAAGGGTCTCCAGAGTCATCAAGCACATCTCTCCCATTTTATAGAGGAGAAATTTGTCATTACTAAATTGTAATTGTTTCTTTTTTACCCAGAAACCCTGAGGGTCTTCCCCTCCCAGTTTGATTTTTTTTTTTATTAAAGGGGCCATCCCTTGAGTAACTACTTAAAGACACCTATTCATTGAATGGGTGTATCTCACTCAAAGTGAGAATGCGATAAGACCTTAGCCTGAAAGGGCCATGGTGTCACATTACAACCTGGGGCATCTCCAGTTGTCCTAATGAATATCAGGCCACTGGACCCAGATGGCTCAGGAGAAGAAAGTGAGGTTGCTGACCTTGCACAGCCCTCCCTAACTCAAATAAAATTCAACTGCAAGTCATGTCATCGTATTGATGTCATGGTCCTCTTTGAGAACAATGGACAAAACCTAGATTTCTTTGTTGTTATGATGGATTTGGTTTTCTGGTGTTAGGATTTGACTTTCTGGTGTTTGAATAAATGGTTTGGTTCTGTCTTGCATGTGGAGAGTCTGTTATATTTTGGGATTCAGAACTGTGCTGACATATTCATAGCCACTGTAGGCACTGTGGATATCACATTAGCACTAATGTGATAAGTAACTAATTAATTAATAGTAACTAATTTCCATTTACAGACCCTACTGTGATTGAGCATCATTGTGAAACTACCTTTGAGGATCAATATGTTTCTCAATGTGTGACCCTTGGCAAAAGACTAAATACCTCAGCTCCCAGACAATTTTCTAAAACTGTAAACTGCAAACTAATTGCAGATTTGAACTAGTTGGGAGTTTCCTCATTGGGAGTTCTTTATATCAGGTCTGGAAAAGTACAACAAAAAAAGTCTCAGTCAGATATTAGCTGGCCTAAATCCTGCCCAGATATTCTAGAATTCAAATCCTACCAATTACAGGTCTTCGCCTTAGTGGGATAATCTCTACCTTCTTTTTGGATATAAATAAATCTGGAGGATGAGACACATTCCTATAGAGGTGGGGCTGAAAACTCCTCTGGATAAGTAAGGTCTTTCTTAGCTAAAGGCTGCCAGCCAATTAAGTTTTTTCTACATCTGGAAGTCCCTTAATTTTTCTCTTTAGACAGCTATAAATATCTTTGGTCAGATCATTTCTGAAAGCCTTTGGACACCTCCCATAGGAGAGTTGATCTACTCACAGAATTTCTTCTGGGACTTCTGGATGGTTATTCTTATTTAACATCTTTAGAAAGCAGCTTATAACAATGTCCTCCATGTACCCTCTAATGCCATCTTTGTCAATGGATTTTTTTTTTTAAAGACAAGGAACTTGGTTCAAAGCTCTCTAAACTTGTTTCAAGGAAACAAGCCTGTGTAGTATAACACAGTGAGTGCTACACCTTGCTACCCCAACTCTCTTCAATCCCTGAGGTATAAGGGTCAACTTTTTTCCTTTGGCCATTATACTCTGTAAGGATACACAGCATAAGGCATTCCTGGTAAAGTTGAATGCAGATATCTCAGAGGAAATTTCTTTCATTTAGGACAGCCTCCAAACTTGCCAAAGATGCAGATTACTTTTTTTTCTAACATATAGAAGCATTCCAGGAGAATATAAGCTCTTTGAGAGCAAGGATGGTTTGAGAACAAGGATAGCAAAGTGTCTTGCAAAAAGTAACTGCCTAATACCTGTGCTGTCATATTAAGTTGAATAATAAAACTTCTATTATTGCAGTATCTATCAATTTGGAATTAAAAAAATAATTTAGACATGGATTCTGTTGATGTTTAACTTTAGGCTATAGGGAAAATAATTTCTAGAAGTTGCTTGAATTATATGAGAACAAACTATCACCAAGTACTTTTTAATATAATTGAGGAGGTAACTATAAATTGTTCTTATCAGTTCATTTGGACAGTCTCCCAAGGTCTTTTATTTAAAACATCTGAATCTTTGATTGTGTTGGCTAACAGAACTCCCAGAGGAAATTCAGGGAGAATTTAGAGATAGTAGAAAAAACTCAATTTCCAGGCCTTAATTACTTTTGGCTAAGGAACACCTCACTTAGTATGAGATCTCTTCTTAGTACTTTGTAATTTACAGTTTGAAAGTAACCTAGGTCACTTATTTGTCAGACCTTGGACTTCCTAGCTCTAAGGTCAGCTCTCTATCCACTTTCTTATGCTGCCAAGAAATACTTAGCCCTACGTAATTGAAAGTAACAAAAGTGAGTACTGAATACTTTCAGGAGACATAATTTCCTAGGTGTGAACATTCCCTCCATGAAAGGAGATGGAAACCTTTCTTATGACCTAGGCAGATGGTTTTTGAGACAGACTATGGCCAAAAAATTCACTCAAGCTACAGTCAAGGGAGTGATAGACCTCCATGAACATGACTAGCCTCTTCTTTTAACAATTGTGCCATACTCTATCACTCACCAGAATACAGAGCCTCTACAGCTTGGAAGGATTTGCCACAGCCTGTGTTCCATTGGCATAACCTTTGAGAACCTCCTCCACAAAAGTAATATCTGAGCAGGCCTTTAGTAGAGGAAAAAAAAACAAGAACCCTACAATTCCTCAAAAATATATATTCCACAACTCATGCCTTTCCACAATTAAGGTTAACCTTTGTCTCAATACAAATCAGGGTTTTTTAAAAAATCATTTTTTTACCTTTATGCAAAGAGAACAAAATACAAAACACAATGATTGCTACTGTCATATTTTACAAGCTAAATATAATGGGGGTAGTTCAGTACAGAAAAAGACTAGATTCTCTGGATGACTCAGAAAGTTCTTACTTGAGTTATGAAAGTTCCAGATGAAACACAGGTCTGTCTTACCACTTGTGGCCATTAAGGCCTATAATAATACTAGCATGCCACAAATTAAAGGTAGAAACTAATTAAATGTTTAATCTTGATCTTATGATTGAAACAGTTAGGAACTTTAAGTAGTTTCACTGTTACTCAATATTTGTTTCAATGTCTATGCAGGCAATTTTATAAACTAGTCATTTGGAGGAATGACTGATTCATGCTACTACTCTTTATGCAGAACTAAAGGATTTTGACAAGAAAACCCAGATATTTAAATAAAACCAAGTTGATTAGGGTTGAAAATATAATACAGTGATTTTAAAAATCCCTGTCTGAAAAAATGTATTTCCCAAACACTAGGGTTTAAATCAGCCACTCCTATGAGATCTTCAGATTGGGAGTGTATATAGATGGTTATCAGAAAATACATACTGTTGTCACAAAGGGTGGAAAGCTCCAGCAGTGCTGGCTCACTCTTCCGTGTGGTGTGACGATCTAACAAAGCATCAGTTTATTAGCTTTTGCTTTTAAATAGCAATTTAATTTTCAGGTGTCACTATAACAATTGTAAAACTTGACATCTATCACGGTTAAGTTGTTACGGGCCAATTCCAGTTCTTCGCTCTATTATCTTTAATTTTTGTCAGCTTCATTGGGAACTGTTTTTCTGTTGTTTTTTTTAAACTGAGGGCTGCTGTCAAATTTCATTGATGAGAGTTAACTTTCACGCCCACCATATTAAAAAATTATATGGCTTAGCTTTTCTATTAAAAAAAGATATCCAGATATGTGTGCTTCTGTCAGCTGTTAAGATTTATTCGTAAAAGGGGCAGTGAAGAGGTAGAAGCAAACGAAAAAACAGTCCTGAATGAAAAAAAAACCTAAGAGCAAAATTCCTAAAAGTTTTTTTAAGATGGTTGAAATTTTCAAGGCAGGATAATTCTTTTGTACTTGGAAGATCTTTCTTTGCATTTTCCCATTAGGTTTATACTTTCCCATCTCTCTCTCGTCCCAGATGTTGAGGCAGGTCCTGCCATCCTGACAAACTGAGGAAGAAACTGGGGATCCACTCCCAATGGGGAGGAACGGGGGAAAGGAAAACCTCTAACACCACTGGAAAAGGTCACACTGACACTCAGCTATGCCGGTCTCAGGCAGTCGGGGCAAAGGACTTCGCCAAAAGCTGGGACACCGGGCAGGAAGGTCAGGAGGCTTGCTACTAAATGACCAGCAGCAGGAGGTGCGCCTGCCTCGTCTTACGTGCGCAGGGCCAGTCTCCTCCTCTCTCTGTCCCTTCCCACCTCTGGCTAGGTCTTCTCTCCCTTCCCACCTGTCGGGTTCCGGGGCTGATAGAGGCTGCTCCGTGACTCCCCCAGCGGTGGGAATGGGAACGCTTCGCCCTGGAGCCGCTCTCCATGAAAGCTTTTCTCCCACCAGACCCCGAAAGGCTTAGAAGCCCCAGGGAGAAGGAAATTCCTCCTCGGTACGCATCCCCACCCGAGCTTGGCTCGCCCTCCCCTTTTCTCTCTCTCCCTCCCTCCCACATTCCCACAGCTGCCCGGGAGACACCCACAGCCAAAAGAGTTGGCGGAGACTTTCCGTGCCCCGAACTTGGGGCATGGGGCAGGGTGGGTGAGCCGGGGAAAGCCAAGGAGCGCGCTGTGCCCACTCCGCGCCTGGGGAAGCCCATCCTGGAGGGTGCGGAAGGGGGGTGGTGGTCATACCCTAGGCAGAAAGCTGGGGCTTTCCCCTCCGAGTCAAGTCTGGGCTGGAGAGCCCAAAGAACAGCCTCGGAGGGGGAGGGGAGGGCCGGGGAGACTGGGAGACGGAGCCTGAGGAAAGAACAGGGCAACCTCTGTCTGTCTTTGAAAAGGCGGCGGGAGCCCTGGGGAAAAGGGACGCGACGACGGCTAGCTCCCCCGCCCCAAAGAGAGAAAAGTGTTATTTATTGATTTGCAGGGTGGCGGAGGGCATGAAGCGCCCGCTCCGGGCAGCGAGGGGGTGCGCACGCCTGACTAACGCCCCGCTCCCGCCGCCGCTCCAGCCGCTGTGCCCGCCTCCCAGCCTGGGCCGCTCGGCAGCCAGCCTCCCCGCGCGCCGCCTGATGGCCACAGGGTAAAGCCCACGAGGTGGGAGGCGCAGCGCCGCCTCCCGCGGCTGCTGGCTCCAGCCTGGGGAACGAGCCTGCCCCCAGTTGCCGCTACCGCTCCTTGCAGTCGGGGCGCTGGGAGCTGCTTTCCCCTGCAGGTGAAAAGGGAGCAGAAAGAAAGGCGGCGGGTGTACGGCCCTGCGGGCGCCCGTGCCCGTCCGCGCGTAAGCCTCGGGCCAGCCTGGGCTGCTTTGACCCAGCTTGCCTTTCCCACTGCCCGCAGCAGCCTGCAGAGTTGGAAGTGGAGCGGGCGCCCCCAGCAGCCGGGCGATGGACGGCCGAGCCCGGAGCGCCGAGGGACCCCCGGCGGCAGCGCCCCAGCCTACCCCCACCTCCTCCGGGTAAGCCCCGACCCGCCCACCCTGCTCGGGGAAGGGCGAGTTCAGAGAGGCCTAACTAAACCCGTTTACCTGCCTAGCCTAACGACCGCCCTACCAGCTGTGCCAGGGTGAGTCACTGGCCAGTCAAGGGACCGACTCAGAGAAGACTTTCTTTTCTTCCTTGTCTCGGTCTCTCTGGATTCTGGCGGGTGGTGGGGTTTTGTAGCTTTTCTTTGTTTTAAACTGGGGCTCCGCTGGTAACTTGAAGCCCGGTTGAATGCCAGGGATTGGGACCGAGGAGTCCGGCGGGTTGTAAAGATCAACAAAGGGCCCTTGTCGGGACTCTGGAGAAACAGCGGGCAATACCTGTAAGAGAGCTCCCGGGAAAAAAAAGTTTCCTTGGCCCGGCCGAGTGGCTCAGGGAGGAGGAGACCCGCGCCAAGGTGACTCTGGGTGGGGGCAAGGGGCTTGGAGCTAGCGTTGGGACGGCTCGGGTATGGCAGCTGCCTGACGGCTTGACAGCTGGGCATTGATTGGGGGTGAGGGGCAGCCTGCTGTTCGTCTCGGGAAAGGTGCAGTGATTTGGGGTTGGGGTGTGGGTGGGTGTAGCGTGCCAACCGGCCTCCTGTGCCAATTAACTAGCTCTTAACGAAGGCTGTTCTTTGGGGCCAGCGGAGTGCAAAGTTAAACGGAAAATACCTATAATTTTCTTTGCATCCACGTGTGCTTGGAGGAGGGATGGGAAGGGGATGGACGTCACATGTTGAGTTAATATTTAGGGAAGAATGTTTTCCTACCAGATATGCAAATGGTGACTGTTCTTAGCATTTGTGCAAATAGACCAGAGAACAGGTAGTTCTACTAGAGATGGCAAGAACTTTCAAATAACGAGAACACTAGTTGAGTCCCTCAAGTAGAATACTACCTGTGCCTACCTAGTGTAGGGCTTTTTAGAAGTTGTTTTCCTTCCTCACCCCACCCTTCACTTTTTTTTTTTCATAACTAGTCTGTTACAGAGAGATGCCTAAAGGAGAATGAGAAAGTGGTGAAAAGAGGGAAGTTACGGAAAATTTATAGTATGAGTCTGGTGAATGAAAGTTGTAGTTTTTTCCCCCCTAATTTAATGGATGCACAAGTCATTTTTCCCTGGAACATGACAGGAGTTTCCTTAGAAGCAAGTCGCAGCATGTTTATTCATCACACTGACCATGTGAACATTGGCAGTTGAATAGGGGAAACATGGAAAATTCTCAAAACAATATGACTAATCTGAAAGATATTTAGTGTGATGCTTACATTGAGGAAATGTGTAGTATGTGAATTAATTATTTCATTTTGCTCTAGATAACTGCCAGATTTTCAAACAGTTGTACTTTCCAGTCTATTCCTTTTCTCCTCCTATTTTTCTGTTCACTTCAGCATTTAAGTGTCTGCTAATATGGATAGATAGGAGCCTTTGAAGATGAACCAGACTAAATCCCTAGGCTTAAGAGTTTACAGTCTAGTTGGGAGGTAAAATATTGACAAATAATTATAATCCAAGGAAGAATATAAGTGCCATATAAGAATTAATAATAACAAGTAGCATTTAATTGGTGTTTTATGGATTTGCAAAAAAAAAAAAAATACACAAACTTCAATTCAGTAATAGCAAAACATTCTACTACATGTTGTTTCTCACCTTTACATCCTGTCCTGTCTTGTCTCCATGCATTTGTTCCTCACATCTGTTTATGGAAATCGTCTTCTATGGCTTCTTCCCAGAACTATTGTTGAACCTTTGCTGTATTTGTCATTAGCATTGTCTCTCTCCTGCTTCCCACACTCAGTAATGCTAATTTGAATCTCTCAAAATTTTTGGCTTCATAGTCTGACTTGGAATTATTTGTCTTCTCCTCATTTCCTCTGTTGTAAACTCCTTGAAATCAGGAACGTGTACCATTTTTTTCATCTTTGTATCTCTGATATCTAGCATACTGCCTTCAATCTAGTAGGTACTTGAGAAATGTTTGCTGCTGAATTATACTAGTGGTAGAGAGTTACATATCACTTCTGAGTTTACAAAGTACTTTTCATACCATAACAGTTATTGTACATAATACAAGTATTATTATATCCATTTTACAGGTGAGAGATCTGAGGCTTAGAAAATTAAGTGATTTGCTCAGAATCATACAGCTAGCAGGAGTGATGGAAATAAACATTTATTAAATACCTACCAACTGCCAGGCACTGTGCTCAGTAGCTCATTTAATAGTTGGGGAAACTGAGGCAATGGTTAAATGACTTGCTCAGAGTTACACAGCTAGTAAGTGTCTGAAGCCAGATTTGAATTCTTTCTGATTCTAGGTCCAATACTATTTATTGACCACTTAGCTACCTAGTAAGTAGCAGAACCAAATTTAATGGTCTTTTCAATATACCAGAGTGCGTAGTATGTGCTGACTTGTGGAGGAGAGGACAAGAAGGAAAAATGACTTTTATTGTTTAGGGGTTAACATTTCAGCAGGGCTAGTAACCATAAATTTTGGCAGAAATGGGTCATTCCATGTGGTGAGAACAAAAGCTACACAGGACAGAAAATGCACAAATTGTTCAGTTTGGTTGCAGAATAGGGTCTGGAGATAAAGTACATTAAGGGCCACACCAGACTGAATATAATCGTAGAAAAATGATTTGACATGTTACATATATATATATGTATATATTATATATATATGAAGAGTAGAGGAAATAAGGTAAAGAAAGTAATTATACTAGACTAATGAAGAAAGTATTAGTTTTTAGTTGTATTTATGCACAAGAAAGGCTTGTTTATTAGCAGCTGGAGTAGTTAACCATTTAAATTCTCCAAAACCTCAATACTTTTATTACCTGAAACTAACAGTTTAGCATAGCATACTGACTGATTTAATCTATATTGGTGACCTAGAAGTGAATGATCATAAATCTTTTTGCGTTTGTTCCCATTTTGCTTTGCAAATTTGCACTCTTTGCACAGAGTAAACCCGTTTTGGAGATTAGAGCAAAGTAAATAGATAGTAATCCCCTAAACTGTATTTTGTCAGAATTGGGGATTGTGCTTCATTTTGATAATTTGTTTCTTAGTGTTGCTCAAGTCCCTTAATTTACTACTTATTATAGTGCCATTAGTTGCGTGGAAGGAGAGCTTATTCCTGAAGTCACCTTCCATACCTTGCTTGCTTCTAATAACTGGTTTTGTTTTTGCTTTACATCCAATCAGTTTTGTGGGTTTTTTGGAGGGGTGCTTTATTCCTAAGGAAGATTTAACATTTCTGACATTGGAAGAAATGTATTTTCTGTAGAATTAAGAACCTCTAATATTTTGTTTCTAAATTACTTTTTCAAAGGAAACTGTAGTTTTTCTGAAGTTCCAAAACTGAAAAACCTGGTAGACTTTTACTTCTCATCTTACCTTGAATTAGACAGCAGGACTCCTATCTGTCCCATAGTGCTTTACTAGTAGTACTGAGGTCTTCAGAGCTTAGATGGGCTTAGAAACCTAGTGATTTGTTAGATAGATGTCACTAATTGAGATGGTGATAAAGCCTTGGAAGGAAGGTTGAACAACCACCTAGTCACTCTTTTCAGTGGGCAACTGTAGCATACCCTCTCAATACTGTTTTATTTTTATTTTTTAAGAGTGCAGTAAGTGTCCAAAGAATACCTTTAGCTCTACAAGAGCAGCTGTTTGACGTGTTTCTGTAGGTAGCCATGGATTTCAATCAAATATCAAGCACTTACTTAGCCCTTAATATGTGCCAGACACAATGCTAGGAAATGGAATCTAGAGACAAAATGAAACAGGATTTAAAATAATTGTTAATTTTTATGTGGAGTTTAGAGTCTTTGGGGATTTAAATTAATTTAGTGGATTTTTATAAAATTTAAATACACCAATTAAAATTTTCTTTAAAGTAAAACATGTACCACATATGACAGTATATAACCAATTACTGGGACTTAGTGTCATGACTTTAAAATCTTATTTGTAATACGCTTTTTTTTTAAAGTAAAAATTTGGATTACCAGAGAGTGTTGAATTAAATTGCTAATGTAATTCCCACAGACTTCCTACTTGTAAAATGAGTTCGTAGGAAAAATTGTGCAATCCATAAAGTATAACATTTGAATTAGTTATTTCCTCTGAATGAGTTATGGAATAATGAATAACAGTGTTAGGGCTTTTCTTATGTTTGTAGCACCAGGTGTGGTTGATAATGCTGTTTCCTATGTTGATCTGGAAAACATCCTCATTTAAGTAAAATGTTTTATTTAGGTAGTCAACAGAATCTGTTGACCCTATTGTAGCCTGAATAGTCTCTACTGAGCCTGTGAATGTTCTTTGCTCTCAGAAAGTCAGAAAAGGGTAAATGAATAAATTAGTTAAGAAGAGAGAAGCTTAGAAGAATGCTTACTGTTGCACATATTCTTAAAGTACATATGTGCCTTGGTTAAATAAGACATGGCCAAACATATAAACTACATTGTGTAGTGATGAATGAATGAATGAAAAAAGCATTTATTTAGTGTTCACTTAATGCGCTAAATGCTGTCGAGGCAGAGTAGAGACAACCCCTGCTCCCAAGGAGCTCCTATTCTAATAGGAAGAGAGAATGCATGTAGAAGGTTTCACCTATAGGACCGATGGGAAAGCCCAATGATTCTTAGCAAGGTAGTTCAGAGTAAATATTCGTTAGTGTTGATTAAAAATATTTCTGATGTTGAACTATTTGGTGATAAGAACTTTCTTTTTGAGGTTTTCAGCTGTGGTTGCTAAGAAGGGAGGGGCTGCCAAACCTGCAAAGACCATTTGTCAGGTAGTCTCTGCAGGAGTATGCTTTACAAAATGATTTATTGTTGGGTTTTTTAAAATGTGGAATTCTTGGATTTTAAAATGGATTAAAAATAATATTTTGATTAAAAGAAAGATTTATATACATGTTCAAGAGGGCATCAATTACGTAAAACAAGGTATACCGCTATATGGAGGGCTATGTTGAAATCTTTAGGGAAAGATAACCTCTAATCCAGCAAACTGGGTTAGTGACAGTCAGTTCTACCTAGTGTCAGGGGATGGACTAACTGACTTTTCAAGGACGACTGTATATCAGGATACGCTGTATATATACATTGGAAATTTTAAATACTTTTGTGCTGTTTTTTATGAGCTCTGGGAAGTAGCCAAAGATGTATTTTCATTGTTGCTATTGGACTTTTCTGTGGTTTTTTTTAATGGAACTTTTTCGCCCATCTGTTATGCTAAAAACAAACTCTCAGAGTGGGAGAGAAAACTTTCCCATGATTATTTCCCAAGGGTCAAATGTCTGCAGTCTTATATAAGGCCTTCAGCTTATCTAAGGAAAATTAATCCCTTGATAGACTACCAAAGATGAATATGGTTGTTTTGGTAACATTAGGAAAATGCAGAGTGAATTTGATTGCTTTCCATTTCACTCAGAGTAAATGCATAATGCTAGGTTTTGTAAATTTTAAAACCAGATGAACAAATCCTTATTGTTTTCTGGACAAGAATGTGCTATGTAGCCGAGTTGTTTTTCTTTTGACGCAGAACAGCAAGCATATGTAATATTTGTTACTGTAAGACAAATAGAAAATTAATTTAAAAGTACTGTTAGAGCTAAAGGGTGTTTAAAAAATAGAATCTTTAACAATTAGGGGAAAAAGGATCAGTTCATCACCGATCATTTATTAAACACTTGCTGTGTGCCAGGAGGTAGAGATATAAACACTAAAGACACAGATATTTTTATAATGCCAGACAGCATGACTTACCTTGATAGGTGTAGATCATCACATTTGAGTGTCTGCTATGGACCAGTGACTATACTAGGTGATGTGAGTTATAGGTTACCAATTCTCACTTGACCTAGTTAAAGGTTTAAAGAGATGTAGGCCAAGAACTTAGTACCTTATTTAGTTTGGTGTTATTGATTATTAATTTCTTAGCTTTCTGTTCATCAATACTCAAGTAGGGTCTGTTAATGGAACTGTGAATCCAACCTCTTAGTCCACCTCATTAATTCCTACCTTCCTATCTGAGCCTCTGGATTTAATTTAACAATTCAGTAAGTATTTATTAAACACGAACCATTTATATTCTGGATGAAATTGGAACTTTGGTTCTTTGTGTTATGAATAATGACTAATATTTACATAGAGCTTTAAGGTTCGCAGAGTACCTTTGTAAGTGTGCACATCTTATTTGGTCTGCTAAGAAGATAGGTGCTCTTATTTGTTTTACAAGTGAAGAAACTGAGGCTATGAAACTTGGGAGTCTTGCTCAGGAGCAAATAGGTAGTAAGTGTCTGCATCGGGATTTGAACTCAGGTCTTCCTGACCCTGAGTCTGTCCCTCTATTCACTGAACCACCAGCTACATAGAACAGATCTATGTTTAGTCTAGCCTCTGAAATGTTCATTTTGCATAAGACCACTATATGGATAGGGAGAGGACTGGTCTTGTTGTGAAGTGTGGACATTATGGTGTAAATAAGAGACTCTTTTGTACTCTACCTCCTGTATATCACAGACTGGATAGACCCCCACTTAAAGTTTGATCTCTTCCCATTTCCCATTCTTCCTACCCTCTTCCTACTGCTGATTCTGAAGAGATTAGAAATTAGATGAATGCAAGGCAAGGAATGATAGTGGCAGCTGCAGTTTAAGCCACGCCGCCATTATTCCCACTATTTATTGTTGCAGGCGAGTTGAAAAAGCAGTTCATTCCTAGGCTGATGTAAGAGTGGGGGTTATTGCCCCTGGGTTCCTATTCTTTATGTAGGTATTATTCAGCAGCTGATGGCAAGGCCATGACTTCCGGCTCAGAACTGGACATCTTAAGATTCTCTGGATTTTACTCTTCTCCTATGTAGCTTAAAGAGACCATGAAGCTCCATGGGCAGCATCCTTTTCCCACGTCATGGGAGTGTTCTATCTTTTCCTCCTTGAGTGCTCTCCTCCCATCCCCCGCTCCAACTTCATTTTCTGCAGGATACTTGTAGGGCCTTTCAAAGTACCTTGGGCTGTTTCCTCCCTTCATGCCTGTTTGCCTTAGAAATCCTGGGGCTCAGCCCTGCCTGGCATTTCCTACTGGCTCTTTGCTTGTTTCTTGGGCCAAAGCACTGAAGGAAGTTAGGTGCCACCAGTTGCCAGTCCTTGCCTTGTTTCTTGGATTGGCATTATTTATTATCTGTCTTTCCTGGAATTGTCATTTAACCTTTACCTTGTTGAGTGTATGTGGGCAGGACCTCTACATACTAAGTACCTCTCTTGGCTGAAAAATAACTTCTTCTCTCCATCCAAAGCACAGCTCTAATTCTTCTGTTCCATTTCCTGCTTCATGGCATTATATACCTGTGTTTATTGGCGCATTTATATCTGTTTTGATACATATGTAGAATTTTTTTTAAGAGGATCCCTTCCTAGGAATAAGTTGAATACTTTCAGTTAGGAAAAAAAAAATTAATTTGCTTACTTCATTAAGGCCAGCCTTAGAAAGACAGAAACATTTTTATAGACAGTTGTTATTTCAGATGGGAAGAAACTGGCCTCACTTGAATCACTTTCCCTTCTGTGTCTATTTTCCACTCTTGTGCTTTAGTTGGGGAGAGAAAGTAAGTTTGTTTCCTATCCTCTTTTAGACAGAGGTTATAACTTATAGTGAAGAGAGTACTGAATTTGAAATCAGAGTGCCTGCTAGCCCTTACATTTACATTTTGGCTAAGCATGTGTTTACTAATCCATAAAATTATTGGGGTTGAACTGTATAATCTGTAAAATCACTTCCAGGTCTCAGTCAAGGATGCTAATTTTTTTCTGTTATACTAGTCCCTTCTTTATGCTGCTAGTATCTTATCTGGGAGTCTGTGGTATAGTAGAAAAGAACACTAATTTCATGGTTAAAAAAAAAAAAATAAAGACGAGTTTTGACTATTGGCTAAGACATTTATTTGAGGTGTGAGTCTGAACATGTCCCATAACCTCTCTAGACATCATTTGCCTCATCTTTAAAAGTGGGAAGATAATCTAGATTAAAATTCCATGTCTGCTACTTATTGTACATGTAGTCTTGGACAAGTCACTTAACTCCTCTGAGGGTATCTGTAGAATAAGGATTGGATTAAGTGACCACTAAGATCCCTTTCAGCTTTAATTAGTGAATTTATGGTTGGTAGAGTTGTTGTGAGGAAGGTAGGCATTCAGTTGTAAATCTTAGCGTTAGAGAAATGTGAGTTGCCTTTTTAAAAAAAAGTTCTGTAATATATAATCAGTTGTCACATACCTACGATTGTAAATGTTTCATATATGTATGTATGTGTGTTACTCTTACATGTCTTTCCATATTGGAAAAACAGGTATGATTTTTTTCTGCTATGAATAGTATTTAACATTTGACCTGAATTAAGAACATTTACCAAATTAGTGGTTTCCTGGAAAACTTTCTGCTTTGATAAAATTGATATAAAGTGCCAGTCTGATCTGTAATCTATATCAAGTTGCTACAAAGCTTCATCAAACTGTGATTTGATCTGAAGGAAGTGGAACAGATGTTCAGCAGGACAGTCACGGTTAAAATTCTATTGTAATGAGACAAAACTTTATTTAGTATACAAAATAATTCAGTCTCTGTACTAAAAGGATGGAAGATCAATCTTGCTGATGCCAAGAGGAAAGTCATTCAGAACTCTTTGTTTCTAATTAAATCTGTGCTGAAATTGAAACTTCTGAATTTATGTCAAATAAACAAGAATTTATTAAGTACCTGCTACATGCCAGACACTGTACTAAGGGCACGGGATGCAAAGAAAAAAAAAATCCAACCCAATCCAACTGAAAATAGTCTCTGCTCTTAAGTAGTTTACAGAGACAACTTGCAAATGTGTCTCAGATGGAAGGCACTAGCATTAAGGAGGATCAAGGCCCATAATATTTAAATAGATTTCAAGACCTATTCCATTATACGTTGTGAATGACTAGAAACCTTATATATTTGCAATTAAGTTAAGTGTGAGTTTTCTGTTTTCATGAATTTTAAGTATTTTGGCTACTGGTGTGTGTAAAAAGTTAGATGGTGAAATATTGAATTGTACTGAATATAAATCTTGTATTTGTATTGAATATAAATTTGTATTTGTATTGAATATAAATTTTGCCCCAGATACTTACTAGTTGTATGACCCTCAGTTTCCTCACGTGTAAAATGGGAATAATAATATCACCTGCCTCACAAAGTTGTTGGGAGAGTCAGATGAGATCATATATAATAAAGTGAGATCACATATAAAGATATTTACAGGGATTAAGGAGCTAGTAAATGCCGTTGTTCAGTCGTTTCCATTGTGTCCGACTCTTCATGACTACATTTGGAATGTTCTTGGTAAAGATACTAAAGTGGTTTGCCATTTCCTTCTTCAGCTGATTTTACAGATGGGAAAACTGAGGCAAGTAGGGTTAAGTGACTTGCCCAGGAATGCAGCTAAGTATCTGAGATTGAATTTGAACTCAGGAATTCCTGACTCCAGTCCTGGAACTTTATCCACTGTTCCACCTAGTTGCCCAGCTAGTAGATGCTATCAGTTATTATTATCGTTTCAAAGTAATACCTAGTGAAGTTATCTGAAAGCACATAGTAAAACTGTACTAGATTATTGGATATAGATTATTACTGGATAATATGGATTATTACTCTAAATCCATGCTGTTGTTTTCCCCCTACTTCTCCTAGTGTGTTAAAGATACTGCTGTCAGCTGAATTTTTAAATGGATAGAATCGTATTTTTCCACAATGCAGAAAAAGTTCTACTATGTAAAGACTAGCCTTCTAGAAATTTCAGATTTTTTAAATGGCTGTGAAACCCAAGGCATCGAAGCTAAGGACCAAACTAAAGACTTGTAAGAGAAGTTATGGGAAATAGGATAAATAAGAAAGAGAGAAGAGAGCAATGATGGTTCTAACAGAATTTTTGAAAAAGTGATAATAGAGTAGAAGTTGTGAGGTTGAAAGGAAGATACTTGAACAGTGGAGAAAAGAGATAGAAGATAGACTGAATGCTTGTGCGTTCTCCAAGGATAGATAGCAACCTCCACCTCAGTATAATTTGGTAGTTCCATAGGAGCAATAAAATTATGATGGGGAAGGTATATGCAGGTGAGGTAAATTAGATTCGTCAGAGCATTTTTCACAGTTTTTTTCAATGCCTATTGAACAAATGATTCATATATATAAAAGAGGCTCTGCAGTGTAGTGTCTGGAGGCAGCCTGGAATTCAATCAGGTTTTACCTCTGACAGAAGTTCAAGTGGTCCAAACAACTCTGAGCAGACTCTTATCGTTACAGATGAGTTGCTAGTCTACAGAGGGAATTTCCATTCTGTATGCTCCCTTCAGTATCCCAGTGAAATCAAAGGTCTGAACAAAAAAGCCACAGAAAACAATCAAAACCTCAGTGTGCAAGGAGGCATGGTCTGTAGAAGGTGTGTTGGAGGAAAGAAGTTTTACAGTTTGCCCTAGGTGATCAAAAGTTCCAGTTAAATATTTGTATCTTAGCATTATTTTGTGGAGAACGTTGGTAGAGCATTTGTCTGATTATATAATCACTATTTTGATAAGAAAAGCAGTATGGAGGGGTAAGGATAATTTTAAAAATCCTTCAGTTTTTCATTTACCATATTCAATTGTATCTGTTTCCGATTATCTTCCCCATTCCCTTTCCATTGATAGTTTTATTTTTAGGTTAATGTTTAAGCAAGGTTAATCCTTAGAGAAGTATGCAGTCCCAGTTTATTGCTCCAACTATTCAGTTGGTGTGCATGGAACTTTTTCTTGTTCCCCCTCAGTGGCATTTAGTATTGTTAACAATTTGCCAAGGAGAGAGGGAGAGGGAGAGGGAGAGAGAGAGAAAAAATATAAGGGGAGATAAGGAGGAAAAGAGTTGCTAGACTTGTCTGATTATCCTAGCCAGTTTACCCTATAATTTAACCCTTTGTCTGACAGGGACAAAGTACATTCCATTGATGCTTTTAAAGCCCTAGAGACCTTTGGTAGCTGTTTATTTGGTTCCCCTCCAAAAAAAAAGCAGGGAAATTTTTTTTTCATTCTCAAAAGAGAGGGAAAAATAGGATTATGTCAAAACATACATTTTTCATTTCTGATATAAACATATCTCTATTCTATATGCAGCATATGTGTTTTTTCTTTCCTGAGAGTTTCTTGATGTAGTTATTACTTCACACAAAAGGATGGAGATGTGTCAGAATTTCCATGGTGTTTTGAAGAAGACCAACATTGTAACATTTTTCTTCTGCATTAATGGATGTTTTGATATTATAGAAATGATGATATAAAATAATGATTGTATTTGGGGATCAAAGTGAAAAAAACAATCAGGAGGAATGGACATAATCAACAAGAAAAGTCATAATAACAGATTCATTCAAGGCTATCTCCTAAGTCCTTCTCTGGTCATCTTTGTAACTTTTGTGCCTTCAGTTTGAGATACAATCTCTCTGCCACCAAGTTCTGGTATTCTTATGTTTAGTAAACATAAACTTGTCCAAATAATTTTTTGTATTCTTTATTTCCTTTATGTTTATACAGAGGTCATATATAAGAAGAAATGTTTGGATCAAGGTTTGACTTGTTCATAGTAGTCATTTAGTAATGTTGAATGGAATGAATTGGAAAAACAACGTTGTTTATTAAAAGTGATCTAATCTAGTCAGAAATAGCAAGTTTGTCATTAGTTGAGTTTGAATTCATTGTTTTTCAGCTCAGTGAACAAACTGTGAATTTACTTCCTTGCATGTAAGTGGCTTTAGAGATAAATCTGATCTTCAGTAAACTTCAAGACCTTAAACTTCTGGATTGAACTAATTTACAAAAGATGTTTCATTAATTTAATGTGAAAACAGCTATATGCAGCCCTTTAAAAAAAGGCTATAAATATATTCATTTAGGTAACCATTTACTATGACATTATTGCTATGAAACTGGCATATGACACTTATTTAAAAGTTCTAGGGCTTGTAGTTAATCTGAGAATGCTCAATTATGAAATTCCTCCCTTGGTGTAAGATCATTTTACAAGCAATGTTCTTTGCAGGAGTATTTATGAAAGAAATGTGAAATTCATTAGTTGTAAGTGAAAATTCTAGGAATACAATGCTTTTCATTTTATTTGAAGAAAGCAAACTTTGAGTTACATGTAAACTGGTCAATAGCCTCCAAATATTACATATAGTCAGAGCTTGAGTACCTGAACATTTTCAATAGCATGTCATTTGAATTACTGAACAGGTTATGCTTCTGAGGTAGAAAAAGGGAATTAGTCATTGATCTAAGACAGACAGTGTTTGAACAGGCACTGCAGAAGAATTCTTTACGTTTCTGCCAGGACCTTGACATCTAGACTGTTAACACCCTTGCTGTAGTTCAGGTCTCTAATAAGAAGAGGATTTACCTTTTGATAGAAACATTGTGCACTGGAGAGTAGGGCAAAACCACAGAAGTTATTTCTTCTCACTGACAAAAGAAGAGACTTAGTTTTTAGAAATATCTAAAAAGAAACTGTTAGAGTATCAAATAGGTGCTTTAAAGAAGAGTAGAACTGTATACATGCTAATTAGGGAGTGAGACTGTGCTATAATAAATTTCAAATGGGAAATTTATAAAAATGTAATTGTAAATGGATATGTTTTCTTGCCTCAAATTTGAGTTTCTATTTCCATAAGAATAAGATGAAATTCTAATATTAAGAATAATTTCATTGTAATGGTAACTAACTGTAGGAATGGTGGAACTGATTTAGATCACAGCGATTCCAAGAAGTGTTTTAGTCCATTTTGTTGGACTCACTTAAACTTGAAGAGTATCTTATATATAATTTAGCTTAGTGAACCAGTATACTTAATTAATTTGCATTTACAGATATTGATTTTGGTTTTCAGTAAAATTTATTGAACCATAGATCAACAACCATGGAATGTTAAAAATATTTGGAAATTATGATATAGGTCATCTCCATTGAAAAAGGGATGTAATATTCATCAAGGGAAATTTCATGGTTGGAAAATTTGTATAGTAAGGTCAAAGAAAAATGAGAGGATTCTATGTAAATAATAAACAAATCAAGCTTAGATGAGGTCTTTTTTTTTTTACAAGATAAGAGGTCACCATTAAAAGTGTTATTTTCAGAAGAAAGTAGTATTAATTCAGACTACTCTAGAGGGATTTTTAAAAGATATAAATAGTTTATTTTGAATTAATTTTTAATAACATTTTATCATAATCCTAGAATATATAAAATATATATACATAACATAGTAGAATATACATAAACCTAGCATATACAAGTTCAAAGAATGGGGGAGAAATAGGTCTCCTTACTCTAGTTACATGTGAAAATAGATGGGAACCAAGGTTATTATATCTTCTCAGTAAGCCACAGTGTGCCAACTGCAACAAACTGTTTCTGAATGCAAAATATTAATTAACCTTAATGAAAATTATATGGCCTTTTAAAGAATAAAAATGGGCCCTAAGAATCCAGAATAGGATACAGGGTCTGTTTAATTACAATAAAAAAATAGCCATCTCTCTTTGTAAGGCTTTACAAAATGCTTTACCTTTTGTGTACCTAATTTTCTCACCTGTGAAATGGCTATAATGCTACATTTCCCTTTTTTTTTTTTTTTTTTGGCTCATGGAGACAAACATATAATGCAGAGAAAGCAGTTTACAATGTCAAACTACACTTCAGATTCAAGGAAGTCATGTCTGAGTTCTGTGTGACTCTCAGAATCACCTTTTGAGAAGATGCAGAAACTATTCCTTTGCTCAGTAAAGGGTATTTTGTGATTGGAACAACAAAGTTAGTAGAATTCTCTGCCCTATAAAGTTTTGACCTAGACCCAAGTAATTATAAGCCAACTACTTTTTCAAATATAGTGACTTGATTTTACCTGAATCTGAGAAGCTTGGCTGTGTAACGAGTCTTTGTCACTGTCCATTAAGGTATGAGGGGTAAGGATACTTAGGGATCCCAGACCATTGAATCACTGTACTTTGGATCCATATTTTGTAAAAGGGGTCTTCTGGGACCAAAATTAGTTGTCAAGGTCTTTACTATATTGTAATGAGTAGTCCAGTATACACATTGGCCTGCAGCTTGTCTGTAGTCAATTATTGAAAAAAATAATATATGACTTGCGGAAATTCCATTTATTCTAGGAATATAATTGCTTTTCTTGGAGTAGAAATAGTATTGTTTCCCTAAAAAGAGATCTTTGAATAACTTCCAAACACACACACACACACACACACACACACGCACGCACGCACGCACACACTCACTCACCCCTTGTTCTGTTAGAATAAGGAAAGTCATGATCTCAAAATTTCCAAAATGTCTTTGATAATAGGTTTAATCTCTGCATCCTATCTTGTTTGAGTAACATTTTGGCTGAACTTTGAGCCACATGATTGCAGAACAAATCCCCTAATACTTCCCCAAAAGAAAAGAGAGTAGAATATACAAACCATAAACCTATATTCATTGATTTTTTTTAACTGAAACTGAAATCCAAAGAGATTAAGTGGCGGAATTAAATTTGGATCCCGGTTCCTTGAATTCAAACCTAGGTTTCACTTTGATTTCTGGAAAATTTTCTGGAACATAACAGTGAAGAAAAGGAAAAATAAAATATGGGAAAAAATGAAGTGGTAATCACAAAGAGCCAACGTAGAAACAGATCATGCCAGAATAATCCTATTTGCTTCTGACTGATGCTTTAGATATTTTGTCTTAGATGAATACTTTTAGAGACTTGTTAAATATACTTCGTTTACTGCTCCTCAACTAAGAACCTTTCCCCTTATTTCTCTGAAAAAAATTGAGGCCATATATTGAGAGCTTCCTCTTCTCCCCTTCTACTCAGCTTACATCTCTCAGATGCCTTCTGTCACTCTTCTTTTTAACTCCCATGTCACATGAAGTGGCTTTTTTTTCCTTGTCAAGGCAAAAGCCTTCTACTTCCATTCCAACCCATTTTCTCCTGCCTATTACCACCTCTGTCATCGTGACTCATTTATTTTCAGTCTCTTCTCATATACCAGTTGCTTCTCTTCTGCGTACAAACATGTCCTTGTCTTCCCATCTTCAAAAACCCTCTCTTGATCCATCCCCAATAAGTCATCTCATGTCTCTCCTCTGTTTGTAACAAAACTCCTTGACAAGTCTATCTACTATAGGGTGTTCCATTTCCTTTACTGTCACTCACATCTTAACTCTACTACCAGGTTTCTAACTTCATCATTCAACCAAAACTGCTCTTTCCAAAGTTACTAATAATCTCTTTATTGTTAAATCTAATGACCCTTTCTCAATCCTCATCCGACACTATTGACCATAATTTTCTCTTAGATAGAAATATCTAGGGTTTCATGACATTACCCATTCCTGGGTTCTCTTCCTACCTATCTGATGCTTCTCAGTGGTTTTTTTTTTTTTTTTGTCTAAATCTCCATCCAGGCCACAGTCCCATAATCTTGGGTGTTCCACAAGACTCTGTCCTTGGTCTTCTCTTCTTTTTAATACTCTTTCCCTTGGTGGTCTTGTCAGCTCCCATGAATTCAATTATCTGTATACTGATCTTTCTCAAATGTCCATCCTCTCAACTGAACTTCATCATGCATCTCCAGTTACCTTTCAGAAATATTGCACTGATATCCAGTAATCCTCTTAAAATCACCATGTTCAAAACGGAACTTAACTATTTTTCTCCCTAATGTGACTTCTGCCTAAATTTAATACTTGTGCCCCAGTAGTATTTTCCCTTCATGGAATCACAGAATTTGAGCATGGAAGGGCCTGACTCTGTGGCTACTGAGTACCTATTCCTGAAAGGAATCATTACTTTTCTATACCCAGAAGGTAAGTCATCTTGTGCTTTAAGACCTCCAAGCATCAGGAAACCACTGTTGCCCGAGACAATTCATTCCATTTTGGGGTAGCTCTAATTATCAGGAAGTTTTTTCCTGATATCTAACCTTAATTTACATCTTTGCATCTTGTTCCTACACAGAACAAATCTAATCCTTCCTTTAATTTTTGGTTTCCCAAGCTAAACATGCCCAGTTGCTGCAACTGATTCTCCCATGACATGGTCTCAAGACCCTTTGCTGTCTTCATTGTCCTCCTCTTGACCCTCCAGTTTATCAGTGTCCTTTTTCAGTTGAGGTGCCTAGACTTGAATGCAGTGTGATGACACCTTATCCCTGGATGCCCTTTCCTCTCTTGATGCACCCTCATGATCGTGTGACAATTGTTGCTTCCATATTACACTGCTGACTTGTTAAACTCTCAACATAATTAAACCCTCAAATCTTTCCCCCCCTCAGAACAACGGCTGTCTAACCTTGCCTCCCCCATACTGTATTAGCAAAGATTTTCTGTACTCAAGTGTCAGATAGCATTATTTATTCCTATTTAATTTCATCTTTTGAGATTCAACCCAGTGATTCAGGGGTGGGGAACCTGCGGTCTTGAGGCCACATTGTGGCCTTTTAACTGAGTCCAAGTTTTACAGAACAAATCTTTTTTATTAAGAGGATTTGTTCTGTGGAGTTTAGAGTCAGTCCAAGGGCTGTACTTGAGGACCTAGAAGGCCACATGTGGCCTCGAGGCTGCAGGTTTCCCACCCCTGATAGACTGTAGATTCTTTTAGATACTGACAGCCATTTTAAGTGTTAGCTGTCCTTCCCAGCCTATGACATTTGCAGATGTGATGAATATGCCATCTCTGCCTTGATGAGGTCATTGTAGATTCTTTTAGATACTGACAGCCATTTTAAGTGTTAGCTGTCCTTCCCAGCCTATGACATTTGCAGATGTGATGAATATGCCATCTCTGCCTTGATGAGGTCATTGATAAAAATGTTGAACAAGCACATGGCCATTCATAGATCCCTGGGGTATTCACTGCTATCCTCCTGCAACATTGATATCAAGCTATTAAGGAGGAAAGGGAATAAGCATCTTTGTAATGCCTACTATGTGCGAGGCATTGTAATGCCTACTGTGTGCGAGGCATTGTGTTAGGTGCTTTACAAATGTTAACTTCAGTGATCCTCACAGCATCTTTGTAATGCCTACTCTGTGCGAGGCATTGTAATGCCTACTCTGTGCGAGGCATTGTGTTAGGTGCTTTACAAATGTTAACTTCAGTGATCCTCACAGCATGTTTGTAATGCCTACTGTGTGCGAGGCATTGTGTTAGGTGCTTTACAAACGTTAACTTCAGTGATCCTCACCGCATCTTTGTGAGGTACTGTTAATATTTACATTTTATAGCTGAAAACAACTGAGGCGATTAGAGGTTAAATGACTTGCATAGGATCACATAGTATTAAGTGCCTGGGGTCAGCTTTGAACGCAGGTCTTCCAGATTCTAGGCCCAGTGCTCTAGTCATTGCACATTCTTGGAATCTGGCTCTCTAGTCACTTCTGAACCCACCTAACTGTATTAATGTTTAGTCTTCTCTGCCTGGTAAGGAAGAGATACTTAATAAAGAACTTTGTTAAAATTTAGCTAAAATATAGGGTGTCCCCAAAACTTCAATGTAATTTTAAGTTTTAGTAGTTTGAAAACTACACCAAGACTTTTGGGACACCTGGTATATCCATAGCATTCCCCTTACCTGCTAGTTTAGTAATGTTGCCAAAAAAGGAAATGAAGTTAATCTGGCATGACCTATTTTTTTTTTTTTTTGGCACAAAGCCTTTGGGGTTGACTTGCCCAGGGTCACACAACTAGTGTCAAGTGTCTGAGATAGGATTTGAACTTGGCTCCTCTGGACTCCAGGGTGGTTGCTCTACCCACAGCTTCATATAGCTTCCCATGGTATGACCTATTTTTGATAAAGCCTTGTTTGGTTCTTTGTCCTCACCCCTTCCTTTTCTAGATATTTAGTCCTTTCTAGTACTTTCCTGTCACTTGAAGCAAGCCTGCTACCCTATAGCTTTGCAGCTGTGGTTTTCCTGATTTTCCAAAAAGTAATGTGATTTGCTTTTCTCCAATTTTAAGTCATCTCTCTGATTTTTTGTGATTTTTTTTTTCAGCTGTCACTGACAGTGGATCCTTAATCATGCCTTTAGGTCTCTTGGAACCTGAGAATGTAGTTCTTCTAGGTCAAGTGACTTGAATCCATCACACTATGTGTTCTTTCACTATTTCCTTACTTATCATGGTTAACCATGCCTTGTTCATCATTTTTGTCATTTCCAGGGCATTGTCCTTGTCAGAGAAAATCGAAGCAAAATAAGAAATGATTGACTCTGCCTGTTCTTTCTTAGTTCTCCTTGGTCCACCCACAATAGTCCTTTTGCTCCCAATATAACTTAACAAACAAAACTCACACCTTTTTTTATTGCCCTTAGCTTCCCTTGACAGCCTCAGCTCAGTTTTTCTTAAGGATAGAACAGAGAAGTAACTTTCCTTAAGTGCTACTTCATTGTATCTGCTTTTGGGGGCTGGTCTTAGACATGTCCACAGAATAAACAAATTGTTTAATGATACCCAGCACTGATGCAGTGCTTTAAGGTTGGCGAAGTACTTTATCCATGTTATCTCATTTGTTCCTTACAACAACACAGTAAGGTAGGTTTTGTTAGTATCCCCATTTTTCAGTTGAGGCACAGAGACTTTAAATTTAAGGGACTTGGTGAAGGTCACACAGTTATGGCAGGACTCAAACTCAGCTCTTCCTGACTTCAAGTCCATTATTTTATCTACTGTGTAACTCAGCTGCCCAGTGATACTAAAAATGATAGGCCTATCATTTGATACTTTTTCAGGGGGGAGGAGGGTCATGGGGAATCGGAGTAAACGTTAAGAATAGTGGGTAGGAAGGAGAAAGGAAAAAGCTGGCATTGAGGAGGATATAAAACCAGAATAAATCTGTGTCATAGTCACTGGAGAGAGAGGGGATACAGACAGATTTTTGGATGGACTATATACCTCAGGGTAACCATCGTGGCAGTCTGGGCTTTGGTTGAAATCATATTCAGGCCACAATAGGAAGACAAAAAGGGAAAGATGATCATGTGAGAAGCACTTCTGGACCCAGTACCCAGGTTCAAAGTGAGCAGGATGGAGGTACAGGGCAGGGAGGATAAAGCTTATCTAGAGTAGAGAAAGCCTGTTCCAAGAATGGCTGGGCAGATAACTTCCCACTTCCTTTTTCACTCAAACGAGGTTTTTCAGACTACCACTCTTACCCTTTGCTTTGTCGGAATAGGCTTGAGCATGTTCCTTTACATAGAGTTGTAGAACAGATGTGAGAGGGTCAAGAGAGATTTTGAGTGGAATTAGGGAGGCATGTGATTACAGCCTCTGTGGTGTTCTTTTCGGGCTCTGTTCATACCCAAAGCATATACAAAGTTAGATACATTAGTGGGGATAATTCTTTATCTTTCATTCTCACTCGCAATTCTACTTCTTTATCATAAAAATATATTTGTAAGTAGTATACTTATCCCTGGAGGTGAGATGAGACTTGAATTCAATAACTATAGTTATAGCTAGCAGTATCTTCATATGAAAAAGGCAAAACAGTAATCTCATTTTTATAGTTAGAAACAGAAAAGTCTTTATTCTGGTTCTTATTAGCAATTATGAACACTTTTTGACCAATTTTAATGCATTTCTAAAGACTTGTTTTTGAGAAATGGAAATGTATCATTATTAAAAATTATTCCATTTATTATTTTAGTTTATAGTATAATTGTTCATTAAACAGTTAAATAATTACAGTCAAGCTACAGTTGTTTTGTTTTGCTTTAGGAAAGAAAATTAGCCAAATACGTTCTACAACAAACTGTAATTCCTGTTATCTTACTTGCTAATTCATGGAATGTGATTTTTTTTTTTGTACCAGGTTTTCTGGCCATTAACAATGATTAGAAAAGGCCCTATTGGGTAAGATTAGAGATATTGAAAGCACAATGTGTGCATTGTAAACTTTTATTTCTGCTTCCTCAATAAAGGCAAAATTATCAGTTAGCCAAATATGTTTTTCTGTTGGAGTTTATTTTTAGCTTAAGAACCTAATAGAAAGACCTTATCTCTGAGCTTACAGGATAGTTTCCTCTTTTAAAAGTTTTGTGCCACCTATATCCATGGCTCTGCTTCCATCCTTTGACCATTGTTGCAATAGTTACAGGGAAAAAAGAGGTGTTAGAAATCATTAGATGATCTTTGATTAATATTCAGTGATTTTCACACTTGCCCCTTCCAAGTTATATGACTTCAGATGAAAAGCTCATTGCTGATAAAATTAGTAACTTGAAAAAGAAGTAATGCCAGATTCATGTAGATTTTTCTTTTTCTTTGTGTTGAAATATTTATGAGATGCTCTTACACATAAAGGAGAAGCCAGCATTAATGGAAAGAATACTGGATTTGGAATCAGGGAACCTGGGTTCAGATTCTGCCTTTACCACTTAGCCTCTGTATTCCTGTAGAGAAATAGTTTAATCTCTATGAGCCTCAGTTTTCTTAATTAGAAAATGAGGAGGTTGGACTAGCTAACCTTTAGGGTGCCTTCTAACTCTGAATCTGTGATCCTGTATTCTGTGGGGAATGGCAGTGGTGGCAACATTTTTGCCAAAGTGACAGATATTTTTAGATGGATATATTCACATTCTTAAACCCACCACAAACAAACAAGCCCAGCTGTTGGACCATTTCTGGAGGAGGACAAATGGTTAAAGGGACAACTCCAAAAAGCTTCATTGTCTTTCTAAATCACTGAGTTATCTGATGTTTGCCACTGCTGGCCATAACCTGTCAGAAATGGATAAAGAACAAGGAGGACATTCCAGAGGTCATTCAGAAAGACTGAGGAAAAGGCAATCAGTATATTTAGATCTTAGAATTGGGTAACTTTAAGGCATCTGCAGGGATCACTGGGCTAGGGTGATTATATCAGTTTGTATGTGCAATAAAAAATTCCAGATTTTTTTTAATAGCACAAAATAATCTGTTTAAAAAAATGGTAGGGTTTTTGTATTTTTTTTAACAGCTTAGTAGTTAAGAAAAAAAAACAAGTGGCAAAGCTGGCAGTAGCCCTTTTTTCCCCTCCAAACCAAACAAAAACCTTTTCAAATCTGCCAGCATTTCAAGACAAGGACACATTTTAAATGAAAGTCAATGGAAACCTGGCTTCAGTGTTATAAGCAATAGGAGCATATCTGGTTTCTCACCAATTGTTTCCTTCTTCACTTCATTATTCACTTTGTGTCTGATATTTAGGCAGATTTCCTGGCATGGACTGTATTCCTAACTCTTCATAGCTCCCTTTCGTATTTAAATTTGACTTTACAGGGACAAGGTCTCTCCCCATCTTTTATATAATATGGATTTAGCTATTTGTCATTGTTTAAAGTGGTCCCTGAAAGAAGATATAGTAAAATCCCACTTATTTGAGGGTCTGACTTTGAGCCACCTCATCCTTTTAGAACATAATCTAAAGCTTAAGCATAAAAGATACCTGAGTACCCAAAGTAATTGTCACAAAACCCTTGTCCTGTATTGGTATGTGTTTTAATTCTTGGGCAAGCTTCCTCAGAATACAGTTTTAGATAGTATGGTTAAGAAGCTAAGAGTATAAATGGTTGATTAGGGGCTACCAAGAAGCTTGCTGGTATTTATTCTTCTGGCTAATGATGAAATAGTGGCAACCAACTGTGCTGTTGTCTTCAGTGGGAATTCTTAAGATGCAAAGGTATAGAATTGTAGGACTAGAGCTTGAAGGAGCCTTTGGGATTAATTAATCCACCCCTCTCATTTTATAGATAGGGGAGTTGAAGTCCAGAGAGATAAATCGACTGGAAGATAAATAATTCAAACCCATACTGAGTTGAAATCATTTCTACTACATCTACTTGGGGAGGTGGGTAGAGTGATAAAGCCAGAAGCGGTGTTTCTCTGCACTGGGAATCTTAACTACAATTTAGCAAAAATATATAAATACACATAACATACATATAAATGTACATGCATATGTATGTTTATATTAAGACCTCCCTTGAGTAAAAGCACTGTCCTAAGGACTCTGAATACAAAGATAAATAATGACCCAGGCCCCGTTCTTAATGGATTTAATAGAGGAGAAATGTCATGGAAACAGATAATTTGATGAAATGTGACAAATTGGGGAGAGGCCAAGGAATAACCTTCTTGGTAAGGAAGTGATTCAAGGGATGGCACTTTCAAACCTTAAACTCATTTCACTCTGGAGCTCATAGATGGGACCACAATAGGTCCCTGCCTAAGCTCCATTTAATGGCTATATTTTAGGACCTTCTGGCTCTGAGTGAATGTCAATAGTAACTGTTTCTCTTTTCACCAACAACCCAGAGGGTCCTCCCCTCCCAGTTCAGATTTTCTTTTTTTTAAATTAAAACAGCCATCCCTTGACTCACTTCTCAAAGAGATCTATTCACCGAATGGGCATTACCTCACTGAAAGTGAGAAGCTGAAAAGGCCTTAGCCTAAAAGGGCCAGAGTCTCCCATTGCATCCTGGGCCATCTCCAGTCATCCTGATGAATATCTAGATGGCTCCGGAGGAGAAAGTGCGGCTGGTGACCTTGCACAACTCCCTCTCTCAAATCAAAGTCAACTGCAAGTCACGTTATCATTTTCCTGATGGTCATGGTCCTCTTCTAAAATGAAGAACAAATACAATATTGATAGAGAGGAGAGAGGATAACTTGACAATATCCAGATCAGTGGAAGGCTGCCTTAGGTCAAAGGAGACCTGAACATGTTTTTGAGTATGAAAGAGGGAGTATGGCTAGGGCAATTGGCTTAGATATCATTTAGATAAGACTTCAAAGTCTACTGTTGCATCATCATTTATTGGTTGGAGCTCTGCCTTTGGCTCTCTCCCTGAGTCATATTTAACAATTTATAACAAGTCTGTCTGATGAATTATTTTTGTAACCTACAGCATACTAAAAGTAGCAAATGGTGGAGAGGCACCGTTAGTGGCAGACACCATGACAGCAGAAATGGAAGCGTGATAGCCTGACATTGAGAAAGGAAACAGAAAATTGTTAAAGTTCAAACAAATTATATTGTTGCATAGTTCCATAATACATGTTCTTGCAATGGCCAACACAAATTCCAGAAGGCTGATGGTGAAGCATGTTACCACCTCCGAATAGAAGTGATGGACTTAGTGTAAATGAGATATTTTTTGGACATTGTTAATGGGGAAATTTGTTTTCCTTGACTTTGCATATTATTTTTAGTAGGATTTTGTTTTTCTTGTTTTCCCCTGCAGCGAGGGATTGGAAAGAGAGAAAATAAATTTTGTTAATTGAAAAAATTAAATTTATAATAGATAAATAATCATATATGTTCCTTAGTCATCAGGCAAAATTAAATTCTATTTAATGTTCCATGCTTAAGAGGTCATTTTGGAAAGTTACATTTTGGAAAAGATTTCTTAAAAAAAGTTTTGGCCTTTACCCTTGAAATGGGTAAATTTAGAGTTATATGTAAAAGTTATGTGGAATTTCTTAATTTCCAGCAATAATGGATAAATCAAATGTAACTGTAAGATGTTTGTTCAATGTGTCAACAAGTGAAATCGTGGCCTATGATGTTTTTTGTAGTTGTCACTTTGCAGCCAAAGCTTCTTCACTCAAGGAGTTTATACATACTTTCATGGAGCAGCTCTATTTGTATGTAATGTAAATATAAGAGGATTCTTTATGAGCAACATAGAAAGAAAACAAAATATTGTAATTTCTTAATAATCCATGATAATTGAGAAATCAAAGAAAGTTCTTACATCTTATTTCAGTCAGAAGTTAATCTACTCCATTGCTTGTGGACATACATGCACAATTCATTACTGATTGAGCTCTTATCATTGTGATCACAGATACCTCCCATTGGTGCAGCCCATACATGACCCACATATGCCTCATGGTTGAGAGGAAAATACATTGGATTTGGATTTATGAGAAACCCAGGTTTGAGTTGCATCCAGGTTTGACTCTTCATGGAGAAATCAATCAAGCTTTTGAAACCCCAATTTCCTCATCTGTAAAATGACTGTAATTGTAATGCTTACTTCAGGTTGTGAAGAACAAATGTAATAATGTACAGGAAGTACCATCTCCTCAAAATGTTATATAATGTCAGCTGTTATTATGTTATTATCATTATCCTGTTCTAGTCTTGTTTCTTTCCCCATGAGCCTAAGTCTTTTAACATTTTGTGGGTACCAGGACCACATTCTTATTTTTTTCTATGCTGATTTGCAGACTGACATTCCTGTTTCCAACATACTAAAAAGATCTCCCCTTTCAAAATATCTACGCAAACTGCCTTCTATAATTCTGAATTTCAACCACTTGAGATTCATTACTTTGAATGTTTCATATTACTAGGTTTTCTCCATTAAAATGGAAACTTCCTACAGGAATATCACCTTAAGTTTTTGTTATCATTGACTAGTTCTCCAGATAGTAACTTAGTTTCTCTTTCAGAAAATAAATGCAGGAGTACTGAATCTTGGGTTGGAGGATATATATCCAGATCCTGCATTTGCTATTGTTTATCCCAGTTACCTTGGCAAATTATGTAACCTAACTGGGTCTTAGGTTCCTCTTAGGTTGGTCTAGGTGACCTAGGTTCCTTTCAGCTCTAAATCCTATGCTAGGCAAGATGGAATGGGATACACCACCAGCAAGTTTGACTAAAGAGTAGAGCAGTGAGGGAAAGGTCTAGCATAGAGTGTTGACCTGACTTAAATGAAATGTCACAATCAGTGGCCCTAGTCAGCCAGAGATGGTCCTAAGAGAATACGTGCTAAAAAGGACAAGAGTAACCTTGAAAGAGAATACGAGAGGCTGGTGCAATCTAGTCTGCTTCATGTCATTGCCCAGTCTTGGCACAGAGCTGCTGTGCATGCCAACAGAGCAACCTACTATCTCCTAACTGAGACTCTTTGAAGCCAGTTTTCCAGATAGAACCAGAATTCTATTGCTCCATAGTGTTTCTCTGCCACTTTTCCCAAATTTTGGTTCTTATTTGTTCTAAGGTTAACAACAGGTACTTCAAAGAAATATTAAGTGATAAACTTTAGTGAGTACCATGAGGATCAATCACTCCATTAGAGTTATTAAGATACCTCAGATAAAATAGGAGTTTCTAATTGATGACAAATTATGATTGTTGATAGCTGGCATCAGAGAGTTCTAATTTCATTAACTTATTTATGGCCCCTCAAGGTAAGTGTGTCCTGGTATAGTTTTTAGGTCAGCATTCAAGGCCGTGTGAAATGACTATTAGCTTTTGGAGGAGTGTGAGGGGATTATATTCTTGAGCTCTACCTAATAAGATCATCTGTTTGACAATTGCCTGACTATACAGATTGATAGGACAATCTTTTGAGACACATTTGACCAGCCCTGTGCTAATATACTTGTGACCTTTTTGACTATTTCATATGTATAAATATGGGCTTTTCTGTTGGGAGAATTCTTATGCTAAAATAGTATACTGTGGAGTTCTCAGGAATATTAGTCTGAAATTAAAAAAAATTGGTAGGTATTTGCCATGTTTCTGAAATGCTGTTGCTATTGAAAAGTTATAATGCTACATGTTCTAGTAATCAGAAAAAAAGGACTGGTGGTCAGTTGGACAAACAAGGACAAATGTAAATTTTACTAATTATATTAGTGAAACTATTATCAAGCAACTTTGTTTTCTATTTCCCTGACTAAAGAGAAAATCAATAAAGCCTTATGCTTTATCCATCAAAATTATAACAAAGTTCTGTATTATCTGGTTCTGAACATAATTTATTAAATATTTAGTAATAGAGAGGATGAATTCAACTAGTCAGTCAGTAAGCATTTATTAAGTATCTACCATGTGTCAGAGAGATACTGTGCTCTAAGCACTGGTAATATAGTATCAGAAAACAGCTCCTGCGCTTAAGGGTACAGTCTAATGGGGGAGATAACATATAAGCAATTATATACAAAGAAGATTTAAAGAGGAAAAATTGGACATAATAAAGGAAAGTTACTACCATTGTGTGGTTTCTCCATTGTTCTCTAAGAGGATCATGACATCAAGGATATGATGACATGACTTGGAATTGACTTTGATTCTAGTGAGGGAGGGCTATACAAAGTAAACAGCCTCACTTTCTCCTCCAGAGCCATCTGGGTCCAGTGGCCAGATACTCATCAGGACAACTGGAGATGGCCCAGGATGCAGTGATAGATCCTGGCCCTTTTAAGCTAAGGTCTTTTCAGATTCTCACTTTGAGTGAGGTAATGCCCATTCAGTGAATAGACCTCTTTAAGAAGTGAGTCAAGGGATGGCCTCCTTAAAAAAAAAATCAGACTGAGAGAGGAAGACCCTCAGGGTTGCCTAGCCAAAGGAGAAAGAGTTATTATTGACACTGACTCTGAACCAGGAGGGCCCCCAAAATAACCAATAAGTGGTGGTCGGGCGGGATTCTGTTGTCCAGTCCATGAGCTCCAGAGTGAATTGGGTTTAAGGGCTTGGTCTCTGAGAAGGAAATCTATCCAGTAAATCCCAAGTTAACTAGGTAGCTTTCTGTCATCAAAATTTACCTTCCTTTGCACTGAGCACCCTCAGGTAAGCTGTAAGGAAGATTGTGAAAGGGTTCTTGTAGAAGATTAGACTTAAGCTGAGACATGAAGGAAAGGAGATGAGGAGGGAGAGAATTCCAGACATGGAAGACAGTCGGTGAAAATGCCTAGGAGTATCAGAAGCTTCAGTTAAAGAGAGGGAGAAAAGGAAAGCTTAGGAGGGCAAGTTGAACAATTTTACTTGGGGTCACTTTGTTTACCCTCCTTAAGGCAAAATTTTTAAAAGCCTATACATGGAATATTTTCATTAAGACATGGGTATGGGACTCTGATTTGCATGACTTCTGGAGGTTGTGTTTTTTTTTCTTAACCATGGTCAGCTTTGTTATAAAAGAGCTTTGTTTCCACAAGATTTGTTAATCAAGGTATTACTGTACTAAAATGTAAGGAGAAAGAGAAACCTTGATATCTTATTGCAGAGCTGCGTGTAAAGTAGCAGAAGGTTAAAGTGAACCTCTGATCTGATAACCCAGTATTACGTGAAAATCTAATCACACTCAAATAGAAAAAAGACATTTATCTGTAAAAGAGCCCCCATTCATAATTTTAGGACACAAAAGCAAAGACTTCTCTTTAAATTGTCTTGCCTACTTTGGATGTTGCTGCTTTATTTTATTTTGGTTTCTTATTAGTGCTATTATTAAATAAATATAAATGATAGTGATAAATAGTAAATATTAAGTGTAATAATGTTAAATAGTAAATGATATTTCATCATGCATTATATGTATTTTAATCTGCTCACAATAAAAACCCTAAAAATCATTACTTTTACCCTTAAAAATTTAATAGTTTAGCCAGAAGGAATAGAATGAAATTAACAGGGTGTGATTATATAGTAATACATCACACTAAATTTTTCAGTGACTTTAAACATTCCTTTCTGTAGGCCCCTTCATAGATCCAGCAATAGATTTACTTTAGATGTAAGCAAGAAGGTCTCTGTAATTTTAGGTATTTCTTTTTACCATGAAAACAAACAGAGAGAAGGGTATGTTATTGGTTAGGTTGTCTTTCTGTGAGAATCACAAGGAATACCTGAACTGTAAGGGGCCTCAGAGGTCATCTTGCCCATCTCCCTCCCTTCATATCAAGTTTTCAGGGGGTGAAGTTAGCCCAAGGTTGGAAATCTGGGACTCTACCCAAGTACTCCAATTCCAGTGTTCTTTCCATGATACTCTCATGATACACTCTGCTTTTACATATCAAACTACTTCAAGAAGAAAACATTTCTAATATTAATTGCATCAGGGATTGCTTTCTTCATGTTTGGAAAGGCCACCAAGCCTGTCAGTCAAGCAGACGTGAGCATATCTGCTTTGAATATGGAGAATCAAGTTGTATAAGGCTGGAGTAACAAAGCCATGGTTTTCTTGTGATGTGATGGATGTGAAGCTCTGATTGTTGCCCAAGTTCTGACTTAGAAGTAGGCTTCTCCAGTCCTTGGTTTCTCTTTGTAACATTGTAGCTAATCCATGAAACCTTTGGAAGGGTAGATGTATGTTTATTTAGTAGCTAAAGTAAATGTGTACCTGTGAGATTTTTGTTGTTGTTGATTAAAGATATCATGGTCCATGTACATGTTTGTATATTACCTAAAATTACCTACAATCAGTATCTAGATTTAGAAAGCTAAGTACCAGTTGAATATTCATTATTTTTCTTAGTTCCAAAAGGTAAAAAAATATGACACAAATGCAAAATGTTAGCAAAATTTTATTTATGATTATATCTTAGTGTTATTTAATATTGAGATTTACTCCAAAAAAGCTTCTGAAACATGTTTTAAGAAATCAAATCCCAGTAGAGTTTTGCAAAAGAATTTTGCCATGTAAAATTATAAAATTAATTTTGTAAGTCATACTCTAATTTTTATTGTCCAGATTTTCACAAATTTAGTTAAAACTGTATCTGTGGAGAGTGAGATTAGTGAGTCCCCCAAACTATTTGGGGATTATTTGGAATGTAATTTCATGAAGTTGCATATGAGAACAAAAATGACTTCTAAAAATGATAAGTAATTAATACTTCATTGAATGAAGTTCTTCATTTTTGACAAGTATAAAGACTGCAGAGTTTCTATTTTACTGCAGCCTCAAAAAAAACCTATTTATCATTTCATGAAGATTTAAAAAATGGTGAAAATGAAATGGTTATTTAGTTCTATTTTGGCTTCAGAATTTGAAGGAATAAAAAATAGAGAGGAATCAGTAATAAATATTAGATTCTCACATGACCAATATTAGTCTTCCTTATTTATTTTACAAAAGGCATTGATGAGGAAAATGTCAACCCTATGCCATTTGATTCTTTGATTTTATTAATTTACTGATTTAATTGTTTGTAAGTGAATTAAAGCAAGCTACATATTTCAAAAGATTTGTGGCCTTACCACATTGAAAACTTTATAGATATATGGCATAGTGACAACGGTGGATGCCTAGGTGGGGTGGGATGTGTATGACCTGGATTGGTGGTCTTAGACTGCCTAGATATTTTGATCATGAGAACTTATGCTTACTCCCCAATCAAGAAAGCTCATCCTGAGGAACAAAAGTCTGGGGACTGTTGAAGTCATTGTGTGTATTGTTTTCCTGGTTCCTCTTTATTCTGTTATCAGTTCATTTAAATTGTCCCCAGGTATCTCTTTGATCTGTTCCTTTTTTTTTGGGTTGTGCAGTAATATTCCATTCTGTTTATTTCCTGTTGATTTGTAATAGAAGCAATGCCCTTTATAATGACCAGCATAATTCCTTGAATGTTCTGAATAGTGGACTGCTGGCCTTGTAATCCAGAAGATCTGGGTTCAGGCCTTGCCTCTAGCTATACGATTACTGGCAAATCACTTAGCCTCTTAGTGACAGAAGCAAATCTGTAAAACCTTTAAATTATAGAGCCCCCTCCAAAAAAAAAAAAAAACCTAAACAAACAAAAACCAAATATATACATTTTTTTAAAGATTATTCTTAAGTACCTTATTACCTAATTGCACTATGAAGTTAATGTAAAATGTATTACTGTTTGTTCTTAAATACACGTGACTTTGGAAGCTGATAAAAGATTAGATTTCAGCACTACCTGCATTTTCCAGATTTTTTTCAGTTGCAGTGGAATTTTGCTTTTGTCAAAATGAGCTGAAGGCAATAGCTTTTTTGTCACGTGTTCATTCATGTCCAATAATCATTTGGTTTTTTTTAAATTGTTACTGGTTTTTATTGTGAGGGAAACCAATCAAATATCTTTCCACTCAAATAGCTCTTTGAGATGTTAGATTTTTTTTTTAATTTTTTATTAAAGTCACTTGCTATCACTGTTTCTCTAATGTACAATAAAAAAACCCACTCTAGCTTTTTTATTATTATTTTCTTTTTTGAAATTGAATTGTTAAATGTTTAAAGTTTCTAGTTTAAATTGAATCTGACATAGGAACAGTGAACAGAGAAAGATTCTTTTTGTTTATCTTGCTTCTCTTTGGCAATCTGGTGAAGTCTGTGGACCCCTTCTCAGAATGAAGTTTGTTGCCTATAATCATAATTGAAGGAAATTTCAGTTAAAGGGTAATGAAAATAAAGTAATTTTTTCCCCATCCATATTCATGAATCCTGTGAAATCTATCACATGGACAAAGAGTCTTTGGAGCACAAGTTAGAAACCCTTGGTCTGGAAATAAAGTACTTTCTTTATGTGAAGTAAGCAAAGAAGGTGTTTTTAGTCAACAAGATAGTTTCCATTTATCCTAACTAAAAATTTTTGCAAATTATTTTCCATTTCTGTGAAATAAAGATGAGCTATTTTCCATGAAAAAGATAGTATAATTTTGTGATTATATACATATATACACATGTGTAAATATGAATATATACACATACATATATATATATACACACACACACACACATATACATATAGCTGTAGTGTGAGGTGGGAAGAGAAAGAATGAGTGAGTTTGGGGCTTCCTAGTACATAGTATAGTGGATCAAGTGATGGACTTGGAATCAGGAGTACCTAGGCTTAAATACTTTCTGACATCATGTGTATTACCATGGACAAGTCTCAACCTTGGAGAATCTCAGGTATTCCTAAGACTGAGTTTTAGATGAGCTGCTTTCTGCATTGATGGGGAGGGAGTTTGTCTATACTGAAAAGATCACAGGCCCTTGATTTATTTTCTCTAACTCCATCTAAATAGGAACATTAACATTTTAAACATTATTACTTGGCATCTATTATTTTAATGAGTTTCATGCCATGTTTATAGAATCTAAGATTTTCATTCATTGTTAGTACTTTATATTAAAAATAAAATACTTGGATAAAAGAAAGTGTATTTTAGCAGGAAGATAATTGGATCATTTGTTGCAATTGTTGAATCATTTCAGTCTTTTTCTAATTCTTTGTGATCCCATTTGAGGTTTTTTTTGGCAAAGGTACTGGAGTAGTTTGCCATTTCTTTTTCCATCTTAATTTTTACAGAGGAGGAACTGAGGCAGTAAGGGTTAAATGACTTGCCCAGGGTCACACAGCTAGTAAATGTCTGAGGGAGATTTGAACTAATGTCCTCCTGACTCCAGAGCCAGCACTCTCTCCACTGTGCCACCTAATTGGATCATAGGGTCCTATAGATCCAGAAGAGAACTTAGAGGTCATCTAGTATAACCCTTTCATTTTATTTTTACAGATGAGAGTACTGAGCCCTAAGAAGATTGTGTCTTTCCCAGGGTCACACAGTTAAGTAAATGACAGAGCTAGGATTTGAACCCAGGTCTAAATCTGGTGCTCTATTTCCTATACAGTTTATCATTTTTCAGAAACTAGCTTCTGATCAGAGGACTTCAGACACTGATACTGGCTGGTAGCAAGGGATAGGAAAAAAGAAGAAGAAATGGATTGGATCAGATTGGTTCTGAAGATCAGAGGTCTTCAACAGGTAGCTGGGAAGATTTGAGTAAGGCAGGAAGATTAAAATATAATTGGGAAATATTTAACAAAATAAAAATGCAGTCAAATGTAGAGAATGTTCATTTGTGTGTGTGCTTTAAGTCAACATACAAGGCCCTGATGATCCTTATGAACATTTTGGTGGCCCCGTTTCTATTTGAGTTTGGCACCTCTATTTCCATCTCTGCTTTGGCTATAGTGCTGCTTCCATACAGTCAGCAGGAGAGACAGTGTTGTGCATTTAAGAATGAACAGTGACAAAGGTAAGCTTCACCTGAGTAGCAGGGCTGAGGAACTGATTATCTGGGTATATTTAATTTCCTTCCTTTTCTGCTTTTCTCCTTTCTTTCACCCCTCAGGGGTTTTGTTAAAGCTTTGCTTTGCACTCGTGATTGCCACCCTAAAATAATTCAATAGGGGCTCAGTTAGAAGTACTGTTACCATCACAACCAATCTGAAGAGGCCTAATAGAAGATACAGGCCAGTGAAAGATCAAGTGGTTCTCCATGTATGTCTCTTCAGGATGGAATGAAGAGATGATTATTTTCTTCCTTTCCTAAAATTCAGGACCAAATGATCTGAGAGTGCTGCAAATCACCTAATATAAAAGAGGTTTCCAAGCTCAGAGCAGATATATAGAAAATGAAGCTTTCTTTCTGGCAGTATTTCCCAAATTAATCTGGCTGTACAGTACTGGCTTGAAATAGTAACCCCAAAGTCTTAGTGCAGTTTTAAACTATTCAAGATTAATAGCAGCAGCGTTTTCCAAATTAATTTGACCATAGAATGCTGCTTTGAAAGAAATGGTGTTCCAGATGTCTTAATGCAGTTTTGTCATTAAACTACACTAAGACTTTTGAAATACCTGTATTGATAGAAACCATAAATATTGGTCTGAAACTTCTATAGATATAGATTACACTGGAGAATAAAAGATCAGGGAAATTTTAGAACAAAATAGAAGAACTGAAACTTGTTTTCATATTGAAAAGTTGCTATATTTAATAAATGTTTTGATATTTTATACATTTGCAATTTATCAATAAACACAGTAGGATCTTATATTCTTTTCAACTTTTGTTTTTTTAAAAACACTTTAATGTTGAATTTTTTAAATAGTATTTATTGGTAGGTATAAAATAAGTCAAAAAAGTCTGATTTTGTCAGTGCAGGGAAACTCCCTCCTCCAATTCAGATAACCTATCTATAATTTTTAGTTTTAGAGAGTTGCATGAACACTTAATTAACTCATCTCATAGTCATACATATTTCCCCCTTAGATGTTGTGAAAATGGATCCCTGAAGGCTGTCAGATTTTGTTGGCTCCAGTATGACATTCTTATCTGTGTCCTTGGAAGGGATATTAAAGATTTCATCAGAAAATATGATTAGAAAAGAACTAATCAGGTCAAGGAGTGAGAGTGAGGGATAACAAATGGGTAGCACTGAAACACATGGAATGTTGAAAGACTTAGCGAATGACCTTCAGAGAGTTGGGAGATGCTTCATGGATGATTTATAGGAGGGCATAGACAAGAATGGCACAAGTTGGGAACATGTGGATATATCATTATAGTTATCCCTTCCACATCATGGGGTTTGGGGTGCAACACCCCCACAATCTGAAAAATCTGTGAAAAAATTTTTGGCTCTCCCTTCATGCCAGAGAAGAGGTAAGGTATGAATTATTATGGTATTAAAAAATAGAACATGTTTATATCATAAATACTATACATCTAATTTATGTATTTCTGAGTTTCTAAACTTTTTCTGTGTAGTCTGTTGGCCTTTGCATGTTGTCTGTAGCTTCCACAAAACTCCCCCCAAATTCCCATTTAATTTTTATGCTGACCTGCAATATATTAAAAACCACAATGGGGAAAGTCATGATGTGGAAGGGGTAATTGTAGAGGCAGTGTTCACATGGAGATTATAGATCCATTAAAAGGTAATTTTGTACTTCAAACATAATATCTATCTGTATATACCATTCGCTTTCAGGAAACTTTAATTGATAAGTGTTACTTTGTGCCATGGGTTAGAATATACTTTAATGGTTGTTCTTTACCTTATTTGGGGAAGAGGTTGTTAGTTATTAGATCTAACTGGGAAGCCCTTATAGTGTTTTCATTTTTTGGCCAATCTACATTATAGCGAAACTTCATGATATTTCCTAGTGAGGGAAAGTAATTTATTCTTTTACCTGTTATATTTTGTTTTATTTTTATGAAGAAGAATATCTGTGATCCTGGAGTAGTAATCATTGTTTATATAAGCAGTAACTAGAGATCTGATAAAGCTGCTTGTTCTTGTACTGTGCCAAATGGGGTTGTTATGTACGTATAGAAATATAAATAATAGTGAACTGGAGAGAGCTTTGCATGGAATTAATTAATTGGCCCAATTGAAACCATGGCCAGCAATAATAAAAAGATACACAAAAGAAAGTGGAAACTGCTAAGAGAAATTGTAAATTTTAACTAGTAGTTGAATGACTTCATATTAGCAATCGTCACTGATTTGGGAGAAGAGAAAAAAATGTTCCCTTGGACATTTTTGCAAAATTATAGTTGTCAGTGTCTTGGCACATTCGTTAGCCTTTTGGATAATACATGCCTGGATTTTGTTTAGGCTCTGCTTAGTTTTTTCCCCACTTGTTAACTTATTTTGATGGAATGGTTAAATCTCATAAAATGAGTAATTCTAATAGAGTTTTCTAACAGGCTACAAGTGAATGCTTTCATAATTATATAATTAGAGCTAGAGAGAGTGATCAGAAATCATCAGCTGGTCCAAAGTTCTGTCTTTAGGTGATAGCTATCCAAGACAGAAAAGTGGCAATAGTTTTTGGAGCTACAACTAACATATTTCAGGAGGTTTGAATTAGAAAAAAAATTCCCGTTTTTTTAAATTTATAAATTTAAATGGTCCTAAGGTTGCCTTTTTGTTTATGCCCAGGAGCTAAGGATATATCAAGATTTCTTTTAATTAGGTAACCTGTCAGAGAAGCAGTTTTATCTCTCAGGTCTACTAAATCTAGGGACTTGAAACATGAAAGCGGATGTTATTTTCCTCATTTTTCTGTAATCTGATGAACACAATCACAGAGTTTGAAGTGTTAAGTTAAGGCCATCTACTTCAGTGATTTATTCCAATGAGATTCTCCTCCACAAAATAATCCTCAGAGTGGTTATCCAGATTTTGCTTGAATACCAAAAGTGAGAAGGGAACCCATTCCATACCTCCTGAGCCAGTCCATTCTCGTTTTGGATAGTTCTTACTGTTGGGAAGGATTTTCTTACCTCCAGCCTACATTTTTTTCGTTATAACTTCTAGCCATTACTAACTGTTTGGCCTTCTGAGGCCATGTAGAATTAATCTATTTCCTCTTCCACGTGGTAGTTCTTTAGATATTTTAAGTCAGTTATCCCATCCTTCATCATTCCTTAGACCATCTCTTCTCCAGGTTAAACATATCACTTTCCTTCAGAGAATCCTCATATGGCATATACTCAAGGTCATTCACCTTCTTTGTTGTCTTCACCGTCTGGATATCTTCAAGTTTACGGTATTCTTTTTAAGATGGCAGCCAGAACTGAATGCAGTCTTCCAGATGTGATTGAACAGGCCAGGGTACTGAGACACAGTCACTTCTTCATTTCTGGAAGTTTACATTCATTTTCTTGGTTGCCCTTTGACTCTGTTGGCTCATTGCAAATTTGGATGACACTAAAATACCCAGTTCTTTTTCATAAAAACTTCTGTCTAGCCACCTCCCCCCCTTATTTATGGAGTTGATTTTTTGACATCTGTGTGTAAGATTGTACATTTTTCCTATTAAATTTCATGTTAGTCAGCCCAGTGGTTGTAGCCCATCACAGTCTTTTTCAATCCTGACTTTCATTCAATGCGTCTGCTCTGCCTTCCAGCCTTGTGTTCTGTGCCCATTTGATAAACAAATCAGCTATGTCTTCAAGGCACTGATAATTTTTAAGCAGTCTAGGGTCAAACGTAGACCCCCGTTGCATTCCACTGGAGCTGGACTTTCAAGTTGACATCAACCCCTTAATGATTACTCAGTAAATACAACCATTCTGTGAGTTCCAAATCCGCAGTAATATTGTCTTTTCCTTTTATCACAAGAGTAACATGAGAGATTTTATCAAATGCTTTGCTTTACTTTCATACGAACTATATCTGCTACCGCCTTCTTATCTAACTTCATCAAAAATAAAAAGAGTTTAGTCCAGTACAACCTACCTGGATGATGCCATGCTGGCTCTTTGTAATAGTTTATTTTTTCACTAACCACTTTTTCATAAAATGGGAGCTAATTTAGACTGACATTAAACTGACATACACTTTGTAGATTGCTTTGTCTTCTCCATCCTATCTCCTTTAAAAAAATCAGGACACTTATCTTACTCTGCCCTTGTAGTACCGCTTCTGTCAAGTGACCCCTCAAGGATAACTGAAGATGTCTTCACAGTCACATCTCTCAGTTCCTTCATTACCTAAGGATGCAGTTCATCTAAGCCTGGCGACCTCAAATCATCATGGGGAGTTAGGTGATCTCTCACTACCTGTTTCCTCAACTTGGCCATCAACCCCCTAGTCCCCATTTTTGTTCTGTCATTTCCACTTCAAAGATCATTCTCTTTCGAAGGAAAAACAAACAAAATAGGAATTGGAAAACTTTGCCTTATACCTGTGACCAGTTATCCTGCTCCTATTCATCCTGAACCAGTAGTCCCATCCATTTCCATCCCCCTCCATCAGCCCCCCCAATACCTTTGTTATTCTTAGCTTTTTTTTTTTTTTTACCAGTTCCAGTTAATTCTGAGCTTTTGCATTCCTGGCCCTTTTTTTTTTCCTTAGAATCTTATCACTTCTGTATTTTTCCTACCTTTTCTTTTTCCTGCTTTTCTTTCCATCTTCTATGTATGTCTTTTAAAAAATGTAAGTTAGATGGTGATTATCCTTTGTCTTTCTCGTTAATTTTGAATTGTTGTAACAATTTAAAATTATTTTTGTCCACAGAATTTTATTCTTGGGGGTGTTTCTAATTCCTTTCCAGTTGACTTAGTTACCCTGTAGACGTATAGTCTTGTGTGATCCTACTAATCTTTCATTTGAATTTCAAAACCTTGTTTCACCAGATTTAGGGTATATGCTGAACTTTCTCCTGCTTTCCTCTCTTAAGTTATAAATTTGAAGATAAAGTACTTACTTCCTCTTCAAATCCTCTTTATTTCCACCCTATCAGTTAGCTCCTCTGTTACTTCTGAGAATCACATCCTAAACAGAATTTCCTTTTATTGGTGCCTCCGCCTTTTAAAGGATGATAATTTTGTGGAGGAATGCCAAGAATTAGCAACTACTTGCTTTTGGTAGAAAGAAAGCTTCTGCAGATACCTGGATTAATCAAAGCTCTCCCTTTTTGAGCCATGTTCCAGTCATTGGTCTCACTCGTTCTGCCTAGTCTGGTTTCTGTGAGATAAAATGTATCCCTTTGCATTGCTTTAAAATCCCCAGTTCATCCCACTTACACATACTTCATGCCCTGCTGGTGTTCTCTTTGTTGTTTCTACCATGCAATTCACTCCTTAATTCATGGAATCAGAATTAATCTAATTTCAGAAAGAGATTGGAAGTTAGAGATCAGTTAGTGTTGCTCATTTGTTTCAGTTGTTTCTGACTCTTCATGACCGCATTTGGAGTTTTCTTGGCAGATACTGGATTGGTTTTCCATTTCTTTCTCTAGCTCATTTTACAGATGAGGAAACTGAGGCAAACAGGGTTAAGTGACTTGCCCAGGGTCACCCAGCTAGTGTCTGAGGCCAGATTTGAACTTAGATCTTTCCTAAATCAGTTAGTACATACTCCTTATTTATAGATAAGGATAGAAGGAAGGACCCAAAGAAATTCAGTGTCTTGCCCAAGGTCATACACACAGTTTATGCCTGAATCAGAGTATAGAGTTCTAGATCTTCCTGTCTTTCTAGTCAAGCTCTTTCTCCTACACCATGCTCTAGGAGATTTATTATCCTATCTTCAGTTAGCTATGTCAGCTGTCATAGTGTCAAACACAAATCGATAGGTACTCACTTTAACTGAAATGTTCAAGAAGAACATAGATTTAAAGCTAGCAGGAAACTAAAAAGTCATAGATAGTCCAGTCTCCTCATTTTGCAAATGAGGAAACAGATTCAGAGATCAGGTAACTTGGTTGGTGTTGGTAATAGTTTAGCGGCCAACATGAGATTTGAATCCAGATTCCCTGGCTCAGAATCTTTTTACTGTACCATGTTGCTTCGGATTCAGTTCTTTGATCATCTTCTTGTCATTCTCTTACTCTCTTGCCATAGCAAGGAGAAGGCAGAATGGAAGGGATAGCCACCTGTTTGACTGCAAATATAGACTGTAGCCTAGTTTCTCCTTCACTTCCTTTACTTGTATCTAGCTGTCACATATATCTGATAATAATAGTAGTAATCAGTTGCCCTACTCTTTGAAATTCACAATTTCATTGTGATCTGGGCCTTCTTCTTAGCTCTTTTTCAAAGGACTTCTTTGACCCTAAAAAGAGTTAGCAACCCTTACAAAGAGAAGAAAGAAACCATAGATTCATAGATTAGGTGGAATTCACTACTTGTGCCAGACCTGTGGCATTTAAGATCCTCTCTCAGTGATCAAATGAAACTCTCAAAAGTAAGGTTTTTGAGCTTTTGCCTCTTGTTTGAATCTTGAAAGGTGCAGAAATTAAGTTTCAGAAAAAGCATATCTCCTGATAGTCATTTTCTCTGAAAAGTTGTGTATGAGAAAACCTTTTACTTTCTATCTCCAGTTGCCATTGGGGCATGAAGTATTACAAATACTTAGTTGATTCCCCCTTCCTTCTATTTTTTCCAAAATTTTTTTTCCAAAGTAAGACTAGACTATTAGAGAAATATAAAGCTTAAAAAAAAATCCTCTCCAAGCAAATACTCCAAAATAACGATTCTTATTTATGTGTCAAAGGTTTTGAAAGGCTATTAAGAAAAAGTTCAATAAAATCTTGGAATATAAAGCATGATTTTCTACCCTTACAATTTTTGTTACATTTCTTATATTATCTAAGCTAATTATACTTAATATTAATATTTAATAAATAAATATTTTCTCATTCATGTCCATTTTCTGTGTTTTTTATAACAACAAAAAAAGCGATTTTTAAAATAGAATTATTCAGTTTGAAGTTTAAAGGGTTTTGTTTAAACTATCACTAATAGAAAATTGTGAATTTATTGTTATAACTGTTAGTGATTGCTAATTTAAACTAATCTTTTGGTTTTAGGATAAATAGGTGATTCTTAACAAAAGGAGTAATAAAAAGAAATATATTTTAATGGAGAAAATTATGGAATAAAGCTCCGATCCTTTATTTACATATGGAAAGAACACAGTCTTATGAATTAGATGAGCAAAGCAAACCATTCTTAATCAAATTCAAGGAAGAAGATATTCATTAACTTTTTAATTTTCTCAAAGATTATGTTATTTCATAACATTTTGATGATAGCTGAGAAAGTCATTTGGAGAGCTTTTCCTTAGTAATTAGTGTTCATTTGCGGAATTTGAGGATGGACTGAAATTTGTTATAATTGAACTAGTCAGATGCTGAAAAGAGAAAGTATTAACTAAGTTACATTTTCCTTAATAGAAATTCCTATTTCCTCCACCATGAGATCAATAAATCAATAAATATTTATTAAATATTTACTATATACAACCGGTTGTGCAATTAATTTAATTTAATAGTTCAACTCAGTGGAATCCCCTTTCCTCCTTCCCCCCAGGTAGGATAGGGAGAAAAAGGGGGAGGGGCAGGGTGAGAGAGAGAGAGAGAGAGAGAAACACACCTGGTTTTAAACACTGCCAACTCCTATTTAGGAAAGGCACCACTGTTTTCATTCAATGATTGTCTCCCCAGTGAATGAGATGGGAGATGTCAGTCTGGTGTTCTCTCATTTGGTCTCAGTTACTTGTGCCTCTCATAGTATCAACATCTCACTGACGGAGTGTGATTCTAGAGTCTCCTTTTTGTCGTAACCACAAACACTCTATTCATCCTACTTAAGCTGTGATAGATACAACCTTAGCTGGCCTTCTTAGCATTCCTGGGCAGCTCGAGGCCCCTGCTGTGTTCCCATCCCATGGTGATGCAGGAAAAAGTTATAGTTTTTGTGAAATTGTAATCACCCTCAAATATAATCATATTTATGTGTGAAGCCCTTTCAAGAATACTGTTTTCACTCATCATCAGTTTTCCTGCTTAGCTAAGTTTTTAACCTGTTTTTTGTCCTCTTCTATTTGAATCTAAACCTGGTTCCTGGCTGGGTTCTGATCAGCAGCATTCCTTGTTTTATGCATTGTTTCTGTATCCCCAGAATCTAGTGCAGAACTTGGTACACAGTAGGCATTTAAGAAACGCTTGTTGATTAACTGGATAAAGATAAAATATATCTTCAGTTGTTTCCATGGCAGCCTTCTCAAATCTATCACATCTCATACAGATTGCTTTCTTTTAAAGAGACCATAACCCCTTTCCAAATATGGGTAATTTGAAGGATTTTTCAAGGGTAAATTTTGATTATATATTATTATTTTACTTGTGTACTGATCTTGGAACTTGGCTTCTCCATGTGAGTCACTTTTATTACATCCAAGTTTTGAGCACTGTATATTTTAAAAAGATATTGTACTTTGCACTGTGCTCAGTAAACTCTTGTAGTTTCCTGTTACCTCTAGAATCAAATACAAATGGTTATTTTTAACTTTTAAAACCCTTCACAACTTGGCCCCAACCTGTCTTTCCAGCCTGATTGTACATTATTCCCCATGCTGCACTGTCTGATCTCTGTTTTCACACATGACACCCTTTATCCCCATCTCTTTCTTTTTGCTCTAGCTGGCCACCATGCCTGGAATTCATTACCTTCTTCTCTTTGCTTCATAGAATCTATCATTTTCCTTTAAGACACTGTTTATGCCCAGGCTTTTTTTAATTAACTCAGAACCTTTCCTGATCCCCTTAACTGCTGGTATTCTCTGTGTGTGTGTGTCTCTGTCTCTCTGTGTATCTCTCTCCCTCTCTGTGTCTCTCTGTGTATCTCCCCCTCTCTCTACCTTGATTTAATTGCTTAAGTTTTTTTCTATGTATCCTGTGTATATGTACATGTTCTACTCTCCTTTGTTCGGATATCACCTGTGAATGTATAGGGATTATTTCATTCTTTGTGTTCTCAGAACCTATTACACTGCTTGGTAAGTAGTAGGTGATTAATAAATGCTTATTGCTTGTTTGAACTAAGAGTTGAAGAAAATACATTATTTAGCTATTGAAATGAAATACAGGATTTTGTGACATTTAATAGAAATTAGCTGATAGAGATTTATCATTTTATTGTTGTTGAATTGTTTAGTCCTATCCCACTCTTTGTGACCTTTTATGGAGTTTTCTTGGCAAAAACACTGGAATGGTTTTCCATTTTCTTCTCTAGTAGATTAAGGCAAACAGAGGTTAGGTGACTTGCACAGGATCAGACATCTAGTGAATATCTGAGGCTGAATTTGAACTCAGCTCTTCCTGACTCCAGGCTCAGTACGTGCTATCCAATGAACCACCTAGCTACTTTTATTATCATTTAAGTCTGTGCCAAAGAGAAAACAGAATACTAGTTGTCTACATTGCTAAAGAAAAACAATAGAAACCAAAAGTTATATTAAGTGTAAAAAGGTGACATCTTTTAAATACACATGGGAAGCAAATTCCTTGTCTTAAACAATCTGTCTAAATCTGTTAGAAATTTGTTTTGCTGTTGTCATATTCTGTAGAACAAAAGAAATTGGCTGAAACTTGTGAAACATACTTCTTAATAACAAAAAGAAATCACTTTATAGTTATACTTTTGCTACCAAGCTCTGTGATGTCCCAAAAATATTATTTCAGTTAACATTAGTTTGTTTTTTCCAAAAGACTAATTATATTAAAAACAATCAGTTAGTTGTATATTTCAGTCTTTTTAATTCTTTAGAATTTAGAATTGTAGAATTTTGGATTTAGAAGGTAAACTTTGAGACCATCCAGGTTTACACTCTCATATTACGGATGGAAAAATTGGGTTGATTTCTTTCATAGTGATATTTTTTTTCTGTTAGACAACATGGCGATGTAGATACAGTGCCACCCTCAAGATCAATTATAGCTTGGGTTGTAATTCTGCTTCTGATACTTTATTGGCTGTATGACCCTGGACCAGTCACTTAACCCTCCCAGTGGTATAGACAACTCTCTAAGACCGAGGTTCTTAATCCTTGTTGTGTCACAGATCCCTTTAGCAGCCTGAAGTCTGTGGATCTCTTCTCATAATTATATTTTAGATAATTGAAGACAATGCTAAATTTCATTTAAAGGTTAGTGAATATAAAAACATTTTTCCCATCCAAGTTCATGGATCTCCTAAACATTGATTCTTTATTATAACATGAAAGAGACTCTGGATTCTTGAAGACCATGTTAGCAGAGCAGAAATCCTAAAAGTTCCTGCAAGCCTTGACATTTGGAAAGGCTTTGAGAATGGGCTGGAATGGGTTAGTTCAAAGAGAATCATTGAAGAATTTGGCTTTGCTGTGATGTGTTTTTCAACTCAGGAAGATGGCAAAGAGATTGTGATCTGTGTTGGTGAAGGGAGTATCAACACTGATGAAATCATGCATCATTGAGTTAACCAATCACAAAACTGTGGCAGGCATTATAAAAACTGAGTCTACCAAGAGAAAGCAAACAAGACAAAATGAAAAAACACAACTCCCCACACTCAACCCAATCCCTGCCCTTAAGGAGTTTATATTCTCCTGCAATGGAGGGGAATGGGTATGCATAAAGCATACACACACGCACATACATCAGGATCTCCATTTAAGTATTTGAGTATATACACCTATATGCATACATACAAAATATCTACTAAAGAAATCCAAGGTAGACTTAGAGAAAAAGGTGCTAGTATAGTCGCTGGAGCATTGAAGTACACATGTGAATACACACACACACACACACATATGAATGTTTATCCATTTTTGACATTCTTATAGCTATGCTTGTATAATTCACATAATTTCTTTCATGTTAACATGTGTTTGGAAATATGTAATACATTTAAATATTGTTTAAATATATTAAATACATATGAAGAACTTCCTAAAATATTTATCCAAAGATATGCTGATCTACTTTGTAAAATAATGACTTCCCTATAACTAGAGATATCTAAATAGTCTTGGTTATTGTATAAAATATCTTGTTCCTTTAATATTATTTTTCTAAAATACAGGTCTGGCCTTATCAGCCTTCAACTTAGTTAACTCCAGAAGTTTCCTGTTATTTTTTGGGTCTATATTATAAACTCCTCTGTCTAACATTTAAAGGTCTTTACTACCTGGCCTTACCCAGCCTTTCTAGTCCTATTATACATTACTCCCCTACATATACTCTGTAGGGAAGCCAAAGTCGCCTTATTGCAATTCCTCATTTGTGACATTTCCATCCCCCATGTCTGTGCCTTCAATCTAGCTATTATCCCCCATGCCTAGAATGTACTTCCTCCTCATCTCCACCTTTTCCAGTCTCTGCTTTCTAATCCCTTGCTCCCCTCTGCCTGGATTTCACAATCTAAGGATCTGAATTTCTGTGAGGATTTCATACTGTTAAGTGGTACTGCTACCTTTAATCTCCTGGGATTTGGGCATGGTGGGGAATGCCAATGTCAGATGAGTGGTTAACTAGATGTGACCTGGATGTGACCTGAAAGAGGCCTTCCAACTCTTAAGATTGTGGTTCTACTAAAAAATTAACTATCTCCCTTATGCTATTTTAAAAAGTTATTCAATTCAGTAAGTACTTACTAAGTGACTGCTGTTTACATGGCACTGAGACAGACACTTGAATTACAAAGACAGAAACTAAACACTGCCTTCAAGGAGTTTGCATTTCACTTGCAGAAGACAAAATATACATGGATAAATGAATGCAACATATGTACAATTTGTGTGTGTGTGTGTGTGTGTGTGTATGTGTGTCTAAGAATGCTGATAACTGGGGTGATCATTAAAGGTTTCTGTAGAAGGTAGCCAGTTGGAGGGGAAGAACATTCTAGGAATGAACAAAGAGAATGGAGCATCAGAAGTTACATATGGTGATAGGATATTTTGGCTGAAATATAGAGGGGAAAAAACATGAAATCAGTTTGGAAAGATTGCCTGGAGACAGATTTTGAAGGGGTTTAAGAGTCAAACAGAGCACTTTATATTTTATCCTTGAGGGAATAGACATACCCTGTGCCAAGACATATGTGGCAGATTATGCAGAAGATAGATGGATGGACAATGAGATGGGATTGGAAGCAGTGAACTCAATTAGAAGGATTTGCAATAATCCAGGAGGGAGAGGTGATAAGGGATTGAAACATGGTGGTGATTGTGTGAATAGAGAGATTATAAGTGAGAAAGGTTGTGAGGGCAGAATCAGTAAAACTTGGCAACAGGTTAGTTAGATGTGGGGAGGTCATTGGATCATAGATTTTGAGCTAGAAGGGTATTCTTAGCTGAGCTTGACTCAGCTTATATGTTTGATATTGTAGTAAAGTGAGACTCTCAAGAGATCATTCAAGGGTTAAAAGGGATTTACTTAACTATAGTGGTTAAAGGATATTTAGTAAGGTTGCACACTAGGAAAACCCTGAATGTACTCAGCTGAACAAAGTTCATCCGTCCCTATGCTGATCATTGTGACCTGCCAGCCAAGCATTCAAGCACAAATGCAGTGCCTCTTGGGACTGTATTGTACCTTGTTGACCGGAAAGTGTTATCAGTAACTTGACCCTTTAGTCCTCTGGTCCAATCAGTCTCAAGGATAGTTTTAATACCTTTTAAGGAAAAGCTAGGCTAATTTCCATGGGGCATAAGTTAGAGTGCTCCCACCACAAAGAATCATAAGTTATTATCTTATAGTTATTACATAGAATCTTTAAAAAGTCATATAGTTCAGCTCTGATGCTTTACAGATGAAGAAACAGAAGTCTGTAGAGTCTCAGTTTATCTTTTCCAAGATCATTAAAGTATGAAGAGGTAGACTTAGGCTTTTTATCCTGGCATGAGGGTTAGGGGGTGGGGCAGAATGTTAAAGTTGAGAGTTAAAGCTTGTGGGAGTGGGAAGTTAAGAGATGGGCAAGTTTAGAGAGAAAGATGGGTTTTAATATGGACATTTTGAATTTGAGATGTCATTTGGGAGACAGTGATGCAAGACTGAAGCCCAGGAGATGGATGAGAGTTGACTATGTTAAATTTAAAGTCTGCCATGTAATTGCAGTTATGGGTCTCATGAGAAAGTATAGAAAGAAGACAGACAATCTTAGGTTGCAACAATGGTTAAGGGGTGGTGGTATAGAATCGTAGAATGAGAATGAGGAAAAAAAGGAAAGCACCTGCTAGATGCCAGGGACTGTGCTAATCACTTTACGAATATCATCTTGTTTGATCCTCATAATAGCCTTAAAAGACAGATGCCATTATTCTCCTTAATTTCCAATTGAGGAAACTGAGCCAGATAATGGTTAAGTGACTTAAGTAGGGTCACACAGCTGGTACATCTCTGAAGCCATTTTTGAACTCAGGTCTTCTGACTCCAGACCCAGCTCTCTATCTAGAGATCTTCTACTGACAAAAAGGAGGACATGATATAGGTGGATTTGGAAGAGATAAGGTTTGGAATAACTACTGTGGAGAGGACAGAGAGCCAGTCAGGGAAGAGCAAAATGATTGGTTGGAGCGCTGAGGAACCAGTTGAGATTACATAATATAAGTCTGTAATAAACCTTATCAGTACTGTCCTGGAACTACAGCAGCACACAGATAGGAGTGGAGGAGGCAGATAATGAGATTAATGTAGGTTTGGAACTTGGATGTAGACAAGTGACAAAGGATATGAAGGAAAATGATAATGTCATATTGGACTGGTTAATTGATGTCAAGATTGTGAAGGGCAGAAAATGATGTGATGAGCTCTGGGAAAACCAAGAGGAATAGAGCGGCTAGAGGTCAGATAAGGACAAAGAACAATTTTAAAAGGAATGAGCTCTGCATGTGCTGGTGGTAGGAATTGTAACAATAGAAGTCTATGGGTTGAGAAGAATTTCAGAGATCTACATCATGAACATTTATAGGTGAGGATGAGATCCAGTAAAGGATCGTTCTTATAGGTGACTGAGGTGGAATGAAGGGACAGATAACTAGAATTCAGCCAGTGAGATATCACCATGTATATGAAATCTCCAAGTGGAACAGAATTTGGGGTAGAAGGGATGACTGAACCTGGTGCTAAACTTCTTGAGAAAGGAAGGAGGGATATCTGTGTCCTGCATGTGACCCACAGAACTCCCTAAGCCAGATTAAAATGTAGTTCCTATCTGATTTTAATGTGTTGATGTATTAGTAATAATTTTTTTTAAAAAAAGAACCGTGTAAATATGTATGGTTTTCTAAGTCAATGTACAACAACAGTGTTGTTTTAATTTTCATATATACTATTATGCATTGAGGGGGGAGGTAGAACTCTGTATTAATAGTTATAGTGGGGGGGGTGTCTCTTTGTTTTAGTCTGTTCTCATTAGTGCCTTTTTCTTCTGGCATGGGCCTTGAGTTGTTGAAATAGTCCATTAGAGCGTTGGTTCTCAATGCTATTTTGTAATGTATGCCCTGGGAATGTTTAGTGAGTGATAATGAAAGTGATACATTGTTCAAATATAAAAAGAAACATTGTTCATACCATTTAAGAATATTTGAGTGGGTCAACAAAACCAATGAGTTCGATTTTTAACAATAATTTCTTTCTGAGAAAAGTATTTACCATGTTTATGTATCACTGATCTTGATCCACTTTTTGGGGTTACTAGTGAATACCAGCAGTTTTACCTGGGGTTTTTCTTTGTACACTACCAGAAGTATAGAGTCAAATCTCCATTAAAAGTACATATTATTAATAATAATAAAGCAAGTATTTTCTCTGAAGTGATGAGTATGATTCCCCCCCCTTTTTTAAAAATGTATGTGTTTTCCTTTCCCTCACCATAGTGGTAGATACGTTTTGAAATATTTTAGATAGGTTTATTTTCATTTCACTTATTTAGAACTGACACAAGATCCAGAAGAGGAATTTATTAAGTGCCTACTGTGTATTAGGCACTCTTCTCAGGTATCAAAAGAGAAGGGATGAAGACTTCATTCATTCATAGGAGGCCTGTCCAGGCTTTTAGGATATTTTACTCTTATTTTCACTAAACTTGGTTGTCTAGCTTCTAAGCCTGCATTAGTGGTTATATAGAAGTAAGAGGAGGTTCCCTAGGCAGCTACATTTACTATAGTGAGCGTTGATAGCATGCTGATAGCAAAATGATTGGGCAGGGGTGGAGGGGGCGGAAATGACAAAAAAACCAGACGTAACAACATTCAGTGTTGGACCAAACAACTCTCTCTCTTCAAATACCACTGTAACTCTGAGTGCATCATTAAGTATGCTGGCTCAAAACGATCCAGTTAAATTTTATTCATTGTTAATAATGATAATAATAGCCAGCATTCATATAGCACTTTAAAGTTACAAAGTTCTTTACATGTGTTAACTTCAGATCCTTACAATAGCACTGGGAGGTAGGTGCCATTATTATCCCATTTTACAGATGAGGAAATAGAGAACACAGAGAAGTTAAGTGACTTGCCCTAGGTCATGCAGCTAGGTAAGACAGGATTTAAAGGTAACTCTTTCTGACTCCCAATTCCCATGCTCTGCCACTTGACTACCTCAATATCAATAGCTCACGTTTATGTAGTGCTTCAAGATTTTATCTATGATACATCCAACCATGGAAGGTAGGTGTTATTATTACCTCCATTTAACAGTTGAGGAAACTGAGGCAGGCAGAGGTTAAGTGACTTGCTCAGGGTCATACAGCTAGTAAGTACCTGAGGTCAGATCTGAACCTTGGTCTTCCTGACTTCAGGTCTAACACTGTCCATTGTGAATGTGATGATTCTGAATAGTCATTAATAGGTTAATCTATATTTAGCCTATTCTCTTTCAGATGGTAGTTTAATAAATAGTGTATCTTAGAAAAATTTCTACCTAAAGATGATTTGATTATAAAATGCTAAAAATTAAGAGAGAAATCCTCAGCTATCCATGGAACTTGGATATGCTAAATTACTTAGTTTCCTAGGGTTCCAAAGAGTCAAATTTTTAGCTGTAATTATTTAAGGAGGAGTATTTATGTTGTGTATCTTGAATATAAATTGTATCGTAAGCATAGTATTTGCAAATGTGTACAAAAAGGTGAAGCTTCATATGCATTAATCTTACAAAATTATTTTACGTGCACATACAAATGAAATATCCATTAGGGTGTAATAAGCACTGAAAAAGAGGCTATTCATTCCTGATACAATATTTTTTGTATTCTTCCTCTCCAGTTTTTGTCAGGAAGGGCAGTTTCGTGAAAAAGTCTTTGTTTCTTAAGTCTTTTCTGTCCTTAAGTCTGCTCTTTTCTGTCCTTTCTCATTTGATACCATTCTTCTATTTCTGACATGGTGGTAATGTGCTCAGCAGTTTGTTACAGTATGAGAGATGAACATAACATCAAAGGAAAATAAAATGGTCCAGTTGAGATTTCTTAAAAAAATGTCCTGTTTTCATGCAAAACATCATTATTAAAACCACTGGAATAAAGTATGCTAATCAGGCATCTATCCATCCTGATCAAGCGTCAGAGGTTCATTTGGGGTGAGATTTCACACAGATCTCATTTTGGGCTGCTCTTCAATCTCTGTCCCAGCAAAGGAAGCCCCCACAGCATAATGAAGGATCAAAAAAGACCACCTGAAGGAGGTTTAGGCAGACATTGTCCAAAACTCCAGCATTCCAAATTCCATCTCAATCTTTGAGGCATGTTAATTTGGGTAGTCTTTCATTCTTTAAATTCTGCCAACAGAATGCAACCCAACAATACCAAAGAGGTGCACTGGCTTCTTGGTCTTGGTCATCAACTCTGACTGCCTTAGATTAAGTAAATTATGTTCCCAAACAGGCATACCTCATTTTATTGCGTTTTACAGATACTGTGTTTTTTACAAATTGAATTTTTGTGACAACCCCATGTTGAGTAAGTTTCTTGACACCATTTTTCCAACAGCATGTGCTCACATTGTGTCGCTGTGTCACATTTTTGTAATTCTCCCATGATTTCAGACTTTTTTCATTATTATCTCTGTTGCGGTGATCTGATTGGTAATCTTTGATGTTATTGTTGTAATGGGGCACCATGAACCATGCCAATGTAAGACAATTAACTTAACTAATACACTGTGTCCTGACTATGGTTCTCAGTCTCTTTCCCTCTCCTTGGGGACCCCTATTCCTGAGACACAACAATATTGAAATTAAGTCAATTAATAACCCTAAAATGATCACCAAGTGTTCAAGTGAAAGGAAAAGTCAAATGTTGTGGCAAACGTCTTTATTGTCTTATAATTGCCATAGTCACCCCAGCCTTTAGCAACCACTATCACATCAGTCAGCAGCCATCAACTTTGAGGCAAGAACTTCCTCCCACCCCAACCAGCAAAAAATGAAAACTTGCCAAAGTCTCAGTTGATGGTTAGCATTTTTAGCAATATGATATTTTAAAATTGAGGTATGTTTATTTTTAAGACATGATATTATTGCACACTTAATAAACTTAAACATAACGTAAACATAACTTTTTTATGTGTCAGGAAACCAAAAAATTTGTGTGACTTGTTTCATTGTGATATTCACTTCATTGCTATAGTCTAACCCTACAGTATCTCCGAGGTATGCCTGTGCTACTGTCTCCTTGGCCCTGTCCTGAAAAGCAGCCATATTCTTCTTTAGGACCATTCTGGATTGACTCTCTGTTAGCCTGTTCTTCAGCATCCTCTGAAATGCCTACTGTATTCTTAACAAATTTGCCTACATTCTTGGTCCATTCAATCAAAAACTTTGATTTTCTTTCTCTAATAGAAGTGAGCATTTCTCTCAAGGTTACCATATTTGTTGCATCCCTTTTCACGAAAGAACATTCTTCCCCCTCTCCCAAACTCTTTAACACCAAGGGCTGTGATAGGTCTGTATGGTAGAGCTAGAACAGACCTTAGAGGCCATCTAGTCCAAACCCTTCAATTTATAGGTGAAGAGACTGAGGCATGAGACATTAGGTGACTGATACCAAGTCACAAGTCATGAGAGTTGGATTTGAACTCAGATCTTCTGACTCCAAATCCAGTGTTCTTTCTACTGTACCAGACCAGAGAGGTTTTTGGCATCCTGTATTTCCCATTGCTACTTCCATACCATTCCTCTATTACTCTCCTTTGAATTTTTCTTCAAGTATTTGCATTTCAAACCACTTTGTTGCATCTCTTTTTGGTTCATCTAGACTCCTAGGTCACTCTTGGAATTTTTAAAACTTTTAAGAATGGTCTCTTTTTTCTGACCCAATCCCCATTTTTATCCACATTGACAGTCCTGTCAACAATCCAGCCACATAATTTGTCAACCTTTTCAACTCCAGTGACTACCTCCATTCCATTTTAGTGATATAATCTTAATTTGATTTAATAACCCTGTCATTTCGCAGTATTGTTTAAACCTCCAAGATTCTAAATGTTAAAATTATATTCTGTCTGCCTCTCTCTGTCTCTTTTCCATATGAAGTCTAATTCTTTTTCTTCGTTGTTATTTCCATTTGGGTGTTCCACTGGTGCTTCAAATTCATAGCAGTCTAAACCAAGTTTTTCTTTTTATCTACACTATCTCTTCCATCTGATTTAATATTCCTTTCAGTTGTACTACCATTTCCTTAGTTTTCCTAGTTTGAAACTCTAGTAATGTTTTTGGTTATTCCCTCTACTTTCCCTTTTATTCTAGTTTTTACCAGTTCTGTTTATTCTCTTGTTAAAGTGTCTCTCAAAAATTCATTCTGAAATGGTACAGAGTTTAAGACTAATCAGTGATCTTATTGGCAACTACTTACCATCCTAAGATGAAGCAAGTTTTCCACTTTAACTGTCTTCTCCCTTCTATCCAACCTTCATAATGCTTCTACTTGAATAATCTTCCTGATAATGAGGTCACTCCTCTGCTCAAAAGTATTATTGTTTAGTTGTTTTCAGTTGACTTCAATGACTTTTGGGGTTTTCTTGGCAAAGATACTGGAATGGTTTGCTATTTCCTTCTCCAACTCATTTTATAGATGAGGAAACAGAGGCAAACAGGATTAAGTGATTTGCCCATGGTCACACAGCCAGGAAGTGTCTGAGTCTGGATTTGAACTCAAGTACTCCTAACTCCAGGTTTGGCACTCTGGTTATGGTACCATCTAGCTGTTCCAAAATACTTAATAACCCTTTTGTCTCCTGAGTAAAATTTAAGCTTTTCTTTGGCATTCAGGGCCTTCCACAGTTGTCTGTAAGCACTTCAGGGTCTGTGATATTCATGTCCAAGCATGATGGTTCCATTGTCCTTGATGCAAAAAAAGTTTGTGGTAGTAATGCAGATTGAGATCTGGGGAGAAATTTAATTGGATCATAGATTTTGAGCTGGAGGAGACCTTAGAGGTCCTCAAATCTGTAGCCCTCCTTTTGTGAATGAGGAAACTGAGATCCATAGAAGTGAAGGCAATTTCCCAGAAAAGAAAAGTGGTAAGTTGCTGAGGCAGAATTCAAGTCTACAACCAGCTCTTAAGCCACTCTCCTCCTCTGCCTCTGAGTAAGCATGACTGCAAAAGAGTTTTTTCCCCCTTCACATTAAAAAGTTCATATGGTTTTAACCTACCCTTCATTATTGTAGTTTTTGAGATATACCCTATGATTATAAATGAATCAGTTCAACAACAAACACTTATTAAATGTCTGTTTTGTCTTGGCCACTGTGCTAAATACTGAGAGATATAAGGATGAAAAACAGCACAATCTGTGTCATCAGGTAGCTTATAAACTAATAGGGAACATAGGTAAGTAAAGGAAGAAGGAAAGCAAAGGAGGGGCGAGAGAGATATTGATCTGTCTAGCTGTGGGGTGGGTGTTGGGGTACAGGGAAGCTTCAGAGGAGTAGGAAATAACATGATCAGCCTTGAAGAAAGAGATGAATTAGAAACGATGCAATGTAGAGGGAAAGTATCTCAGACATAGGAGATACAGTCCTTGTCAATACACAGGCCAGGATGCAATAGGGAAAGAGCTAGTCTAGTCTGATGAGAACATGCAACACATGAAGAATAGAAAAGAGGAAAAATAAGGTTCAGAAGATAGGTAGGAGTCAAATTGAAGAAGGCCATGGATTCCAGGCTTAGTTTCTTTTTATCTGATAATTAATTGGATCCCCTGAAGGTTTTTGAGTCAGCAGAATGCCATAGCCAGATCTGTGTCTTAGTTTATTTTGGAGGCTTTGTGAAAGAGATTGGACAGGGGAGACAGTAGGACTTTATGGAGGAAGAGATTTCACCTAAGTTTGAATAAATGTAACTAGAGCCTAATTAACTCTGTAGAGATCCCAGGTCTGAGAACAAGGGTCACTTTCTTTCCCCATAGAATTAAATAATTTGAGATGTTCCAGATTTTTTTTTTTGAGTAGGGTAATTGAAATAGACCATTTAGTTGAGTGCCCCAGTACAGTTGCTTATTAACATGTTCTTGGCTTCAGTAGAAGGCACTTCCTGTGTCAGTGTATTTTTCCATATGGGAAATCCTCAACCCTGGTTAATTTTTTTCATGGTTCTGTGGACTGTTAGTTTGACATCCAACAAGATGAGCAGGGACTGTTATGATGAGAAGCACCTGCAGAGGTCCTTGACCTTTTTTCAGTGACACAGATCCCTTATCAATTGAGATTATCAATCTAGTTGTTATGATCTAAACTCCCTTAGGATCATAGCTCTAGAGTTGGAAGACATCTTAGAGGTCATCTTGACCAGAGGGAATCAAACACTCAGCCTGTGTGCTGTACGCAATAAACCATACTCACCAATGTGAGTTGTCAGATTAAAATGTAATTGAGAAATATTGAACACAATAAATAAAAATTCAATAAAGATTAGATCATATTACATCTTAAAACTAAGTCAATATGTGACCCACAGGGATCCTTATGGATGATTTAGTGGTCCCTATTTCTATTTGAGTTTGATACCACTGATCTAGACTAATCCTCCTATTTTACAGTTAATGAAGCTAGGTAACTGGCAGTTGAGTGACTTGCCCAGGTTTTGGGCATTTCAGGGATTCCCAGAGAGGGAATCACTTCTGTTTGGGTGGGTGTTCGGGATAGCTTTATGGAAGCACAAGGAAAGAGAGAAGAATTTCAGTAGCTAGAGCTGTGAGGTCGGGTGGACATGGCAGTCAAGGGAGAGGGCCCGGACAAATTCATGGAGGGAAGAGAAAGGAGGAGGATATCAAGGAACAGCTAGTAATCCAGTTTGTCTGGCACGTGAAATGTGTGAAGGGAAATATGTGAGATGAGGTGGGTTGTGGAGAGCCTTTAATTCCAGGCTGGAGCTTCTGTTTTGCCTCTGAGAGTTCAGACCTCTGAGGTTCTGTAGTATAGACAGTTGGGGAGATCAGTCATCTTGCTTCTTATCTAGTCTCTCTGAGCTACTCAGAAAATGGATTAGATAATAGCAGGCTTCCCTTAAGAGGAGACCAAGGCAATTTGAGGAGCACCTGCCATGTCTTTCTGTTCCTGTGTCTTTTTTTTTTTTTTTTGGACACTGAGTCTTTGAAGAGTCCTTGGTTTTTAAAAGATGCAGCATGATTTTGAGAGTTCTTTATGAGAAACTGATTATTTATAAAAGTGGCAATATCATTCACTTTTACCACTTCTTAGTTATAGAAAGACTGACATTTAACTGGAATCAAGGCACTATAGAGTAGAGCACTGAATAAGAAAGGCTATTACCAAATGGGGTGCTCTGATGGGTTCCCAAAGAGGTCAGGTGAAGGAACTAAAAATAAATTATTTCATAGTTTTTGCCTGAATAGGACAGATTTTTAACACAACATTTATATTATATTGTGTCGTTTCAGAAGTGTAATTTCTAAATTTTAACCCCACCCTTACCCACATCCTGTATTCTTGTCCTGAAACCTAATAATTTAGGGAAGAAGAGGATAGAAAATAGTTTACTAGATTTGGAGTCAAGTCAATTCAGCAAGCATTTATAAAAAACACTTATTATTTGCAGAACATTTTGCTAAGCACTGGGGATATGAAGGAGGGCAAAAAGCAGGCCTTCCTCTCAAGTTCAAAATCCAGTGGGGAAAGAGACACAAGATTTAGGTTTCAGTCTTTTTTTGTGTTTTTGTTGCAATTGTTCAATCATTTCAGTCATATCCCACTTTTCATGACCTCATTTGGTATGTTCTTGGTAAAAAATACTGGACTGGTTTGCCATTTCTTTCTCCAGGTCCTTTATAGATAAGAAAACTCAGGCAAACAGGGTTAAATGACTTGCTCAGGGTCATACAATGACAATGTTGTATTTATTACCCAAGTATTTATTCTTGAGCAAACCAACTAATTTTTGTGAAACTCAGTTTCCTCAGTTGTAAAATAGAATGGTCAAAGTATTAGGTTATAGTGAAGGAGAGTAATCATGAGGGACCAAGGAGGAATTTAAACTAATTATACAAGTAGGCCTTTGCTGGACTTGTAGTGGTCACATACCGAAATTTTTGTGTGTGCTTTGTTATGCTGTGTTTGAGGTGAGGTGAAGGCCTTAGGTATTACACATGTTTTTGTATTTCCTTAATTCTCTGTATACCATTTGAAATTAACATTTAGTTCACATTTACACATTTTTAAACAATCATCTGTCCAGAATTGTGATGAAAATAACAGTAACATCTTATTTTTTTGAAATTCCAAAATGTGAGAAATTATTATTTAGTTATATTAACCAGCGTTTAAATGTCACCCAACATATTAAAATATTATACTATGTCATAGGCACAATAGAATCTATATAAGTATAAACACTTAAAATTGTTACATTTTTCATAATGTTTTCTGAATACAAGTAAAAGTGGCTAGCTCTGTCTTTCTGGTTCCTCTTTGAGCCATTTAGGAAATGGCGTAGCAGCATTATATCCCTTCTTTTGCTGCTGATATCATTATATTAGAGGCAGTGGCTAAAGAGCTGGCTTTGGAGTCCGGTCGGTTTGATAGCTACTGACTATGACCTAGATAACTCACTTAACTTCTCTGTGAGTCAGGCAACTAAGACTATATGTTACAGAGGGAGCTTCCTACGTGAGTGAAATCACAATTATCATAAAAGCAAACAAGCAAATTAAAAACATTTAATTTGAAGTTTAATCTACTATTGAGTGAAGAAAACAATTATGGTCTTTTAAACCATATTTTCCCAGTAAAGATTTCTTTTTTTTGTTGTGTTTAACAGTTTAGTTTGCACCAAAGCGAGTTGTGTAATATATGTGTAATATACGTAGGTGTGCAATATGGTTTGGAGTCTAAGGGTTTGGAGCCTACATTTGAACTTAATTCAGTTGGAAATGGATTAATCGTACATTACTTCTTGCCTTGAAATAAAAAGGTCAAAGTACATCATGTATATTACATAAATATCATACTTTTGGCAAAATATTGAAGCCTATCTCTCTCAGGGAAGAGAGAACAAGAAGTTCAAAGGGATGGGCTCTGCTACTGTGTGGTCAAAGGACTGTTAGACATAGGAAAAATACCTAGGTTTGTGATGGAATACGGAGAGAAAAGTGCTCCCCATATTTCCAGTGAATCTCTGGATTAATATGAAAACTCTCTTCTGACAATTCAGATGACAGCCCATCTAAGCCTGGATATTTTGTGCCACTTTCATCCCTCTTTACCCATAAGTTGACCATAAAGGGTTAGGATACTAGTGGAGCACGTGGACAGTTCATTGATTGTACTTGACTTTCACTACACGTGAGCAGAAGTATTTTAGCTATACATTTTTTATGTCTTTCATACTATGGCTTTTGCATACTTCCTTCTTTATGATAATAATAGCTAGCTTTAAAGTGATTATCTATAGTAACTGTTGCTCTTTCCTTCCCAGCCTGATGTGTTTCTTTTTCTTGGCCTCATTAAAGGGGCCACACCCTGGCTACTTCTTAAACAGGCCTATTCAATGAATGGGGTATTGCCTCACCCTAAGTGAGTACTTGCTAAGACTTTGGCCTAAAGGGCCCAAGTTCTCCCAGTGCATCCTGGGTCATCTCCAGTCATCCTGATGAATAGCTGGTCACTGGATTCTAGATGGCTCTAGAGAAGAAGTGAGGCTGGTGACCTGCACAGCCCTCCCTCAACTCAAAACAAAGTCAAGTGCAAGTCATGTTATCATTTCTCTGATGGCATGGTCTTTGGCAACGAAGGATGAACACAATAGCTAAAGTTTGTCAAACACTGTGTATATGTGTATGTGTGTGTATAGATACATACATATATGTTCAACATCTCATTTGACACTCACAACAACATAAGAGGTAGATACTATTATTATCTTAATTTTATAGATGAGGAAATTCAAGCTTACTTAGTTTACGTAGGTTGTCCATGGTCACACATTTACTAGGTATCTGAGGTAGCATCAAAATTCAGATCTTCTGACTTCAAGTGCTGTGTTCTTTGTAATGCATTACAATCTACTCATCCCCACCATGTGCCTCTCCATTTTCCTTTTGGTGATCCCCAGCTCCATTTATTTGGAGAATAAATGTCATGAGTCATGTGCCATGACTCAGATCCATACATCATTGGAATAACATTGGTATTCAATAGGTGGCCCTTTGGCAAGGCATGTCATAAAGAGATTGTGTGTCCCCAATTGATAAATGGTCAAAGGATATGAACAGGCAATTTTCAGAGGAAGAAATTAAAGCTATCTATAATCATATGAAAAAATGCTCTAAATCACTATTGGTTAGAGAGATGCAAATCAAAACAACTCTGAGGTACCACATCACACCTATAAGATTGGCGAACATGACAGAACAAGAAAATGATAAATGCTGGAGAGGATGTGGGAGAGTTGGAACACTAATTCATTGTTGGTGGAGCTGCGAGCGCATCCAACCATTCTGGAGAGCAATTTGGAACTATGCCCAAAGGGCTACAAAAATGTGCATACCCTTTGACCCAGCAATATCGCTACTAGGACTATATCCCCAAGAGATCATAAAAATGGGAAAGGGTCCCACATGTACAAAAATATTTATAGCAGCACTCTATGTAGTTGCCAAAAACTGGAAGTCAAGGGGATGTCCATCAATTGGGGAATGGCTGAATAAATTATGGTATATGAATGTAATGGAGTACTATTGTGCCATAAGAAATGATGAACAAGAAGACTTCAGAGAGGCCTGGAAGGACTTATATGACCTGATGCTGAGTGAAAGGAGCAGAACCAGGAGAACTTTATGCACAGCAACAACCACAGTGTGTGAGAGTTTTTTCTGGTAGACTTAGATTTTTGTAATAACACAAGAACTTCTGAAAAAAAAAAAAATCCCAATGGTGGACCTCAAGGCAAAAAGCCTTCCACACTCAGAGAGAGAAATATGGAAGTCACTCACATAATGTAGCAGATCATGTTTGTGTATGTGTATCTGTTTGTGTATCATGTTCTGATTTGTTATACGGATTCTTTCATTTATCTTAGTCTGACTACATAGCATGACTATAGTGAAAATATACTCAATAGGAAAGTATATGTAGAATCTATACAGAATTGTATGCAGTCGTGGGGAGGGAGGGAGGTAGTGGGGGGTGGGTGGGGAGGGATAAAATCGCAATTGTATGGCAGTGATTGTTAAACATTAAAAAAAATAAAAAAATTAATAAAAAAAAAAAAAAAAGAAGAGATTGTGTGTTTGTCCTTCATTTTTGAAGAGGACCATGACATGACTTGCAGTTGACTTTGATTTGAGTGAGGGAGGGCTATACAAAGTCAACAGCCTCACTCTCTCCTCCAGAGCTATCTGGATCCAGTGACCAGATATTCATCAGGACAATTGGAGATGGCCCAGGATGCAATGAGAGATCCTGGCCCTTTTAAGCTAAGGTCTTTTCAGATTCTCACTTTGAGTGAGGTAATGCCCATTCAGTGAATAGACCTCTTTAAGAAGTCAGTCAAGGGATGGCCCCCTTAATTATAGTACACACAAACACACACTCTCTCTCTCTCTCTCTCTCTCTCTCTCTCTCTCTCTCTCTCTCCCTCCCTCCCTCCCTCCTTCCCTCCTTCCCTCCTTCCGTCCCTCCCCCTAGAGATGTTGACATTCTCTGGCTGCTTCTTTTTGAGGATCAAGTCCCATGCAGGAGATCCATAATCTCTGAGTTTGATCTAACCACCTACTCATAGACAAAATAATAATAAAAGAAAAATCAAAGAAGTGAATGAAGAATGCTAGTTCGTACTTTTCTCTCAGACTACGTGTAATAATCTGTAAAGCTCAGGGAAGAATATCTTTTCTAACAGATTTATGACATTACCATCTCACATCTAGCCTATGTGGGTGTTGGCACATTTCTCATCCAACTTCTTGACTTGGTCATTATTAATTCTTTACCTGAATTCAAGGTTCAATATCAGAATACAGCTGATAGTTCCTTATCAGTGAATTATCTCCATCTCCCAATCTCAATTTATTAAATAAGTTAGGAATGCTAGCAGCAGAAATAAAAAAGAAATTGAAAGAGTAAGCATAGCCCAGGAAGAAACAAAATTGTAACTTTTTTTCAGATTATATGATGGTCTAAAGAATGCTTAAAAAGTTCACTGAAATTGATTGAAACCACAAATTCAGCAAAGTTACAGGTCATAATATAAACCCATGCCCATCATCAGTTATTCTGTATGTTATCAAAAAACTTATCAGGAACAGATAGAAAGAAAAATTCTATTCAAAATAACTATAGGATACATAAAATAGTGGGGAGTCTACCTATGAGGATACAAACAGGATCTATATGAATAGATAGACCCTCTTCAGAAATAAAGTCAGACCTAAATAACTAGAAAAATATGAATTGATCATGTTTGGGCCATGCCAATATACTAAAAATGACAGTACTACCTAGATAGCTAGGTAGCACAGTTGATAGAGTACTGAATTTGGAGTCAGGAAGACCTGAGGTCTAATCCTGCTCAGACACTAGCTGTGCAACTTTGAGCAAGTCACTTGATCTCCATTTCTTTCAGTTTCCACATCTGTAAAATGAGGGTAATGATAGTACCTGTCTCCCAGGATTATTGTTAGGATAAAATAATGTACTATTTGTAAAGTGTTTTGCAAACTTCAAAGTATTGCTCCTATTAATATCATCATTATTAAAATTTTATTTATCCAGTGGTATAGCAATCAAACTACCAAATACTTTATAGAGCTATTAAAAAGTAATGAATTCATCTGGAGAAACAAAATATCAAGAATTTCAAGGGAAATAATAAAAAAATGGAAGGCAGCACAAGATCTCAAACAATACTACAAAACAGTAATCATCAAAACCATTTGGTACTCATTTTAAAAAAGAGAGCTAGACTAGTGGAACAGAATAGGTCCATAACATGCAGAACAAATGGACATGATAGCCTAGTGTTTGATAAAGCCACAGACTCCTATTTGGGAGAAAAAGTTGTTGTTTGTTTTCAGTTGTGTCCGCCATTTTGTGACCTAATTTGGAGTTTTCTTGGCAAAGATACTGGAATGGTTTGCCATTTCCTTCTCTAACTCATTTTATCGATGAGGAAACTGATGCAAACTAGGTCAAGCTAATTGCTTAGGGTTACACATCTAGTAAGTTTCTGAGGCCAGATTTGAACCAAGAAAGATGTCTTCCTGATTCTATGCCCAGCAGTCTATCCACTTCACCTCCTAACTACCCTTATTGGGTAAAAAAGGCATGTTCACAAAAGATGTTGACCACTGTGATGGAGGAAATGTAAGAGTTACCATGGAGATGCTGATATTTTCCCATATGTTTCAGTTTGAGGATGATACTGCACTGCTTGTATCAAATCTTAAAATCTTTAACAAAAACTGCTTGGAAAGCTAGAAAGAAGCCAGGAAGAAATTAGATTTAGACCAGTGTCTCATAATATAGACCACAATTGGGCCCCAAATAGGAACATGAAGGATTTCAAAGGTGATGTCATAAATTAGAGGAACAAGGAAGGAAACATCCTTTGTAATTTTAAATAGGGAAAAGTTTGTGATCAAGAAAAGGATAAGATCACAGAAGATTAAATGGACGGTTTTGATTATATAAAATTGAAGTTTCTGCATAAATAAGACCAAAGCAATTAGTAGAAACAGTTCACTCAGAAGGATTTTTTTCTCATGGCAAGTGTCTCTGATAAAGGTGTCATAGCCAAGATATATGATGACCTAATTCAGATTAATAAGAGCAAGAGCTATTCCTCAGTAGACAAATGGTCAAAAGATATGAAAAGGGAATTCTCACTGAAGAAATGTAGGCCATCAACAGTCATTAAAAATGTTCAGAATCACTAATAATTAGAGAAATTCAACAATTGAAGTTCCCCTTCGTATACATCGGATTGGCAAAGATGACAGAAATATAACTATTATTAATAGAGTTATAGCAAAACCAGGACACAAAACCTTCACCACTTGTATGACTGTTGGCTTCCTGGGCTCTCCTCCACTAGTCTCATATCAGAGGTCACATGACCCCCTCATCACTGTCAGTCTCCTGCTTCAATGAAGTCCTGCCCCACTACAGTCTTCAGTTGCCCCTACATTCTCTAGGGATGAGACCTGTTTTACTTCCTGCCTCTCAGGTTCTTCTTCTGTGCAAGCAAGACTCATAAGTTTCCTGACTATGCATCCAAAGCAATTGTCCTGGAGCCACACAGGATGAAGCATCATCGTATACAGCCAGGTAGAAATTCAAGGGAGGATCTACACAGCCTAATTTTGTACCTCCCTCAACAGACTTCTCTCCAGCCTCTAGACAGATATTCTGCCTGGACTCATTCCTTAATGGTAACCTCTTTCCCCTTATACTTAGCCTATTCCAGTGATTCTGAACCTCTTTCATCATAGAAATCCTGTTCCCTATTCCCAGCTTGCTTGTCCACCTGAACCCTGCCCCACCCCCAAGATCTATTGTAGATTTGACTGCCCTTTCCACCAAGCCTTCTCTTCCCTTCCGCTTCTCTATATCTTCACTGGTCAAGAAAAAGCAAATAAGACCCACTAGCATGTTTGGGCCCATGTAGCTATTTTGTGGCACAACATGGACAATATTGGCCCAAGATGGATCAGTGAGTAACAAGTTATGACCTGCATCATTACAGGAAATAATCTTCTTGATTAAATCATAGATTCGTTTGGAGACATTTATTTTCTAAAGGAAGAAATGTAAGAAATACGTGTGTGGATATATTTATGTAACTTTTTTTTCTTTTCAGTCTTTTTCATGTTCCAGTAAGTACTCTGAACTATTGTTAGCTAATGCACTCCACTGGAATTAAAGATAATATTCCTTTCAAGGAGCTAGATGAAATCAGAGACATAGATATAACTTGGAAGAAGTCATTGGACTTATTTATTCAACTGCACTGGTAGTTTACAGTCTTATTAGAAAATTGAAGTTCATGTCATGCACATTTCAGTTTCAACTCCTGTTTCTTGGCAATGAAAATTTTGCCTGTTGTTTTTTCTCATCTTGCTCATGTTGGCAGTACTTTTAAAGGAAGCCATTTATGACCTAAAAACAATAAACACAGAACAGATGCATAACTCTACACCTAAATGACCCACAGAACATTATTTCCCATGCTCATTTGTTTTCTTTTCATATGTGACAGATCATAAATTGTACCCTTATTCTTTATTTCAGTGGAACTGTGGTTGGATATTTAACATTGAACCTGAAGCCATTCAGTGAGTGCTACCCCCTGTTAAGAGAGATGTATCCTGCAGTTTTTCTACTCTATTAAGTAAAATAAACCTGATTTTATTTTATTTTACAACTATCTGAGAATAGTTCTCATGTGTAAAGTTCTGTGTAATGGAAGGTTAATGGCTCAAGTAGGTAATTTATTGTTGAAGATGCTTTTGGGTTGTGGACAAAGAAATTCAGAATTTTTGTTAGAATCATTCAAATATCATTAGTTGTTTTTTATCTTAAAGAATGTTCAGAAGACAGAATTGATGAGTCCCATATGGATAATTAATTATAATGTAATACTAGCCAACGCACTAGATGTTCCAGCTAAAAGAGTCTTCATATTCTGGTGCATCCGAGGATAGATATCGGTAACTTTCTCACTGACCTTGAATTGTGCCATTTATTTTTCTGGATCTTAGTTTTTCCCTCAGAAAAAGGAGATGAGCATGGAGATAATATTATACAAAGGAGATGAGCATGGAGATAATATTACAATATGTTTGACAAATTAACTCTCATTTCCTTGTTCATAAGCTTAGCTTTGTAGGATTGTATGGAGGCAAAAGTGCAGCTAGCCACTTGTGAACTGTTCACAAGAATAGGCCATTATGTAACTGACCAAGCCATCCCTATGCACTTATAGAGTAAGAGAATTGGGTTTGTTAGGTTCTGTATAAAACTCATGAAATTATGCATTCCTACTTGCCACATCAATTGGACTTACTTATAAGTGGAAATTTTGAAATATTTTTAAAAAAATTCATCTTTTTTGTTGTTCATTTTCAGATGTGTTTATTTAACCTTTCCTTCCTTTGGTATAGCAGTAGAATTTGTTCAGCAACAAGTGGGAAACTTCACGTATCTTTAGTGTTGCATTTGAGACCTATTATAACACTTGTGACATTGGCTAAGAAGTTAGATTATTTTTCTTACCTTTAGGAACAAACATTGATTCAACAAATAGTTATTGAGAACATTGTATGTTTTAAGCACTATTCTAAGCATTTTGATGATATTAAATAGAAGATAATGTTCTTGACTTTAAAAGGTTTATAACAGTGCAGATTACATATCAGTATAAACAATTACAGTACTAGGCAATGTGTGGTAATTGTTTGGAGGAGAGAGGAGATCTGTTTTAGCTAGGGTTTTCAGGGAGGAGTTAACATTTGAGATGGACTTTGAAAAACAGATAGAATATATGGAAATGAAGTAGATGACATCGTAGCCATAGGAAAACAGTATATAAAAAAGCATGGAGATGGGAGATATATATTCAGGGAATGATAAGTTGAGAATTATGGATAACATTTCTTTTCTTGAAGAATAAAATTCCAAAACTCACTGATAATTGTACAGTTTGTTACTATGCTAGGAAATGGAATTATTTTTCTTAGCTGGACTCTTCAGGTCGGTTCTTATGTGTCTTTTTTTAAACATGGTGCATCCATACATGTCATACTTAAACATTATGGAAGTATTCCTAGTTTTAGAGATCATCTGGTCCAGCATATTTTTTTTTTCAACAGATGAGTTAACTAAGGGTCAGGGAAGGGAAAATCCAGCGCTCTTTCTACTGCATGATACTGCCTTCCAAATGTTAATTGTATCCATATATGTGTCTCTGTGTGTACACACACACACACACACAGAGACATATATGCCACCCTATAATGAGGTGAATTATAAAAACATCTTATTTATCAAACTACTAAGGCATGATGATTTGGTTGCATAAATAAATAGTAGCAATATTATTTTGAAATCAAATACAGGATCACTTCTCACTGGTTTACTTATTATTTTCATTTCAGAAATTTTTTGAACTGACTGGTCTTAGAAAAGTAAAATGTTCTAGCCTCAGGGTTGGCTTTGAAAAAGAGTAAAGAATGTACAGAATTGTATCCTATTTAGTTTACAAGTATATAATCATATTAGGCTAAGCATGCAAGAACAATTCACTTTTTATTTTCCTTAAAGAAAAAAGAACTTTAATTGTCACGTTGTATATTTCCAGGTTCTAGCTAAAACCAGGACTGTAAACATGTCTTTTTTTACATTAACTAACAGTTATTCCTTGTTTGAAACTGATAATACAAAAAGTTGGATAATGTGCAATTGTTAAAGGTGAATTTTTTTAAAAATCTGATTGAATAATTAGTGACACAAATGAATGGCCTAACTATAAGAAGTTTTTTGAACCCTGTCTCACTTTACTGATGAAGTTTTTCTTCCTGTTAGAATTGTACATTGTATTATATTTATGTGTAAAATTTCTCAACTCTTTCTGACACTCACTGTTCCTTCAGAATGGGGGGAATGGGTTATGAGATATTAGGTGGATGATCTCAGTCTGTTCTGTTCAGTCTTCTGATTCACATTTCTATTTTCTGCTCTCCTTGTTTTTAAACAATAGCTTCAATCAGTAATATCCTTGAGAAGCAGTATGGCCTAATGGATCTGGAGCTGGCCACAGATCAAATTTTGTCTGTAACTCATATAGTCTTGTAATTTTGGACATGTCATTAACTTGTCTGATTCTCAATTCTTTAAGACTGTAAGTCACAGAGGAGGTAGACCTACATTGGTAGAGAGAATTTCCTTACCAGGAAATCCCTTATACCAATGAAACACTTGTTCTGTTCAGGTCCTATAACCTCTTTCTCATTATTTTATAGTGTGTCTCAAAAGTCTTAGTGCTGATTTAAGCTTTAATAACTTCAGATGTAAAAATGCTAAAAACCATTTAGAAAACAGCATTTGAAAAGTTAACCATTTAAATTGTTAAATATTGACGTTTTAATTAAAATTTAACATACCGACCCTCTTGTGTTATATCTCAGTCTAGTCGACTTTTGAACTTAGCAAAAGCTTTCATCACTTGCTGCTTAGTGACTGAAATGATTGCATTTGAAATTCTAACCTTATGATCATCCAAAGGTTTTGAAATATTCCTGACAGTTTTGATGTGACCACATAAGAAAAAAATCTAATGGAGATAGATCAGGTGACAAAGATGACCAAGCTCTCAACCCTTTACCAAACTATGGGTTTGAGGAATTGTCATCCAGAAACTGTCACACATGTGATATAAAGTACTCCATCTTGTTAAAAATAAAATTATTGTTCAGCGTTCACAAAAATAAACATGAATAAAAGAAATTTAAATAAAATTTCAAATGTTTTTGTAAGTTTCTAGTATGTATACTTCTGGAGTTTTTAAAGCTTAAAATTGCACTAAGACTTTGGTTCATTCCTAGTCAAAGGCTTTTCTCCTAGTCTAAAACTCTCTAACCTTTCTACTTGGTTTCAGTTGTAAAGTTGCTTGTCTCATAAGAAATAATTCTTATGAGAAAAGAAAATGATGCAACCTTTAACTGTAGTAGTTTTATTTCAGTATATTATGTTTATATCTGCTATTTGCCTGTCACATGTCCTCTTAGCTCCAGGAAAAAGATTTCATTTCACAACATGGTCTAAGGCATCTAGGATCATAGTTGCTAGCAGCCATAGCAAATTTTAAAGTATATTAGTTTTAAAACAGGAAAAAAAGTGTGGGAATTAATAGAGTTAAGTATTTTTCTTGTATTATGTCTCAGAATGGTTGGAAATATTAAATATAGGACAGTTGCAAATATATGACTAACTTTGGTTCTGCCTCTCTTGATTACCTAAATGAAAGTGGGGTAAAAAAGGATTAAGATTTTAAAAGCCCACGCTATATAAATAAGTATTTATCTAGAGTGCCACCATGTGGCATATTTTTTTTCTTTAGGTGTCATAAGAAGAACTGATATATCTTTCCAGAGTTTCTGCTGTGGGAACATTAGAAGTGTTGGTAATGAAATTAGGCCAGATACTTTTCTCTAAAGGTTATCAGTAAGTTTTGCGTTTGAGGACAGGTATGCCAAGTACTAGCCTGAATTGCTGCAGCTTTCTTGCTCTGGCCCTGGCAATAATAAGAGATTTTCAGCTTATATCTTAATAATTTTCCCAGTTCAGCATAGAAATTCAGTTGTAGCAATAGCCTCAGCTGCCATTAGGTGTTAAAAGTTAGGTGGAAAGTCATTCTCTTAACATGGTGGGTTTTCTTCCTGACTCCAGGGCTGGCGCTCTATCCACTATACTACTTCTAGGAAGGATAGTTTCCACATTCTTTCCTCAGTTACCATTTATTTTGTATTGGGGCATCTCTCCCATATCCCTTCACCCCCACAGTATGTAAGCTTTTCCGACTTAGTAGGAGAGATCCACCTGAGTTGCTACTGTAGCCTCCTAGAAGGGAGTTACTTCTATACTGTAATGAGACATGAGAGTATAACTCTATTGGCTTAATTTGTAGATTAAATAGTTTGACAAAACTAGCTTGTAGGATGTTTTTAGAAGGATAATGACCTTTGCACATAAGAATTAGGCTATTTTTTGGGTTCATATTTCTTTATTCTTTTTTATCTGTTTATGACTATAGAGTGTGATAACTGACATAGGTTTTCTAGTGTCTTATTCTGATTCATTCTAGTGCAAATCATAAGTGGAGCTGTAACCCATGGTTCTGGCTCCCAAGGCATATTCAGCCTAATAGGGGTCAGATCTTAGGAAGGGACCTCTCAAGCCAGGTGTTATTGGTACAGGGAGAGGGGACCACTTATCATCACCCAGAAAGATCTGTCTGTGATCCCCACAGCAGGGCCAGACATCAATTCCCCATCAACCCCTGGGAGAGACGTGAGAACAGTCAGCCATCAGGTAATGGTGACGTTTATACAGCATAGCTGAGGCTGGCAGGAGATCAAGAAAGCAGGGCAGGACAGTGTGACAGGTAAAGAACTGTTACAGAGGGCCCTCTTCTCTCATGGTGAGGTTATTTGACAAAGCTGTAGTCCCCTGCCTGACCTAGTTATGTGAATAGTGCTATAAACATGGAAGAATTATTGAAAAGAAAAAGGGGAAACTTTGAAACTAACTAAATTATCTTTTAACATATATATGTGTCACTTTTCTTCGAAGTATTGAGAAAACAGGTAAGTCATTGAAGAAATACGATCAGTTAAGATATAATCCTGAAAAGAGAGGATATCAGAGTATTAGGTAAAGACACGCAACTCAGTTATGAATTACTGTTGGGATCCAGTGAAACTGCTAATACCATTAATTATAATAGTATCCCACATTTTGAATCTGTGGAGAAAAAAATAAGCGTCATAAGGCAGTTGGTTTAAATGCAGTTAAAAGGAACCTTAACAATTGACTCTCTGTGATTCTGTAATGTTAGCAAGAAAGGGCCAGAAATATTTTGTTAGCGTGGTAACTAACCCCTATCCTCTTGAAATGTTGTATGGTATTTTATTTATCTAAAATATGGATTTAAATGACCAATAAAATGTAGTTGAAATTGCATACCCAGCAAAATTGTCAATACTACCTTTTAGAAGCATATTAGAACTAATTTGATTTTCAGATGAAGTTTCAAAGTGAATTTGTAGTTCCTGTGATGACAAATCCAGTGTGTGGTAGTGGATGGAGTTATAGTTTAAAGGAAGTGACTGTGCTCATACCTTTCTCCCTCCCTATCTCTGCCACTTCCCTCTCTCCTACCCAGGGTTTCCCTCAGAAAAACCCATCACAACTCACAATTGAATTTTGATAATGTCCCTCATTGAAATAGCTTGAACTTTTCCACTTTCTGTTGAATCTCAGGTGACATGAATAAAATCCCTCTTTTCTGGTGCCTTGTTTCATTACCCTCCTCCCCCCATGGAGTTAACAGCTATTCTGACTTTATGGTGACTATCTCAAGTGAGATATGCTTTCATTTTTCTTTTCCAGAAAGAAAATTTCATTAATGCAAGTGCCCTTTCCCCCTTTCTCAGAAAGCTGTCAACCCTACCTGGGATTATTACCATAATGAGACTTTCTAAGAGCTAGGTCAGCTGGCCAAGTTACTTACTTCAAGTTTAATGCCAAAGCTATTTTGTGAGTCTGCCAAACTCCTCTTTCTTCAGAGGTTTTGTGTCAGTGGCAGTTGGCAGACTCCTACATTTTGAATCTGAGAAATGATCGTTTTAATGAAAAATCATTTGTCTTTTAAGCTGGATTTGTATCTCTCCACTGAACCTTTGAACTATGATGAAAAAACATCTTTTCCTGGGACATAATATAGCATGCATTTTGTATTTTAAAAGTTGCCTGCATAGCTGTAGTTCATTGGGACTCTGGCTACTACACAAAGTTGTTAAGAAATGAGCATGATCAGGTGTTTAATACTTAAACCTTCATAATTCTAGGCCTTTGACCTTTAGAAAATAATAAAACATCTTGAGTGAGACAGTTCAGAACTAATTTTAGAGTGACCTTTAAAATCTTCTCTAGGGCCAAAAATCTTGGAAAAGCTGTGATAATGATTTATAATATTATAGTTAGTGGTAAGCGAGGCAAGAAGTATTTATTAAGCATTTACTATGTGCCAGGCACTGTGCTAAGTGCAGGAGATAGAAATACAAACAAAAAGTCAGTGCTTGACCTCAAGTTTTATAAAAAATTGCTATAAAGGGAGGTGGGAGAAGATACCTGCAGGGAGGTTAGGTACCAATGGTGTCATAATGGAGAAGTCAGAAGTAGAGCCAAGAGGAGAATAAAGGTTGGTCAGCCTGGGAACCACCTTCCCCCCATCCCCACCCCCAAAAAAATCATGGCCCCAGGAGGAACTTGCCAGTGGAAGAAAGGGACCAGCATGGCAGAGGAATTTTGATACATGCCCCAGGAGTGAGTGAGTGAAAAGGCCCCAGGCTCTGTGAAAAGTTTCAGGGTGAGATAACTTTTGAAGCATAATGGCAGAAAGTCAGAAAGAGGGCCAGTTGGAAGGTGGGGGGAAGAAGGGAATTGTTTTGGAGATTATCACAGGATAGAAGAACCACTGCAGGAAAAGAGATGTCATGAATAAATGTGAATGAATACTGGTAAAGCTATTAAAGACAAGGTAACATTTACAATTTTAAGTTTTATAGACTTTTGGGAGTTCTCATGTTAATAATATTTATATGTGTGCGTGGTATCACACTCAAGTGTATTCTAAAAAATAAAATCAAGTTTACTTAAATTGTTGATAATAGATGACCCATAGAATGACTTGCATGATAGATGCTCTTAATAAATGTTTAACTGGAGCTAGCTTGAAATGAGCAATTGCAATCCTTGCTATTGGATGCTCTGGCAGTTGTATTTTTTTGTTGGGTTGCGAATGAAATCTGTGCTTATGGCCTAGTATGTGCTTGAAACACAAATCAAAGTTTTTGTGATAAAAATAATAATGTAGCCCAGCTTTTTGAACTTCTGTATTGTCTTTTTAGAATGTTTTTTATGTAGTTGTATTTATTCAGCAAGTATAAATGAGAAAGAAAAATGTTTGGGGTAGTTTCCCTTTAAAAATAAACATATTTGATTACTTGATATGTGGAGCCAAGGTTTCCCTAGAGATATGAAGATGAGAACAGTTGTAGAAGGAAGTGGGCTTGGAAAGGAGACAGGCAACTGTGATAAGTATTCCTTACAATTCACTTATGTTTGTATTGGCCTTAGACGTTAGCATTGATTTCAAAACTTAAAAAATTCATATTCTTCTTTGTTTTTCTTAACAATACGAAGTCCTATACTAGTTCCTATAGAAAGGGGGGAAAATCTTTGAATTTATGAAACCATTACCTTTTGTTCTGGTAGGATATGAATTTGACAACTACTGTAAGAGCTGTTTGGAAGGAGGGTAGAGCATCTTGGTATAGGGGATTTGTGTTGCCCTTGACCTATAAACTTTTGTGTAGATCTATCACAAAGACTGCAAGTAACTTAGCCCTGTGCTTGTATTGTCCCAGTCCTCTTTCCTCCTTCCTTTTTTTAACATCTTTCAGAGAGGGAATGTGTGTTGGACATATGGGAATTTGCCAAAAATCAAATGGAATCTAAATGGGAAGAGAGCTGAAGTTGGAGTCTCAGGATCTGAGTTCAAATCCCAGGTCTGATAACCTCACACAAATTACTCAGCTTTCTTGGGCTTCCTAGGATCATAGCTTTAGAGGTGAGAGGGACTTCAGAAGTCATTTAATCCAACCCACTCATTTTATAGATAAGAAACTTGAGGCCTAGAGACATGTGACTTGCCCATGGTCTCACAGTGGCTAAGTCAGAATTTGAACCTAAATTCTCTGACTCCAATGCCAGTGCTCCTTCCACCATACAGAATGGTCTCTACTCCTTGTTCTCAAGAGCACAAAAACATCAAACAATGGAACATGCTCCTGTATGATAAATCACCTTGGGTTTCTACATTTGCTCTTAATTTTTTAAAAACACAGAATTTTCCCTTTCAGGGTAAGTGTACTTTGAAAATCCAGACAGGATTTTTTTTGGTTTTCCCTTCCTCCCACCAATCTTTCCTCCAGTCGGAGTTTTACTGTGTTGCTTCTTTCTGACATTTTTTCAAGTACATGCAGCCACATATCTGTAAATAGCATTTATGACCTTGTTATAAGTATGGCTCTAATCATGGTTAAGTCATTAAACTCTGTAATGACCTTGTATGCTTTAGTTGTCTGGCAGCAGTGAATTTTAAAATGTGAATTTAAAAATAACTCTGGGACATAATTGAAGATTACTTTCCGAGAAGATTGCCACAATAATTTTCATACCTAATAAAACTTTACTCCCGAATATCCTACTGCTTATTAGTTTTTCTATTATATATGACAAAGCTTTCCTTAGTGTTGCTTGCCACAAAATAAATACTTAAACTTGCTTTTGAATTTCTAAAAATCCCTAATAAAGGACTCTTTTTCTCATAGTTTAATGGAATAAAACATTGTTGAATCATAGACCTGAAGCCACAATATTTAGAAGAGTAGTTCACACCTTAAATTTTACTGTCATGAGGCATTTTAGTCAGGGAAACTATGACAGGGAGTCTCAAGATGAATTAGATTGTTATCTAAACATTTAGTTCACCTTTTACCACTTGTGATAGTGAGGAGGTTAAAAAACATGGCTAAATAAGGATACAAATGAATACTGGAAAAGGATCCCGTTTGCCCCCATATTTTTAGAGGGAAAAAAGTGTCAAAGTGAAAAATCCATTATATGTTATAAAAAAACAAAAGCCCTTGTTTTGACAATAAATACTTGGCATTATATCTCATAAAGAAAATTAGCAGAAGATTAGAAATTATTATTGGAATTTGATAAGATGTGGCAGTATGCCATTCTCTTTGATGGGGGGAGTGGGATGTGAGGAGAAGGATATAGGACCTCAAGCTATGACAACATCCTTTAGCAGAGATCTATGTCTGGTAATTCATTTTCCCCCATTTGTTTTTCTAATTAAAATTGATTCACATTCTCCTGTTTCTCACATTTCAAGCCCTACATCCTTGGTAGAAGAGGTTTGAAAGGACAGTCTAACCAAAGTTGTATATTGGTATGTGAATAAATTTTAGAAGGAATCAGTTCCAGATTTATAGGACTCCTTTGGAATTTTCATGGAGAGTGCATAGTTTTTGATACTGTTTCCTTGGGTGGACTAGTTGCTAAAGAAGCATGTTCATAAGAAGTAGAAGATCAAGTGTACCTCATAGCCTAGGTTGTAATGTCCATTCTAAGAAGTCTTTGGACAATGTAGACCACTGTCCAAGGAGTGGAATCTCCTCTGGGATGGAATTGTGTGCCCTTTGGCATTGATAATAGGACGAGGCCCAGAAGTGGCATGATACCTGTAAATAAGAGTATGTGTTTAGGAGGCAAAGTGACCTTTTTGTAATATTTTTTCATGGAGTTTTGGTATTCCAGTCTGGCTCATGTTCTGTGTACTTAGCTCCTCCCTTGTAACATTAGTTCTCATATTCTTAATAGTTATGCCTCTCTCTTCTAGATTTTCATTGATTAATTGATTGTTAGATACCTAGCAAGTATTCAGTTCTATGAATTTACAAAAAAGTTGTATTACTTTTGTATATTGTTCATTTTCTTCCACAGTGTCCCTGAAATACCTATCTTTTCTATATACTGACAGAAGGAAGTTAGAAGTTAAAGACAAAGATTTCCTTATTAATATAAGGAACTTAGATTAATTGTAAAGCTTTTCAGCATTTTATAGTTTACTCTAATTTGAGTCTGATGCTAAATTAAACATTTTTATCTTCACTTTCATCGTTCACCTTTATGTGCATTTAAATTTTCAAAAAATATTGACCTTAAGTCGAGGAGCAGCTGGCTGATCTGGAAAGCTCAGCAGTGAGGTAATGGGGCCATTGTTGTGTGAAACAGTCATCGAGTAAGAATATTTACTGCTCTGCGCTTTAGCTAAGTTGAATACCAACATTACTATATAACCCATCTAGCATATTGCTATAATCCTTTTGCATATTTTACATCATGTTAGGAAAAAAGCTAATTGGGAACAAAGAAATAGCTTAGAATCTACGAGCAGGATCTTCTACTTAGAATCCACATAGAAGTTTTTAGGAGAATTGATATTTCAAATGCAAATGGAGTTAACATTTCTTCTTTTACCTATTTTTAGGAGTAAATAAAATTATTACTACTAGGAAAGTAAACAATTCGCTAAATATCACTTATTATACTTATTTTCTTCATGGTCATTTATTTATTCTCATCATAAGCTGACTATAAGGTAACGTGCTCTTATGCCCAATAAAGTTAATATTTCTTATTGCCTGTGGGTACATGATAAAACCAGTTGGGTAGAAAAGAGTTGGGTAGAAGGTACTGGATATAGCGAGTGCTAAGTAGCATCACTAAAAATGTTTCTTCTGTATCTTTACAACAGATACATTGTTACCTGTGTGAGTATCATTTCAGAATTAGCTCAGGTGCAGTTATATTATCACCTAGTTAGAGCAGGGGTTCTTAATCTGGAGTTCGTGAAGGTGATGTTTTTAGTGGCAGTGGTGATATTTTTATTATTTTGTTTTAATATTTTACATTAAACTGTATATTAACTATATTTAATTATATTAACTGTATGACTATGCAATATAATTGGTTTCCTTAATAATACTATATATATTTTATGCATCCAAAATCATTTCGGCAGAGGGGTCCACAGTCATCACTACACTGCCAAAAGTTGTCTATGACACAGAAAGAGAATAAGAACCCTTGAGTGAAAGTACCTGTAACACAGGAGCTCAGCTCACTTGTTCAGGTTCACATTGGATTCAGACAGACCTGAGAAAGACACTGGAGCCCTCCATAAGGGATTCATATTCTCTTGGTGGCTGGTGGAGACAGGGAGCATCTGCCAAATCACTTTATTCTAGTGGAGGTTGGTGGAGACAGGGAGTAAACACATCCGCCCTTATTCTCACAGGAACAGGTTGAGACAAGGAGTAGGAGCATCCATCTGCATCTCCTGACCAGTGCTCGTTTGGATTTCATATGTAGAGAAATACACAAAGAAGGGAGCATGCCAACAAGTTCATAAATTTACATTATTTTTGGTTACATGGTGATGTGTCAGCACGGCGCAAGTGCAGTGTTAGTATTTATGGGCCATGGATCCTGGCTGCCTGTATCAATCTGAATCCATGCCACGTTCCAGTTAACAAACAAGATTCCTCTTGTTAGGAAAACGGCTACTACATAATTTGGGCATGATTTGGTCATCCCAACTTGTTTAAATTGATAATTCTCCTGTCAAGTAGATATGATTAAAGACACTTATTCTGGTTATTGCTATTTTAAAAAGAAAAGTATAACCAATATGAAAGTTAGAATAATGAGTAGAAAAAGAGGCCAGAAATTGCTAGGGCAACAAACACTTGATCTTCTTGCCAAGTGGCAAGAGAGGGCAGCCAGACACAATGGAAAACATTACCTTACAAAATGGTGAAAAGCAATGGAAAGGGAAAATGAGCCTGTAGAAAGTATCAGAGTATCAAATATAAATAAACTAAATGGTATTTATATGTGAAAATGGGTGATGGACAACAAATAAATCTGAAGAAAAACAGATTTGCAAACATTTTTACTGTAGGCTGTTTCCACCAATGATAATAGTACCCCCCACGTTTGGATTCTAGCTTCTTAGAGAGGGTATGTAGTGGGAATTCATAGGTCTCCAAAGAAGCTACTAGTAGTTTGCATAGCTGATATATGTCTCTTAGTTTTATGTATCTATAATGAGCATTATTGCTATATTCATAATTATATATTATGTAACAGTATACAAATCATATTGTATTTATATATTATTACATACACATAAAACAATGAGAATCTATACAAAGGATTTCTGAGAAGGATCAGTTATGAGAAATATTCTGTAAATATTGATGTTGGTAGGTTTCTCAGAATGTTTACAGTATGGTTAACTTAATGAATTGGAGAAATAAAAACTGGCTATTGAATATAGATAAACAGCCATAGCTAATCACTTGAAATTATTTTGGTAATATCCATACATTTCCATTTTCAATCGACAGGCATTTATTAAGTGCCTCCTATATGCAGGCATTGTGCTAGGTCTTGGGGAAGATAAAAATAGAAGGGAAGAAACAATTCCTACTCACAAGAAGTTTATGTTCCAAGAGGAAGTTTTATTATGATTAGTATTGGTATTTTCTAATATATAGGTAGTCCTTTCAGCTATCTTAGTTACAGAAAGCCTCAATAATAGTTTACAGAAAATATTCTGGTTTTTATAGATTTGTAATGTATGGCTTAAAATGTTCCAAGTATTATTCTTTTCTCATCTATCCTAATGTACTTTCCTGACACTTTTACATTTGTTATGCTTCTGTACTTCGGGTGTATTATTACATTAAAAACCAACAACCCAACATTCTGAAAATATTAGCTTGTCCTATCAGAGAGGAGGTGTCACCTGTTCCCCTTGCCCCCCCTGAAGTAGCATCATAGAGTAACTATCTTTTCTTTGGAAGACGGTGGCTCAGGTGAAAGGGCCTCTTTTCCTTCTCTGGCTCAAACTTTAGTAAATCTCCCTCTTTCCTCTGGTGTGGGCCCCCGTATCTCCCCCAACAAAGAATGGGAATGCATGCTGATGCAGTCAACCACAGAAAGCTTTTTTTTTTTGTTTATTTTGGGGTTTTTTGCTTACCATAGTAACTACTGCTAGCTATTTTATCACTGACTTGAAGCTCTGTACTGGTGTGAAAGTTATTTTGTGTAGTTCCTTGTTAATTAGACTAATAATAGCTTGCATTTACATAGGACATACTATGTGCCAGGCGTTATATAAGCACATTACCAATATTATCTCATTTGATCCTCTGAAGAATCCTGGGAGGTAGGTGTTATTATTCTCTGCATTTTACAGTTGAGGAAAATGATGAAAACAGGTTATGTGATTTGGCCAAGGTTGCACAGCTAGTAAGTCTCTAAGGCTGAATTTGAGCTCTGGTCTTCCTGACTCCCAGACACAGTTTTGTATCTACTGCATCATTTTTCTTTCCATTCCCTCCAAGCTTGGTCTACTTTTTCCTTCCTTCTTTGGAAGTCCTTATTCTGGGTGTAGTACAGAGACCTCTTGAGAATGTATCCCTCTGCAAGGGTATACTGTTGTTTTTACTTTTTTAAATATTTCTTGTTTCATACAATCATATTTGTTAGAACTGAAAGGAACCCTAGCATTTCATACAGGGTTGTTCATTTTACAATGAGAAACCTCAAGATCAGAATTATTAATACTAAGGATGGAATTTAAGATTACCTCAGGTGAACCAAGTTGCATCAGTTGGTCCAATGCATTTTTCTTTATGGAAAGAAAATAGGATGAAAAAGTTCATTTCAAAGAAAAAGTTGACATGGCAGGTCCTTTTCGTGTGAAAGTGATAGTGTTTAATAAGGTCTGACTAGGCAAATGAACTTAGACAGTATTTAGAAAAGGAAGCATAGACAACAGTCATCTCTGATTAATCTGAAAATGGAGGGGGAGCATAGTGGAAGGAGGACCAGGTTTGTAGTCAGAGGATATTAGCTCCATTTCTGGCTCTACCACTTACTCTGTGTTGTAACTTCAACAGGTCACTTAGCCTCTCTTGTGCTTCAGCTTCCTCATTTGTAAAATGTTAGAGTTGAACTGAATTGCCTATATAGTCCCTTCCTAGTACTAACTGTGCTCAGTCCTGTGCCAACTGCATTGGGGAGGAGAGACCATCCCTTCTCTTTAGGATAGATTAGATTTTAGGATTGTCAAACTCCTTCCCCCCATTATCAAAGAAATTAAAGGAAAATGAGGCCAAAAAACTAAACCCCCAAAACTCCAGGGTTCTGATTTCCAATGTCAACCAGAAGAAACACAAAGGAAAATAACCTTTTCAAAATATTCAAATTTCTTTTCAAATAATACAATGCATCATTCCCCTGATTTCCTATAATCAGCATTATGAATGTAATAGGTTTTTTTTTATCACTTGACTGTTAGATGAGCAAAAATTTTCTTAAGCCCATTTGTGATTTGAAAGCGACATTCATTATACAACACTGAAGAGATGGCCCTGTAGAAGAAAACAAAAATGGGGGAAGATACAAAGAGAAAACATAGGGAGCAGGACTGAGCAGTTATCAGAGATTAATGGATTTAAAGCTGAAAAGGACTTTAGAGTTCCATCAAGTCCAGCACAATTTTAATTGACTTTTTTGTGTCTAGAAAGTTTATAATCTTGTTAGGAAAACCAAATTGATATATGAAATTGATATAGCTAGACATAAGGGCAAAAAGAAAGGTACAAGTGGACACAAATAAATTTAAAATTGTTTTTTGCCTTTTAGGCCTTTAGTCACTATGACTGCCAGAATAACCTTTTTCTTTTGTATTTTTTGCCTGGGGGTACTTCCTTCCTTAAATTAGTATACTAACTTTTATAACAATTATTCCCTTCACTTTTGCAATATTCTTTTTCTGCCCTGGCTACTGTGTGGACTCTGTCTTGATCTGCCCAGACCTGTTCCTAGGTTTTCACTGTTGTCCTTGTGTTCCCAGTTCCTGGAGCAAAATTGACAATAAATGTTCATTGAGTGTTTGAACTATTCCCCTGTGAACCATGGTTGAGGTTACAATTACTTCTCATTTAGCTTCCGTTTAATGTTATTTCCACTTACATCATTGCAAGCTTTGTGCTTATACTGAAGTGGTTTTAACTTTTCTTCAGCTAGACCCTGCCTCTAATTCTCTTATTCCTGAATCTGTAGCTTGATATAGGTAAGTTGGCGTTATTTAACATGCAGTAGTTTTTTCCAGATTCTTCCTCAAGCCTCAAGCATGGGTAAGATGACAATTTCTCATTAGAGCAGATAAGATTTTAGGATTGAGCTACTACCTTCCTGGTTATCAGAGATATAGATTAAAGGGAAATGGGGCAAAATAATTAAAAAACACCCCCAGAATCCTGATTTCAAATGTCAACCAGAAGAAACACAAAGGAATATAATCATTCCTTTCAAAATATTCAAATTCCTTTTCAAGGTCCTTACCTTCAAGATGCTTACGTTCTACTAGAGGAACAAAATATTTACCAATAGGTAGAGGATGGACGAATGAATGAAAACATTTATTAAGTACTTACTGTGTTCCAGCAATTGTGCTAAGCCCTAGGAAGGCAAATACAAAAACAAAGACAGTCTCTGTTCTAAAGGAATTTGTATTCTAGTGGAAAGAGAAACTATATTGGCATAGTGGTGGTCAATGGAGGGGTGTTTTGTCCAGAAAGTTATGGGGATAGTGATTGACATAACCTTTAAGTCAGGGTTTATTCATCATTTTTCTCTCATGGACCCCTCTGGCAGTGTTGTGAAACCTATGAATTCCTTCTCAGAATAACATTTGCTATCTACATTCAGAATTGAAGGAAATGTTAAAATCTAGTTATATGTTAGTGGGTAAACAGATGTTTCCTATCCAAATTCACAGCCCTCATGAAGTCTTTCCATGTTACTCTCCCCATCTCTCCCCAATCCATCCCCCAGATTAAGAGCCCCTATTTTGATACAGGTTTGATTATTCTAGAGGGTGACAAGGTCTTTCATCTGGTAGCATGGCATAAAGATGGCCTAGGGAATACCAAGCAGCATGTGGGGATCACAGGCTAAAAATAATGGTCTCTGTAATCAGTCGTGCTGGTACCTGGGGGTGATGGGAACAGGGGAGAAGAAGAATGCAAGGTCTGAGGTGGAAGCTTCAGCTCTAAGCACCAATACATGAGGGAATCCTAGCCTCTTGAAGGTATTTTGGAGATGCTGGCCCTTGTTCTAAATCTTGAAGTGAAGAAGGGCACTTAGGAGGCAGTGATGAGGAGGGAGAACGTTTCAGGAATCCAAGACAGGGAAGAATAGACCAGAACAAGATTTCAAAGGGCATTTATCTTAAAGTTGCTGCTTAACCAACTGAAACATGTTCAGGGTAATGATCTCTCCATCTGCCGCCCCCGCCCCCCCTTCTCTCCCTCCTCTTCCTCCCCTTCTTTCTCTCCCCACCACTCACTCCCTGTCTCTTTGTCTCTCCCCTTCCCTTCTTTTTTCTCTCTCTCCCTGCTCCTGATTTCCTCTCTCTGTCTCTCCCTCCCTTCTTTCTCCCCCCTCCCTTCTTTCTTTCTCTCCTACTTTCCTCCTCACTGTCTGTCTATCCTGTCCCTTTACCCCACCTCATTTATATAGCGCTTTAAGATTTGCAGGAGAGCACGAGAGACAGCATTGTCCATTATGTAGAACCCAGGTCAACATGCTGTCGTGAAATTGACGTACAGTGCTGATGACCTTTTCTGGTTTTCCATAAACCTTCACGGCTAACAGTATCAAAGGCCTTGGTCAGATCTAAAAACGTTGTGTACAGACCTCTCTTCTGCTCCTGGCATTTCTCTTGGAGTTCTGTCTTGTCTAGAAAATGGACGGTGCTTTCGTGCTTTTCCAGTCACCAGTGGAATGAAACAAAGCTGTGTGCTTGCTCCCATGCTTTTCAGCATGATGTTTTCAGACATGTTGTCAAATGCTTTCAATGAGGATGAACACAGCATCAAGGTCAACTATCATACTGATGGTAAATTCTTGAACTTAAAAAGAGTACAAGCAAAGACCAAAGTGGAGGGAATGTTGGTGAATGATTTTCTGTTTGCAGATGATTGTGCACTCAATGCAGCCTCTGAAGCTGAGAGGCAACAAAGTATGGATCAGTTCTCTGCTGCCTGTGCTGATTTTGGCCTAACAACACCAAGAAAACACTGGTGCTCCATCAACCCCCACCACACCATCCATAGGTGGAACCATCGGTTACAGCAAATGGAAAAGTTTTGAAGGCTGTAGCTAAGTTTGCAAAGTACTTTGCATGTTATTTCTTCTTAGGAGCTGTTATCATCTCCTTTTAGAAATGGGAAAACAGGTGGAAAAAAGGTTAAATTACTTGCCCAGGGTCACATAACTGTCTGAAAAATTATTTAAACTCAGGTCTTCCTGGCTCCCAAGTTGAGCACTTAATCTACTGTACCGTTTAGCTACCTCTACCTCTGTAAAATCTTTGCTTGTGGAATAATGATTTGGTTTTGTTGTTGAGGCCATAGAGAAAAGAGACTGGATGCCAAGAGAACTGTTAGGAGACTAGTTCATTCTTCCAAGCAAGAGGCAATAAAGGGCTTGGGCTCAGCCATGGTGTAAGCAGAGAGTAAGGGATAGACATGAGATATTCTCATGGAATGGACAAGATTTCACAACTGATTGGATATGGGAGTTAGGTGACTGAGAGGGAAAAGTAGAGTCCTGGGAACCTGTAGCCTTAGGGAGAATAATAATTTGTATTGTAGGATATTGAACATATTATGCTTCCAACTTGTCTAGATTTATCTTAGCCCACACCTCTTTGCACTTTCATCCACACTGTCATACTTGCTTCTGATAATACAAATCATTCTATTGCCTGTCTTCATGCTTTCCCACAAACTGTCATTTCTGGAGTGCTCTTCTGGCTTGCTCTTAAACTCTTATAATCCCTAGGTCCCTTCAAAAAACTCAGTCTTTTGCTTAATTTGTCTATATCTTCCCAAGTGTTACTGCTCTCACCTCCTGCCACGTTTACTTTGTTTTAATTATATAAACCCATGCATTTCACCTCTTCCTCACAGAATAAATTCCTTGAAATCAGTTGTATCTCTGTACCTCAAGTGCCATGGTGCCAAAAGGCATGCTGAATTGAGTTTAATGTATTCCTAAACAGTCTCTTTCTCTAATGACTTGAGGGTCTGGGTTTTTGTAGGTCACTTATTAGGTCAACAAGCATTTATGTAAAGCCCTGTTATGTGCCAGAAATTATGCAAGGTTAGTAAAGACACAAACCAAAAAACGAAACAGTCTGTACTCTCAAGGAGCTTATAGTCTACAGGGAGAGGAAACAGGGACACACCTAAATAAATTAAAAATGAAATTCTTGGAAGGGGGACGCTCACTGCATCTGGTGTGTGTGGGAGCGCTCGCTTTAGGTGATGGCCATTAAATCTGACTTTTTCAAGAAACTAAGGTTTTTTCAGAGATAGAGTTGAGAAGGGAGTGCATTCAAGACCTGACCAAAGGCAGGAGATTATCAAGAGAGAGCTCTCCACGGAAGCAAGTTATAAATCCTTTAAAACTTAGTAAATAGTTTTTAGGAATTATTGGGGGAAAAAGATCCATCACATTGCAGAAAACCTAGTGATTTTCATCTTTGAATTTAGCTAGACTGTTTCTCAGAGGATGGATTCTCTCTCAGGGCTATAGCCAAAAGAGACTATTGAGAAGAATTCATCTATTAGACTATCTGTGGTTGCCAGTCAATTAATTATCAGTCAGTAAACATTTATTAAGTGCTTACTGTGTACCAGGCATTGATCAGCTGTGAAACTCTACCTTTTGCAGAAGACCTTTCCTGTTTACCATATCCTCCCAACTGCTAATCCCTTCCCCCATGATGTTACTTCTGTCTTTCTTTGTCTCTTGTGTGTACCTACTCATAGAAATGTTGTCTTCCTCTGTAGGTTGTAAGCTTCTTGAGGGAAGAGTCTGTTTTTGCCTTTTATTTATCCCCAGAGTTTAGCAGACACAGAGTAAATGCTTAATGAATGGCAGTTGATTGATTTATTATGGGGACTACTAATCATAGTTGGCACAGAAGAGTAGAATAGACCTTCTTTACTCAAAGAGTACGTGGCAATAACAGTTTTTTTCTTTATCTTGCTAGACATTATGTATCAGATAATTTTTTGTTTCAAAGTTGAAATCATTAGAATATCAAATAATAAAATTAAATTTAAGCATATTTTATATATACACACAGATATGCTAGCAGTATTCTTACATTACTGTTTAAAACATGAATACTTTTACTAGGAAAATGAATAAGATGCATAGAATTACAAATAAGCAACAGTAAAAGTAAGGGTCAGGTATTTTCTCAGGCCTTTACTTAGTCATTAATTGCAAGATGAGACCTTACTCAAAGATTTTTCTTGCTTTTGTAATCTGTGAAAATAAAAAAAAAATATAAAACGTAAATGAAAAGCATTTATCTATGATGCACAGTATTTTTAAATGTCAGGTTTTGAGTTATTGTTTTTTCCCTTCACTTATTTTTCCTTCACTATTAATGATAGCTTACTTAATCCATAATACCACAACAGCAAAAAAAATATTCCTTTTTGCTGCAGAATACTTAAAGCTTTTCATTTTCTTTTCCCAAAACTGAGTAAGAAATACCCAGGGATAAATGTGCAGTTTGAAGGCAAAAGTATTTTTAAAAGGGTGTTCTGTTCTCCAGGTGGAGTAAATGGGAGAGCAAATTATTGACTCAGAATATTAATAGCCTGTCCAGAAACCTCACAAGGCGACAGACAGCATGTCTCCTTTGGAAAAACAGCATGTCCAGTGTCTGTTTGCCCTTTCCTGCCCACTCTTACTACAGGCATAATATTCCCAAGTCATTGGAAAATCACCCCATGTACATTCCATCAATTGCTTTATAAATAAGCCCAGAAGCTTAAAAACACATTTTAAGACAGAATTCAAGTAGAATATTTGTGACAGAATTAATAAGGAATACTCACCATCCACAAGTTATTGAATCTTAATAAAGTGGTTGAATAAATTCCTGAAAAGGGACAATGAAAATAAGATTCAGGTGCTTCATATACCTAATCAATCTGTTTTCAGCCACCTACAAGCCTTGTACTTCACAAAGTCCATGTTCAAAACAAAGCATCTTTAAGGCTGATGACATAGGACTGAAGGATTATTTTGAATTAATTGAAACCTAGTTGAACGAACTGGTACATTCAATTTCCTCTCCCCCAATGAATTTACTGACTCTTTTAGTATTGTGTAGGAACAGCTTTGCTTTCAGAGAAGTTTATTAACTAGAGAAATGTTGGGTTTTGCTTATTCTCCAAGTGGCACTACTGACCCACAGAATTTCTCTACCATGTCTCTAGTCTAGACTTTCCTTCTCCCTGTGTTTTCAGCTCCCTTTTCATTTGTTGCCTTCTTTCTCATAGAATGTGTTCTGCATTTTAATTTTTGGTGCTGATCATGGTGCCTGTCACATAGTAAGTACATCATGAATCCTTGTTGACTGTTGTTGACTGAGAAACCTTGAAGTAATAAAGGTAGAGTGATGTACTAGATTCTTAAAAACAAAACAAAACAAAACAACCTGCCATGAAAATAAAAACAGAAAAGCATTACACGTAACCTGGAATGAAGGGCTTTTATTTATTTTACCTTTTAATTCTTTAAAGGCATCAAGCAAACCTTCCTACTCCCTGTACCTCAAAAACTAAATGAAAATTCACCTGAGGAGCAATTAAGGTGTGGCCCAGCTTAGGTGTCCTACTGAGATAGCTTTGATTTTCCCCTTTCCCTTCCTAATTCTCACCTAGCTCATCTTCTCTCTCTTCAAGTCTGATTCTTCATCCTAGAAGGAAAGATTGAGACCATATCTAGTTTGGAAAGATCTAATGGAAAGTGCTAACCTCACTCAGTCTTTAATTAGGAAAATGAAGAACTTTGGTTGTATGGAGAGAGGATTCATAGGAGATCTTTTTCCTCCTCTAACAAAACACACCTGTCTGAACATGAGTGTGTGAGGTTGTGCAAAGCAGTGCCTCTGGGAAGTGGCACAGGTGGGGTGGATCAGCTCATTAAGAGCTATGAAGAAAAAACCCTGCTTTTATTAAGTTTGATTTAATTCTCTGTAGAACGCATCCTGATTTTTCTTTTAAGGGAGAGTCACTTGTACACATATGTATGGTAGTGACACCCAATCTTGGAAGAGAGATCATCAAGTATTGTTCCTCAGACTAAAGAGGAAATAAAAGATTCTTATTCTTAATCCTATGGGAAAACAGAAGATTGGGAAAGATTGTATCGTACAGTTTTGCCCAGCCAATTGATGCAATGAAGTTCAGTTAAAGAGAGATGTGGTGAATATTTTTACTTGTCTGTCACTATTTGACTCCTGTTGTATCCTTTAGAACTGTTAAGTGATGACAAATTTTTGTTCTTTGTTCATGATATTTTTGTAGGGAGTAAAGCTACTTAAAACACTAGTTAGCAATTTGCAATTGTTTCTATTTTTTTTTTTTTAAATTATCTGGAGCTAATTTGTATTCCTCTTTGGAATGGTCATTGTGATAAGATATCTTCATTCATTAAGCCTTTAACATCTTAACGTTAAAAAGTTTTGTTATACAATTTATTAGGTTACATAAAAACCAATTATATATGTATATGTAGTTTAAACTCTTTTCATCTTTATGTATCTGTGTATCTGTCTGTCTGTCTATCTATCTATCTATCAATCTTTTAACTCTTAATACTTTGACCTGGAAGATGATGCAGGCCAATGATCTGTGGAGTAATCAGAGATTCACTTTACCCCTAGTTGTGCTTAGAAAAGATTAACTGAATATTTAAAATCTATTTGCCAATGGAAAGTGTGACCCTTCATAAAAAAATAAGCTCATCAAAGACAAAATGAACATGCTTAGCAAGAGTTCTTATTTTCACCCAGTCTTTAGCTGTATGAAAGCAAATATCCTACTGGCAGAGAAAACATTTTATAGAGTATCAATATGAATGAGTATATTCTGCAGTGTACTTAAGGTTAAAGTAATGTTATCTATTAAGTACCTACTATGTGCCTGGCACTGTACTATGCTTCAGGAAGGGAATTTCCTTTACCACTACAGATAGGCAACTGTGCAACAATTTGTAGTCTTAGAGTATTGCCTGAGGCACTGGGAGTTTAAGTGACTTGAACACCTCAAATTTGCATCATAAACCAGGTCTGGCCCTCTATCTGTTGTATCAGTGGTTCTCAGAGAGTGGTCTCTGGACTTCCTGGAGGTCCCTGAAGTCAAAACAATTTTCATAGTGATAGTAAGAATGTATTTGATTCTTGAAATACTTCTTTCTTTTCCAACTACATATCTGTGTGAGACAGGATTTTCTTTATACATTTCAACCAAAACAGTATATTGATACATTAAATGCAGAAGCAAATATAAGAATATAACTGTCCAGCTATTAAGTCAGGCATCAGAGATTTGCAAAAATATATAAATATCTCTTCCACTAAATTTTATTATTTTAGAAAATAGTTATTTTTCATAAGGTGGATTTATTATTTTTAAATGAATTAACAAATATTTTTAAATGTATCCATTTTAATTTCCAACAAAGTGAACATTAGCATGTATGTAATCCACATAAACAAAAGCTCTTTGGGATCCTCGTTCATTAAGATTATAAATGTATCCTGAGACCAAAAAACTTGGAGAACGACTACTACATAATTGTACCTCTGCTTTTTGTTTGAAGGTAGAGGCTACAAAATAACAGCTAAAACATAAAATTTTGTTCTTGGTTTTGTTTTTTTTAATGTCAGCAACTGATCCAATTTCCTTTATTTTTTTCAAGTTTTATATAAATAGGGTGTTTTCCTGTAAACCTTTCTTGTAAACCTATTTGGTTTCATTAATAATTTGGTTTCAACAATCTCATTTGAGAAATGAGAAAACTGAGCCCCTAAGATGTAAAATGACTTGCTAGAAGTTACAAAAGTAGTGAATAGGAAGAGTTAGACTTTAAACTGCTATCTGTTCCTTTATTACTCTTCAGTTGATTTTAGAATGTTTTCCCCCAATGGCATAACATTCATGTAATCTTAAATACTGTATGAATTTTCTGGTACTTATTAAAAAACTTTCATTTTTGCATAGATGTTAGAATATTAAAGTTACACAAACTGATATTCTAGAAGCATACATGAAAGAGAGTAAGACCTTAAGTGTAGTTCAAATAATTTCTCCTGAGGAAGCGTTTTCTTTTTTTTTTTTCAAGATTACTATGGGAAATACATTCTCTTTCTTTTAAATGCTTGTGAAAGTATTACTTTCAAGGAGAATTTTGTAAGATCAGTAAATTCCTTAAAAAAAAAAAAAAGATATTTGTTAGTGTTAGGAAGTGCCTGGTACTTACTAATGCTACTGTTATCATGACTGTAACAGAGACAGTTGGTCTTGCAATCTCAGATGCTGGCAATGTCCAAGTGAATAATACCTTTTTTACAAAGACTTTTAGGTAAGGCTGTAAGTATATATATAGAAAAAAACATATATGTGTGTGGGGGGTGTGTATGTGTGTGTATGTGTGTACATATAGATAGATAGATAGTTCATAAGATTTATAAAGTCACTGTATAATTTGTTGCTTATTTTCTTCCTAGTTCTGTGTCTTTTTAACTGAAAAGGAGAATTTTAAATAAAAGGGGAAATTTGCACATTGTTATTATTAGTTCTACTGTAGGAAAAACTTGAAAAATCATTGCTATTGTTTTCTATTCCTTTTTGGTATTTAGGGAGGTTCTGTGTAATCTCCTTTATTTTAGGTTAACATTCTTACAGTAGCAGAAAGAGGAAGAATCTCCACCTCTTTGAGTCAGTATGTTTGAAACTGAATTGTTTGTGTTATCCATTGTTCTTTTATGGCAGAAAAGTCATGTGCTGCCCCAAACTTCATTTATATTGTTGGGGAGGGTAAAAGACTATTTCTAAATGTCGGCCTTGTCCTCTGAATTATATCCAAGAACAACAGTATCCCCCCCTTCCCCCCCTCCCCTCCCATGCCCAATGGAATTAATGTTATCAAACTTCTTTCAGAAACTGTTTAAAGAGACTTTCAGACATATAGCCATGGTACAGTTCTATATAAAAGGCAGCAACAAATGTTTATGAATATAATTTTGTTTCGAACTTTTCCACTTAACATTTGCTTTTAACTTTTATGTATTTCATACAATTTAGAACTGGAAGGAATTGCTGATCACTGTAACAGCCTTATGACAGAGGGCACTGCATTCCTATTATCCATATGTCTTAAATGAAGAAACTGAGATTCATAGGAATTTTAATAACATTCAACGTCATTGACTGGACATTGGTGCAGATGGCATGGGAACCTTGGTCTTTTACTCCAGCTCTCTTTCCATCTTATCTTGCTTTCATTATGATATAGTGCCCTAAATTATTCTCCTGAATACATTTCTAAAAGGAACATTTATTCAGAGGTACTTTAATCTTTTTAAAAACATGGATATTCTTTTGATTGGATCAGAGAAACATTAAGCTTAGTTTCAGAACATCACTTTGAATAGGGGAACAGACAATACAATTTTTGCCTTGCTTGTCCTTGATTTCAGAACTTCTCTGGGAATACATCCTACTTTACTAACTCGACTGAATCTAAAGAACACATAACTTGTCTTTCCAGCTAGAATTATGGTATTTCTATTTGTGCAGAGTTGTATGGTAGAGATTTCATTCTATTACAAACCATACCAGTGCCACCTCTTTAAGTATATGCTTAGTTTGATATATATATGTCAGATGAAACCCGGAATTATAGTGAAAATAAATGCCTTCCTAGATACTAATATTATTTGAGTGAAAATAGTTGTGGGTAGTCAAAAGATTGCCTTAGTTAAAACCCCAGCTTATTTTGGTTGGAGGTTCTTGCACCTCAAGAAGAAAGGAGAAAAACCGAGAAAATATTGGTGTTTTGGGTGAAATTTTGTGTTCTTTCTCGTGGAATCCATTTCCTATTGTGGGGAACACCAGAATTTAGGGAACTCAGCTCGTGGAACACTAGTCTAAGTACTCATTATTGCGTAGCTGACTAGTACTTAGCAAAAAGAAGAGATTTCTTTAGAAGTGGGAAGATAATGAAAACCTGACAGGGCGGGAACAAAATAGCAATGGTCAACGTATCTGGACAAGGATAGGCTGGTAATTTATTCTGAAACTTCAATTTAAAATCAGTTTTCTATATCAGTATAAAAGAAATAAAATTTAGTTTTAATGGTTTTCATCTAAATATTCAATTTTAGAATTAGCAAAAGCAGGCATGATCACTTTAATTACTTTAAGCAGATACTGTCAGGATTAACAACTGTACAAATCCAGTGATCCATGTGGGTTGTGAGTTCAGATGGTGAAATTATAAATAGGTTTAATGATGTCATTAGTAAGAAAGAGGAGGGGGGGTGCATCTGGAATGTCTTGTTTCCTCTCTCTGATTCATGTTTTTTGGAAGAAAATCACTAGGTCTGATAAATGAGGGGAGGGGAAGGAATCAGAGGTAAGAAGAGAAACTTAACCAGTTGAGCATGTAATATAAAAAAACCCTAAAAATCAGTTCAACTTAGATATAAAAAGAACATATTTATGTATTTTATCTACTCGTGATCTTGCTTGAGAGTTTTTAAGCAATGATTGTTGACCCTTGAAATTATATTAGTAGACATAATGTGCAGTTTGAGAAGAATATTCAAATATCTATATACCTAAGGTCTTGAAATGTCCCATAATGAATTGTTCGAAAGTTTGTCCTCTTATTTCCATTCCAGTGGATGGAAGAAAGGTTTAGATAATAAAAAATTTTATTTTTAATTTGACTCCTGAATACAGAATGCATTACATAAACACAAACCACCTCTAATTCTGTGATGGCTCTGACCATGTTTCTTACTTGACCATGTTTTGTATTGTGGTGCAGTGGAGGCTTCGAGTCATTTTTGAATAATTAAGAGTTGACAGTATTGTTAGACTACTTAGCAACCAAAGGGCTATCTTGAATTTGAATTCCATTATGTATGTCTTCAATGTTTCCCCAAGAAAAGACTTGTCATACTCAAAGTATGTTGTAAATATATATAATTAATTGGATACTTCAAATACTTTTGTGGAAGGTGCTTCTGTAATGAATGAATTGAAACCAAGTTTGAATTTTATTTCTTCAAACAAACTCTAGATTGCAAATTAAAAGGGGGAAAAAGTTGCAATGGATTACATTTGAAATTTACTCAGATGTTAATGTTAAAAAAATAAGATTCCTTTAAGCTTCACATTTAATAGAAATTGTTAAACTTTTAAAATTGACTATTTATTAGACATATGCATACAGTCATGAAATAATCAAATGAATCTGTGATCACATAGGTATGGCTATTCCCTCCAAGGATGCTGATGACCGTTTATTGCCTGCTGGTTTCTAGCCTGTGCCTTCTACATCTAAAGAATGTTAAACTTAACTCATCTCTTCAGCTAGAATGATAGTATTTCTGTTTGTATGGGGTTGAATTGTAGAGATAATTGGGGCAATGCTGTGAGGAGAGAGCAATCCATAAATCAAGACTTTAACAGAAATAAAGGAGGAAAATGAGTTCTGGACTTAGCTTAGCACTGAAACTGTAACTAATCTAATTTTTGTCTTCCTTCTCTGTTGTTCTTATGGAAATCATGTTTGTGAAGGAACTCTGGTTGGAGATATGGTATGGTAGTGGAAAAAACACTGGGTTTAAAGTCAGAATTAAGGTTTGAAGCTTTGGTCTTCTGTTTATTATTTGTGTGACTTTGGATAAATTACATTAATTCTCTAGTCCCCAATTTCCTCATCTGTCTAAGTAGGAGATTGGCTCTGTGATCACTGAAATGCCTTCTCACTCAGAATACCATGAACTTAAGAGAGGACAAAAGGAGAAAGATAATCAACATGAATAGTACCAATGAAATCCTATGGGCCACATAGATTATTTAGTGGAGTTTTTTTTTTTTTTGACAAGATTGCTATCACAAATATTTTAGATATTTCTAGATAATTTTTTATTCTAAGGAAAATTAATGAGTAATTTTTTGTTTTTGGTTATTGGAAATTATTAATTTAGAATAATATAGCAAAATATATGAGATAATAAAAAGTGTTTTGAACATTCAGTAGCTATTTCTGAACAAAGCCTCTTGCTAAGAATCTGAATATGGTGCTTTCTTGAGCAGGGTTACTTGGCATAGCATATAGGTCTTTGTTTCTAGACCCACCTGTTTCCTCAGGCATATTCTGTTATCATTGTGAATACTGTATATTTCTTTGTCACTTCCTTCTGTTGTTCCTAGGCCAAAAAAAGAGTCAATGAATTTTAGAATGTTTTTAAGTATAATATAAATATATATTTATTAAATATATTTATATAAATAAAGTAAAACTCACTTTCTCTTGGAACTGTAAGGATGGAAGGAAAGCTATTATGTGTGTATGCATATATATAATATATATGTATGTATACATATATGTATATATGTTACAAAAGACCAAATGATTAAATATTTTCTTTATGTGACAGATTGTGATGTTCTCTGTTGTAAGGGGGTAAACATAAAGTTTTAATGCAAGAAAGGAAGCTTTCCTGATTATGAGATGTTCATATTCCTGTCTCTAGTGGTTTTCTTGAGTCTGGTTCTTTCTAATATGATGCTTCAGAAAAATTAGTGTTAAATTTTGCTAAGTTAAAAAATGTTGTCATAAGTGATGTTGTATATTGTAGTGATTCTGTCTTAAGTGCAAATTAGATCTAAATTACCAAATTGGAGACAAAGTAGGTCCTTAATAAATGGTTATTGATGGACTAAAGACATTTCAACATAAAGGAGGCAAGAAGCAGTTTGAACATACTCTTAAGGGAGATACAGTTTAAAATTAATTTTTAAATTTTTATTCTAAACTTAAACATTAAATAGGATGGACATTTACATCTGCCTAATAGAATGGGAAAAAAAAAAGATTGTACAATACTGAAGGTCTTGTATCTTACTTTTCTTTTTACATAGATAGTAGAATCAGTCTTTAGCTTTAAAAGCTGTCCTACTTGTCTTGCAAAGTAAATAACTCTCTAAAGATATCACTGTGCCAGCCATGCAACCATAGAATGAATTGCATTTTTAGAGCTTGGGTAGGAAGCAGTCAGATTTTGAGTTTAGAGGACCTTGATTGGAATCTTGAGTCTGTTGTTTACCATCTGTACTCTGGGCATCAGTTCTCATGTGTAAATTGAGAGGGTGGACATCTAAGTTTCCTTCTGGCTCTCAACCTACAGTCCTATCATCAAGGTAGGTAACAAATTAAGGATGAAGCCAAATTCACTCTGATATTTAATAGCAGGCCACTGACAAACGTAGGTCATCTTACTCTCAATCTAGTGCATTTTCTTCTACTCTGTTACTTTCATATTTTATTCAGTTACATTTTTAAAATATGCTTATCTTGGATTTGGAACTTTTAATGGGATATTTTATTAGTCTAGTTGTGTGATGATTGTGTTACGAAATTCTCTAATTCCAAAATCATTCATTAAAATGTATGCGTCCTTTTTATCTTATAATTTGGAAATATATTCAATAAAACAAAACTATCATTTACTATTTGCAAGGCACCCTTCTAATCCCTGTGGGAGATAGAGAAATGTACAGTCATGTAGAGAGAAAAAGACATATCCTTCCAGGCTAATTGTGCTAAATGCTACAGGGAAGGTATTAAGTTTGGGAGCACAGAGGAAGAGACCAGTTTTGCTTCAGGAGAAAGATAAGGTTGATTGAGGGAGGATGGGGAATGGGTGAAACCTGTGTTCCAGAGGCACTAGGGTCATTATACTCCTGAACATAATTGTCATCATTTAGTGAAGTCAGCATGGTACAAGGTCAATAGCACAAGATTTGGAAGGTATCAGAGGACCTGCGTTTGTATCTCAATACTGCTACTTACTGTCTAAGTGATGTTGGACAAGTAACATAACTTCTGTAGGACTTAGTTTCCTCAGCTACAAAATAATGGATTTTAGTTAACTGTCTCCAATTCTATATCTGTGATCCAATGATAACCTTCACTCACCATGATTAGTCAGTAAACATTTATAAATGCCAAATCCCTGGGAGAAAAAGATGAAAACAAAATGAAATAATCCCAATTCTCAAGTGGCTTACATTCTACCGGACATAACCTCATATAAAAGGTTTGACGATTAGGTTTAAAAGCTCCTTAAATGAGGAACCTTGAAAGTAGGAATTGTTTCATTCTTATTCGTATCTCTAGTGCCTATGACAGTGTTTAGCACATATTAGAATCTGTTGATTGATTAAATATGCTATATATGAAAGAAAAAAATGAGCTTAAAATTTTTTTCAAGTCACATCCCAGAACCTAGTATGTTATGTTGATAGCATTGTCTGTGGTGAAAATGTGTCTGAGTGAAAATTTCTGGAACGGAGTCAGCTGAGTTTAACTAAAAACAACTCTAATGAGTCAGCCAAACTAAACTCCCATAGATTTAATTACCATTTCTATGCAGAGGGTTTCAAATCTATCCTTCCTTAACCTCCCTGCTGACCTCCAGTCTTGCATCTTCAACTGCTTTTCAGACATCTTCACCTAGGTTGTCTGGTAGATTTCATAAACTCACTGTGTCCAAAACAAAATTCATTATCTTTCCCCCTAAACTTTCCCCTTTTCCTTCTTTCCCTTTTATTGTAGATGGCAACATCCTTCTTATTCCCTCAAGTTCACAACCTAGGAGTCATCCTGGATTTCACACTATCTCTTATCCTCCCTCCCTCAATTCAATCTGTTGCCAAATTTTGTGTCTCACCTCTGTAACATCCCTTGTATAGGCCCCCTTCTCTCATCTGACACTGCCACCCCTCTGATTCAGGTCCCTATCACTTCATACCTTGATTACTGCAATAGCTGCTGCTGGGTCTGCCAGCCTCAAGTCTCTCTCCACTTCAATCCATCCTCCATTCAGCCACTAAAGTGATTTTCCTAATAATGACTGACTGTCTAGATAACTAACTGTGTTTTCCTTAGAAGACATACTGTTTATCCTTTTTTTTGCAGAACCCCAGTATTAGCTGCTGATTTGTGAAGGTCATTACCAAGGGCTTTTATAGAAAATAGAATGTTAGAATTAAAAACACTCTGATTAAAGTCCCATCTTGATCATTTATTAGCTATGTGACCATAAGCAAGTCACTTAACTGCCTTTGAACCTATTTCTTCATCTGAAAAATGGTGATAATGCCTGTAGTGTACCTACCTGTTTAGGCAGAGTAGATTAGTGGATAGAGAGGCGGTCTCAAAGCCAGCATACCCTATTTCTAACGCATATTGTCTGTTGGACCCTAGGCATGTCATTTAACTTCTCATCGATTAAGATAACCCTCCAAGTCTGAGAGTAGTTGCTGATCTGTGTTGGTAGATGGTTTGTAGGAAGTTTCCTGTACCAATGAAATAACATGTCTGAACAAAGAAAAAAAAAACCATCTACCTACTCATAGGATTGTGAGGTTTAATTGGGATAATGTATCTTAAGTACTTTGAAAACTTTTAAGTGCTATATAAATGTCACGCAGAGATCGGATGATTTCCTCTCAGAAATTTCTATTAATTTTTTATTCTGAATTTAACAGTAAATAAAACAAGTATTTTTATATCCAGAGTGGGAAAGATGATGATTGTACAGGAAGCCTGAAGTCTTGCTTTTCTTTATGTGTGTGTGTGTGTATGTGTATAAATTCAATCTTAGTTTCAAAGCTGTTCTGCTCATCTGTTTGTTTTTCTTTACCTCTATACATTAAAAAAAAAACAAACAAACTGCTTCAATGACCCTTTTTCACCCTATGCATTTAAAAAAAATGTTTCAATGACCCTTTTTTCTTACCTCCCTTTTTTGGAGGGGAGCTGTCCTTAAGACCCCTTCTTCACCCTCCCAATTGGAAAGAAAAAGAAAGGAAAAACAAAATCCTTCTAACAAACAAGCATAGTCAAAACAAAGTATCTCTACTCCACACACTGGCCACGTCCACAAATGGTAGGTCTCGTTCTGATCATGATGCTGTCACTTCTCTATTAAGAGCTGAATAGCATTTTCACCTTCATTTTTCTGAAATCATGATGTGTTATTTCCAAGTTTCTGAAGTCTTGGAGATTTTTTCTTTACCTATTATTGGTTTTGTTGTGCAACTAATTCCCTTGCTTCTGCTCACTTTGCTCCGAATCATTTCATAAAAGTTTTTCCAGGTCCTCCTGAAACTGTCTTCCGACATTTCTTATAGTACTATACTATACACTTACATTTGCATACATTTGTTCAGCCATTTCCTAATTGATGGGTTACCCCTTAGTTTTTTGTTCTTTGCTACAAGAATTGAACTTCTGTAAATATTTTCGTGCGTTTAAGTGGGCTTGTGAGTTCAGGTTGTGTTGTCCAGAGAAAACAGTGTGGGTTACTGAGATGGACAACTTATGTGACATTTGAAATGTTATGGCCAGGGTCAGCCCTAGGCAAAATCTGATTTATATTTGCATGCACATGTCATCTGTTCTTATGGAGCAAATCTTTATCTCCTGTTTCTGAGCATTTTCACTGTCTGTCCGTTATTCCTGAAATCCCTTTCTTCGTGTCATTCTAATGGCTTCACTGGCTTCCTTCAGATCCCAGATAAAATCCTGTCTCCTAGTCCTCCTTAATCTTAGTGTCTTCCTTTTTGGAGTGCTCTACCCTCACCAGTTTATCTTACATATATTATTTATACATAGTTGTTTGCATGTTGTCTCCAACATGAGATGTAAGACCCTTGAGGGCAAGGATTTTTTTCTCCCTTTTTTGTATCTCTAGCTCTTACCATAATGTCTACCACATAATAGCTGCTTAATAAAGGCTAGTTGACTGATTGATAGCTTTATAGAATGGGTTCTACAGTCTCTCCCTCCATCACGTCCCCAGTTCTACATTTTTACTCTACCCTCTCTGTTGTTCCTTGTCAGATTTGTTTTGTATATAAGGATTTATGCATTTAATACGTCATGATAGCGATCCAGCTTGCATATCTGATGCAGAGGCTACCAAATAACTGAACTAAGGAATCCCAAAAGTTTCGCATGACACATGTAACAGTAGGAAGTAATTAGTGAATGAAATGCTATGTATTTAGTGTCTCTCTGTCTTTTGAGATGGCATTAGAAATACCGCATTTATGTAAAAAAGGTAATTAACATCTTTTGCTATTAGACTTCAAATTGTCAAACACCCCTAAAATAATTTTAAGTGCTCCTTTCAGTTAATCAAAGTGTTTAACAAAAGGGGAATGGCACATTCTGGGAACAGCAAACGCACATGGACTGCTAGTTGATAAAAACAGATTACTTCTCCCTGTAAATATTTTTCTTCTATGGAAAGAGAGCTTAAAGATTTTTTTAATGGAAGCCTATAAGGAAATATTTGAAAATTTGTAGTTAAATTGAGTGTAGTCCACTTAATCTATGGCTTAAAAGAAGCTCTTCCAATAATAATAACTCATTTCTATAGCATTTTACAAAAATGCTTTTCTCATAACCACCTTGTGGGGTAGGGTAAATAGTAAATAGTGTTATAAAGGTGAGACAACTGAGACTCAGAGATTTATTGGTGTGCTGTCACACAGCTATGGTCATATCAAGTATCTGAACCCAGTTCTCTGTATTCTAATCCAGTGCTTTTTCTAGACAACGTTATTACTCAGTTATTGAAGTTTAAGAGTAATTTGTGCCTAACAGAAATACTTGCATTGTTGATGTCAATTCCTGCTCTTTATTTTGTATGTTTGTGTTTATTTTTATTCTGTTGTCTATGTGTCTTTCTGCTTTAGTAAGTTTATAATCATATTCTCCTTTTTCCTTTGAAAATCCTTTACTTAAACTTGATGTCTCTTTGCCATTCTAAAAAAATGTGAGGAAGTATTTCATGTAAATAGCATTCATTTATTTTCTTAAATAATATTTTGAAACTCCACTCTTCTTAAAGAGTAAATGTTTTAAGTTTCAACTTATGTAGCTTCTAATGTGGAGATATTTAGTACAATCTTTTTGCATGCGTTCGACTATATTTTCATTTCAGTGCCAACACTGTTCCATGATAGTCTTTTGTTCAGTCTTTCAGGAATTCTGGTGAAGTGCCTCAGGGAGTATGTTCCACTATAATTTGAAACTTGTTTTAAGAGGGCTTAGACTTTTTAAGAGCTTTTCTTGGTTTATGTTTTTGTGTTTTGGAGGTAAGTGTCAAAAATCCCTTTAGAACAATAGTCTGGGAAAAATACATTTAGCTACACGTAAAATCACTGTAACAAAAAACAGTTTCTGAATTCATATTATCCTTAAGTGCAATGGGTTCCTGAATCTGTAATGTTCATTCCAGGTAGTGAAGTGCCCTATGCTTCTAACAAATGATTTATTAATTGGTGGAGATAGGGAAGATTCTAACGGGGTAAGATAATATATAAAGCATAGCTAGAAGGAATTAGGGGGAGGAGTTAGGAAGTGGTTTAGTGAGGAAGAGAAGGAAAAATTCTGGAGTAATGTGGCCTTTGCAGAAATGGTGTTCTTGAGTGGGAGTCACTAATCAGAGGGGAAGCTAGGTGGTGCAGTGGATAGAGCACCAGCGCAGGAGTCAGGAGGACCTGAGTTCAAATATCACCTCAGACACTTGACACTCACTAGCTGTGTGACCTTGGGCAAGTCACTTAACCCCAATTACCTCATCCTGGGTCACCTCCAGTCATTCTGATGAATATCTGGTCACTGGATTCAGTTGGCTCTGGAGGAGAAGTGAGGCTGGTGACCTGCACAGCCCTCCCTCCCTCAAAACAAAGTCAAGTGCAAGTCATGTCATTATTTCTCTGATGGCATGGTCTTCTTTAGCAACGAAGGACAAACACACACACTAATCAGAAGAGTTGGGCCTGAGAGTAGAATTTTTCCAGGGTAGGGAAGGTGATTGACAAGGAGTCGGAAAAGTCCAAAAAATGAGTAGAGACTGAGGGAGGTTATTAAGTACTTGATTCAGTATGATGCATGCAATGCTAATTATAATGTATGATTCATACTGTGAACAGTGTCTAGCTTGCCCACAAATTTCATATTGTGTCTATAAAAGTGTTGATGTCTTCTTCTAAAATCCAGAGGCAAGAAAATAAATGTATCATTAATTTAGAGAGTACTCTTTTCTCTCTTGTGACCCTCAGGGTGATTATTTTATGGGATAGACTTCATCAATAAAGCCCCTAAAATACTGAAAAAATAGGCAGGTGGAGAATAGTGGAAAAACCCATCAAGTAGGAATTGAAAGACTTGGGTTCATTCCTCTAACTTGGACCTTAGGATAATGCTCTTAACTTTCACCGGAAGTCATTAATCTTTTAAGGTAAAGAGTTTATTTTTATACACCTCCTCTCTCTATATATACATAAATATAGATGCATGCACATATATATATATATATATATATATATTTAAGGAGGGATGTATGTGTGTGTGTATGTAGATATCTATCCATATGATTGGTTGGTTGATTGTTGTCCTTCATTCTGTGCTGAAGTCAAGTTTCAATGTGTCTGACTGTGGCTGATCAGACCAAATATGAGCTCGGAATTCTCTACCACAGGTTGGGCACAAATAGGCCATGTGAACATTTGGGGTGGCTACTCTAAATTTGCGCAACCTGTTGAGCAGTACTGTGCCAGTGTCTCCCATGTCACCCAATGAATTCCAGAGTTCTTGAGAGAGACCTTGAGAGTGTCCTTGTATCACTTCTTCTGACCGTCACATGATCACTTGCCCTGTGTGAGTTCTCCATAAAATAGTCTTTTTTGGCAAGCATATGTTTTGCCTTTGAACAATGTGGCCAGCCCATCTGGAGTTGCGCTCTCTGAAGCATAGTTTGAATACTTGGCAGTTTAGTTTAAGAAAGAATCTCAGTGTCTGGTACCTTATCCTGCCAGGTGATCTTGAGAATCTTCCTAAGACAATTGAAATGGAAGTGATTCAGTTTCCTGGCATGGCGCTGGTAGACTGTCCAGGTTTCACAGGCAAACAACAATAGGTCAGCACAATGGCTCTGTAGATCTTTAGTTTGGTAGTCAGTCTAATATCTCCTCTCCCAAACTTTCCTTTGGAGCCTCCCAAACACTGAGCTGGCTCTGGTAATGCTTGTGTCAACCTCATTGTCAATGTGTACATCCCTGGAAAGTACACTGCTAAGGTAAGTGAACTTATCCACAGCATTCAAAACGTCTCCATTTGTCCAAAAGCCAAAAAAAAAGAAAAAAAGACATCTATCTATATATGTATGTAGTTGATGCCATAGATTATTTTCCACCTTGTTTCTACTGACATATATTTTATACAGATGAAAGCAAGGATTAAAATAGTAATTTGTCTCCAGAAAGCCCTTGTTCTAATTGATGACTGGCCTAGGAAAATGGAGAAAAGGCCCTCTTGAGCGCTCATAATTTTTCACTCATTTTTCATCTTGGAAAGCAGGGAGATCCTAGCACTGAAAGGGAGGCTGTGGGCTCAGGGTAGAGGGGTGGGAAGGGAGGTGGAGAGAAAAAGAGAAAAGAATATGACCAGAATAATAGAAATTGGGGAAGGAGCTGCCAAAGGGACATAACATCTAAGAAATGAAAGCCCAAGCGGACCACACTCTAGGGGATTTGTTTTGCGTGCTATAAGGAGGAATTGTGGAGAAGAAAAACTTGAGGCTTAAATCTTCTCCCCTCCTGGGCTAGGGATTCATGGTTTATAATTAATGAGATGAGTCAGCACACAGGTACAGACTCATTTATATTTGGTAAAAAGGAGGTTTGATATATATATACATATATATATATATTTAAAGAGCAATATGCCTTTACCTGCTGGTGGCAGATTCCAACTTAGTTGATCTCTTAAGAAGAGCTGGGTTCCTTTTAGATCTAAAATCTTATGATTTCTCATAGAGGAAGGGAACAGGACTTGGAGTCAGAAAAAGCTAAGTTCAGATTTCTACCTCAAACACTTAGGAGCAGTATGACTTAGGGAAATCACTTAACCATAAGTAGCATTCATACAGTAATTTTAGGTTTGTGAGGCATTTTACAAATGCCCTATTTTATCCTCAAAATAATCCTGAGAGGTAGGTGCTATTATTAATTCCCATTTTACAGATGAGGAAACTGAGGCAGAAGTTAAATGATTTGCTAGGGTCACATAGCTGGTGTCTAATGCTGAATTTGAACTCAGGTCTTCTGCCTTCCATCCACTGTGCCACCTAACCTACCTCTTTATCCAATTAATTTCAAATTGATTTTCCCTATCACCAGGGTATTTTATCTAGGGTACTTTCTTAAGATGCTTTCTTATGCTTAGGGAATACAGAATAGAACTACTGTAGAACAAATATTACGTACCTACTGTACTTACCTACTGTGCATAACCCCTGTGCTGTTGCTAAGGGAGATACAAAGCTCAGTAAGATATTTCCCTGTCTTCAAGGAGTTTGCAGGATAGGAGCTGTAAAGACATGTATGAATTATTACAACACAGGCAAGACAAGTATGGAGAGAATTTTGACTATATGAGGGCACAGTCACTATTGGCTTAGAGGATCAGTTTTACAGTGAACCTAATAGGTTCTCAGTTCCAATCCTTGAATTTCATAGATGCAGAAACTAAATTCCCCAAGAAATAAAGGTTCTTGCCCATTGACAGAGCAGTGGTAAATGACAGAGCATAGATTAAAACTTGGTTCTTTTAAAGATAAATTTAAACTGGACCTTGAAAGACAGGCAGGTTTTTAAGAGGTGGATATTAAGGTCAGGAGAAGGATATGGAAGGAAAACATCTCAATTAGAGGTACTTGTATGCATGGAAGAAAACAAGATGAGACATGTTTGAGGGTTGGGGAGCATCAGGATTGTGAAGACGTCCATTTTTGACCGGAACACAGAACATGTGAAGAAAAGCAGTGTGAGAAAGGGCAGAAAGATTCAACCAGAAACAGATTTTAGAGGATATTGAAGAATGCTAGGAGGAAGCATTAGGTTTTGACGCATTGAGTACTGAAAGTCAGTGAGGGTTTAAGAGCAAAACCAAACAAAACAACGCAGAGAGGTGAACAGAGCTTTGCTTTAGGATGAAGGCTCTGGTCAAAATATATTTATTAGATCGGAGAGGGAAGGAGATTTGAGGCAGGCGACCTTTAGGCTATTTTATAATCTAAGCAAGAAGTAAGGAGACAAGGGTAGGCACAGTGGGAATGCTAAGGTAGATTTGGTTGCAGAAGGAATTGTCAGCTGAGTTGATGGGTAGGAATTGCAAAATAAGAATAACATCTTTTAAATTACTGATACTACTTTATTTCTTTAATGTGAATAATGAACTAATGCTATTAACTCTTATGTCACTGTATAGAAATAAGGTGTAGTAAGGGATATTTGTGTTAGAAAACCTGATAATTTAAGGAATTGTGAAGACTGTTGTTTTAGATCTTCTAGAAATCATTTATAACTGGATGTAAAGAAGGAAACAAAATTAAAGGAGTTGTGGCCATTGAGTGGAATTTGTAGAACACCAGTTATTTAGAGAAATTTCTCCAAAAAGATCTTCAACAAGTGAATGGGGAGTGTAAGCTGTTGTCGAAGAGCGATTCCAGGTCTGCTAAAGAGCTTCTACATTAAAGTGACCATATTTCTTAGCAGCCAGTGAAGTGAGTGGAAGCACGTAGGAAATTGGCTGTTGGGGAAAAAAAGGAAATCTACTCCTCCCTGTCTTCCACAAAGTTGAGCCTATATTCCGAAATGAGGCAACCTAATGGAGTAGATAGCATGTGGGACCTGTAGTGAGCAAAGATCTGGGCACAAATACTTCCTGCTTATACTTAATAACTGTGTGTGACTGTGGCGAACTTAAACTGCAAAATGGGAGTAGAATTGATGCTTCAAAACCCTTATTTTTATCATTTCTATAAACCATGACTCTCCCCTCCCTGCTCCTTGGCCTATCTCCTCCTGTTCTTGAGATAACATAACAATAGGGCTAGGACCTGTATAAGGAACTCCTAGATAAGGAAATTCTTTTTACCAATACAGGTCACCATTTCCTTTGAAACTTAATGAAGTGATATTTCAGAGTTCCATAGTCAGAGTATATGTCTGAGGGGAGCTGAACGCTCTCTATCTAATATTCCACACTGTCTTCTATGTCTTCAAGAATATATCCATAATATAATGGTAGTGAGCTTATGGAACATACCATTAAAGTGCCTTTACCTTTACATTCTGAAATCCTGAACCCAAATATACTCATTCAAGCTTTCTGTCAGTCCTTTTTCTATCAGTCTGATGCCTTGAGAATTATAATAGTGATAATATTTGTGATACATTTCTCATGGGTTTGTTATAAGGATCTTTTCATAAACTTTAAAGTGTTGTATGAATGTCAGATAAGTAATTATAGGAAAGGGAGAAGGCAGCATGATTGTGATAGAATACTAGTTTTATAAGAAATGGTGAACTTGTTGATTTTAGAAACACATGAGTAGACTTGCAAAAATAATGAGTAAAATGAGCAGAATCAAGAGAATGTTGTATATAGTAATGGCAACATTGTTTCAAGAACAACTTTGAGCAACTAAGTCATTTTAACTATTATAAATACACAAATTAACTATAAAGGACCTATGAGGATGTTGTCTGCATCCAGAGAAAGAACTGATAAGTAGAAGAATATATAACATGATTTTACACATACACACACGTGTGTGTGCATTTGTAATGGCAGTCATCTCTAGGGTAAGGGAGGAGGGAAGAAAAAGCTATATGATAACTTTGTTATATTTTTAAAAGGAATAGTACATGATAGATTTGCAGTTTCTTGTGCAATCTTTTTTATTATTCTGTTGTGTTATAAAAATCTTGTTTTATTTCATAAATTAAAAAATAAATTTTAAAAAGAGGTGGTGGAGGATTCTATCCAGTTAAATCTTATGTCTAACTATTCTCCAAATCAGAGTCTCAGTGCAGAGAAGCTTGAAAACTATGAACGTAAAAAATATTCTATGTTAAAGGTCCTAGAGCTACAAATGAACATACTGCTAAGCTTATGTTACTTGTATCCTTCATTTAATCTTAGATGTAATAAGGAGGCAAGCTGGCATAGTACGGTGATAAACATGGTAGGAGGATTACGTTTCAAACCCTCTCACAACTGTAAGACAGGGTATTCATTCTCCTTGAGACAACTCCTTGCAAGAAGACTTTCGATGTTGATGTATGTTTGATGTAGTTTACAAAAGAAGGTTGACACTTTACGATGGGTATACAGGAGACATAGAATAAAGCCTACGTTGTCTAGGGGATTTTTTGATGTACATGTACATGGGAAGATAAAACCCTAAACTGGAATTTAGGCACAGAACTGCAAGTTTCTCAAAGTATAGCAAAAACTTTGTACTTGTTACTTTACTCGATACACTGTATACATATTTACATGTACTCATTTTCTTCATTGAAAATTCCTTATGAGTAGGTGTTATTTCAATTCTTTGACCTTGTGTCCCTGGCACTTAGCGCGTTGCCCTTACATGTATTATACACCTAAGAAATACATGTTAATTTGATTTGTCAACATGGAAAATATCTAATAGCTATGTGAAAGGTGCTTGGTAGAGAAAGACATGGAATTGGGAAGGTTTTAAGAGGCCATTTTATATATAGGTCAAAGTACTTTGGAATAAAGGCATATGCTTGGCTGGTGACAAAAGAAATAGAGAAGAGTTGGGGTAAGATATATGGGAGAAAGATTTTTTTTTTTAAGTAGAACTGTTAGAGGTTGGCTTTAGGGTTAGGGTAGGGATTTTTTCTCTTGAAACATACTTGATTTAAATAGAACAGAATTTATCTTATGTGAAGTCACTCCACCAGAGGGAAATGCATCAGATTTGTTGAGATTAGATGACTAGTTGGTTATCTTGTTCTTTGCTCTTTGAAATAAAAACAAAATTATATTTTGCATGACTACTCTAAAAAGGTAATGTGTAAATGGGTATATTAGCTCTCCATCTTTTGTCTTGTTAGTGACTTTCAAGAAACAAAAAATACAATAGACAATAAATAACTTTTAAGATGAATGTTCCAAATTAGAGTGAAGTTTTCTTTTTAGTCAACAAGACTGCCCAGTTTGATTTAAGATGTAGCAAGGATGAGGTTAATAAGGCCTGATGAAGTACAGCAGAGCCCTGTTCCAACCTGCACAGCTCATTTACATGGATTAGGATATAGTGCATGTCAAGTCATGGCCTCTCAAGGAAAATGAGTACTTTATAGGAAAAGTCTAATCTAGTATGGTTAGTCATATGCTCAAAGACTAGTATTTATTAAATAGTTAAGCAGGAAAGAGATGTGATTTGACCTAGGGCCTTGAGGGTTGGATGGGATTTAGACAAGAACTGCAGGGAAAGTAGCTGAATTCTCAAGGGTTGGACAGTGACAGTAAAGGCAGGAACCCCTAGGAATGTAAGCATATTATGCGTTTGTTTTGGGAAGAAATGAGCAGACAATTTGGCTAAAATAGGTTTCTTTTCAGTACTGTAGGTAATATGGTCGAGAAGATAAATTAGATTCAGACTATGGAGGATCTTCAGTACCTGCCCTTAAATAACTTCATAGCTTAGCCAGTGTAGATGGCACATATAGAAATAACTACAAAGCAATATGTAAGTATTGTGTAGGTCCTGCAGTTCTGTTAAAATGTAACCTTTTTGAGAGTAAGTAGTGTTTCATCCTAACTGTCTGTATCCACATTGCTTTGGACAATGCTTATTAGCATAGAAGAGACACTTAATAAAATGGTCATTGATTGGTTAATATAAAGTGCTTTTAGAATTGGATAGGAGGCAATAATTAAATGATCAAATGATTTGAACAAACAGTTCTCAGAAGAATCATAAACTGTTAAACAGCTGCCTGAAAGAATGCTCCAAATCTCTAATGATAAGGGAAAGACAAATTGAATTCACTTGACTCCAGTAAATTGTACAAGATAACAAAAGTTAAGAAGTCAGTATTGGAGGATTGTTAGAAGATAGGGTCTCTGATGCATTATTGGTGGAAATCTGAATTAGTATAGCCATTTTGGAAAGCAATTTGGAATCATGAAAATGAAGTGGCTGAAGTGCCCATATACCCTTCGTCCCAGGGATTCTAGTGATAGAACCATATTCCCAATGAGTTTATTGATTTAAAAGAGAAAAGCCCCCCATATACACTAAAATATTTATAGCAGAACCTTTTGTGGTAGCAAAGAATGGAAACAAAATACATGCCCATAGATTGGGGAATGGCTAAATAAATTGTGGTACATACATGTGCCATAAGAAATGATCAGTGCAATAAATAAAGAGAAACATTGAAAGAGTTAGGTGAACTGATGCAGAATGAAGCAGAGTCAAGAAAGCAATATATATGCATATATGTGTATATGTATATAGATGTATGTGAGTTACAAAAATATAAATGAAACAACAGTAACCACAAATCATTCAAAAAAGAATGCAAATGTTCTAAGATTACAAAAACAAGCATGGCCCCAAAGAAGACATATGAGACCTCCAACAATACAATGTTTCCCAAACATGGATCCCAAACATACATGAGGGGGCGTCCATGGCTGGGAAACGCTGCTTTTGTTGTCAGTTTTTTTTGATATGTTGATCAGTTTTGGTGATTTTGTTTCTGTTTTGATTCTTTTTTTTAAAGTTCTTAAATGGGATGACACTCTGGTAGAGGGATGTAAAAATAAAAGATCCCAAAACTTATTTTAAAAAGGATAGAAGAAAAGAAAGGAAACTGAGATGTAGCTTTAAAGGATAGTTACATTTTTAATAGTTAGAAATGTAAGGGGAAGGAGGGAACAAAATAAAGCATGTGATAAGGTTTGAAAACTACTAAGTAGAACTCCGAGGTTCTACCTCGCCTGTATCAGATTAGCAAGTATAACATGACAAAAAAAAAAAAAAAGGAAATGACAAATGCTGGAAGGACTCTGAGAAAACAGGTACATTAATAGACTGTTGGTAGAACTGGGAATTGATCCAGACATTCTGGAAAGCAATTTGTATGCCTAAAAAAAGCTATTTAAACTACTTACACTTTGACCCAGTAAAATATCATCACTAAATTTATACCCCCAAAAGATCATAGTAAGAGGAAAAGTTTGACCCATATGTATGAAAGTATTTTAGCTGTTCCTTTTGTTGTGACAAAGCACTAGAAAACTTAGGGATTGACCTTCAGTTGGGGAATGGCTGAACAAGGTATGGCTTATGAATGTGATGGAATACTATTGTGCTGTAAGAAGTATTGAAGAAAATGGTTTTGGAGAAACCTTAGAAGACTTTTTATGAACTAATACAGAGAGATGATCAGAAACAAATTAGAAAAACTAAAGAAATCATCCAAAAAATATCCAACCACAATTCAGAGGACTCATATTTAAACATACTCAGAACTCCTTCTGGAGAAGTGAAGGACTTGGAGTGTATATGAGATTTGTATTTGTGGACATGGGCAATGTGGAAATTTGCTTTGAAACATGATTGTTATTTTTTTCTTAATGAGGAGGGAGAAGTAAAAGGGAGAGAAAGCAAATCTTTGTGAAAAGAAAATTTAACTTAATTTTAAACAGAAAAGTCTGGCTGAAATGCAGAATTCCTATAAGAAAATGATTATAGAGAAAACTGGAAGTCTGGATTGGATGCACGATAAAAATGTACTTGAATGCCGGGCTTAGAAGTTAGCCTTTTTTAGCTAGGCCCTGAGGAACAAAGGAAAGGTTTTGAGCAGGGGAGTTGCGCAGTAAAGAACTTTAATCTATGAGAACCTGTGGGATAGAATAAATGGAGAGAGGCTAGAGTCAAGAGAACCTGTGAGAACATAATTGTAGCAATCCAGATGAAAGATAATAAGGAAATACGAAGGAAGGATGATTGTGAAGAGGACATTGATAGGACTTGACAGCTAGTTGTCTATTGAGGAAAAGGAGAGAGTCAAAGAATGTGAAGTTTTCAGGCCACTGGACTAGAAAAGTGACATTACCATTAAATGGTGAGTTATGCTTTAGATATTGAATTTAAGGTGTTGGTAGGAAATACAGAATAAAATGTGGAAGCAAGCCTGTGCAATTGTGGGACTAGAAGAGAAGGGCAGGGGTGGGAGGGAGGTTGGAAATGGGTTTGAGAGCTATTTTACAGAAGGCTAAGAGTTGAAATTGTTGTCGGTATTTCTCTGGAAAGAAAACATGGCAAAGAAAAGAACAAAGGGAAAAAACCTTCAGAAAAATAAGCACTTTGGAGACAGAAGGAAGAAAAGGGGCAAGAAAAAAAGATCAAGGCAAGAAAGCTTCTTTCTTTCTCCTTCCTTCCTTCCTTCCTTCCTTCCTTCCTTCCTTCCTTCCTTCCTTCCTTCCTTCCTTCCTTCCTTCCTTCCTCCCTCCCTCCCTCCCTCCCTCCCTCCCTCCCTCCCTTCCTTCTGACAGTCAGGGTTCAGTGACTTGACCAGGGTCACACAGCTAGTAAGTATCTGAGACTGTATTTGAACTCAGGTCCTCCTGACTCTAACACTGTAGACTTTTGAGAAACAGCCTCAAAGGTCAAGAAGGATGAGGAAAAATATCATTGGGATTCTGACTTCAGAAAGCTAATTCTGTGGAGTGCTGTCAGAGTAAAAGCCAGCCTTTTAAATAAACTGGATATGAGGGTAGCCAGATGTCTCCTTTTAAGGTAGCAGACTTTTCCTGTCCAATATGTTTTGCAAGCAGTTTTTTTAATAAAACGAATAAGGAAAAATTCCCTACTCTTGCCCCCCCCCCCCCCCCCCCCATCCCTCAACCCTACCATTTATTTAAATTTGTCAAAGATCTGTAGTTTTGTTAATTTGGGTATTCTATCCATCAACAGACATTTCAAACTCCTTTACAACCTAGTAAATGAACTTTGAGAGTTGCTATGTCCAAAAGAATTAATCATCCTTCAGTCAAGCTGTTGAAGACTGAACAGAGCAAGTCCGTGTTCAGAGACCTTCTGGCATGATTATTTCCTGTTAGAGTTGTCATTGTCATTCCTCTGACATAGCCTGAGAGAGAATTCTGGCTGACTTTAATACCGTGGTATGGTATTAGATTAGTTCTTCTTTACTCTACCGCCTGTTCCCCCAAGAATGAGCATAAAAATGAGAAATAGTCTGTTTTTTTGGATCTGTCATTGTTAGCCCAAACTGAAGAATCCCTTATCTCAGACTAGCAGCTAGTCTCAGGATTTAGAACTTTTTCTCTTGCAGAATCTAGGCTGCACACCACAGTTAGGAGATAAAATCTTATTCTAGTTTCCCTAAAGCATTCCCAAATTCTCTAACGCATTCTTTCTTTTGGAATCCCCTTCAAACATTATCTAGCATCTTTTATGTGACCACATTTAACTATTTCTCCCCATCACTTTTGCTTAAATTGCCCCAATCTTAGGTTTAACTTTTACAAGGTAATATTACGGAATGCTGGTTTTTTCAAGTTTTCCCCCCTTTTTTATATTTTCTATAACATCAAAAATCTTACTTGAAGACAGCAGAAAAGTATCTTAATAATGCAGTGCATTTTTTTTCTTGCATGTATGTCCATCCTTCTTAATTAGATGGTCAGCATCTGGAAGCAGATTCTTCAGTTCTCTCTCCATGTAGTTAGTCAGTGATGAATAAATGGATGTTTAGTGTACTAGGTGGTACTTCCATTACATTTATGAGCTAAATGTGTGTCTGTTCCTTAAGAAAGAAAGATGTAATTTAAACCTATCATCATGATCACAGTAGATCAAGGGAAGTGACAGTCCTGGTTTCAAGCTTCAACTTTGCCACTAAACTAGATATGTGTGTATACATATATATACATACATACATATATGTGTGCATATGTCTGTGTATGAGTTTGTGTGTATTTATAAAATGAGGACTTTGGTCTTCATCAGTGTTGTCAAACTCAAATAGAAATGGGACCATACGTAAGGTTCCCCCTAGGCTGCATACTGCTTTAGAAAAACACTTAAAATTATTAAAAAATAATATTATATATGTTCTGTTGTATTTTTACTTATTTTGTTAAGTGTTTCCCTGTTACGTTTTAATCTGATTCCTTAGGTAAGTCACTTTACCTCTGACTGTCCCCACTTTCCTCATTAATGCTTTCCTCCCAGAATTGTCTTGAGGATAAAATGCTATGATATTCTTAAAGTGCTTTTGCACATCTTAAAACACCACACAAATGCTAGCTTTTATTACTATGTACTTTAATATGTCTGGATGTAGTAGACATGGTATGTACAATCTTTTTGGTTTAATTTTTTGTTATAAACAGCAAACAGGAACATTTTCCCATGTGACGAACAGAAAAAAGAGGATTGTTTTTTAAATCATGAATCTCTGTTACATATTGTTTGTTTTTTAAAATGATATATTTACTTTAACACAGTACCAACAATGTTCTGTTTGTCTGTGTCCCATTCTGAATTTTCTTCTCCTTTCTGTACCTTTAAAAAAGATGTTTCATTGACCTCTTTCATTTACTTCTTTTTTTGATATTACTCACTACCCCCCATCTCCCCCTCAAAAAAAATCATTCCTTTGTAACAAATAGATCAAACAAAACAAATCCATTTAATAATGGTGTCTGAAAATGTATATCTTAGTCCATCATCTCTTTACCAAGGAACGGGAAACAACTTCATCCATTAGTCCTATGGAGTTGTGATTGGTTACTGCAGTGATCAAAGTTCTTAAATCATAAAAGTTGAAATGTTTTTACACTATTGTAGTTATTTTAGAATTATTCTCCTAGTTCTGTTCACTTTACTCTGAATCCTTTCCTGAAAATTTTTCATATGTCTCTTGAATTTATGCTTTGTCATTTCTTAGAGCATCATAATAACCTTTTTATTCATAAACCCTAATATGTTCAACCACTTCCCAATTGATGGGCACCTATTTTGTGTTCAGTTTTTTGCTGCAATAAAAAGTGCTGCTAAAGTATTTTTGTATGTGTTCCCCCCCCACTTCTTTGACTTTTATGGGATATATTTACCTAGTAGTGGTATCACTCGATCAAAGAGTCTGCACAGTTTAGGGTATAGTTGAAAATTGAATCACTTACAGTTTCACTAACACTGCCTAAGTATGCCTGGCCTCCCTTAGAAATGGTTTTCAGATGACTGATGATAGTATGCATTTTTTTCTTTTTTAAACTGCCTCTTCATAGCCTTTCATCATTTATCTACTGAGAAATTGCTATTCTAATATACAGCGTGTCTTAGTGTGACACTAAGAGGTTGAGGACACCCTCTCTTTGTATCAGTTTTCAAAAAACCTTATCAAAGACGTTTGCTACAAAGATTTTTCCCAGTTAAATGCTTTCTTTCTAAGTGTATTGACTTTGTTTTTCTACAATATTTTAAAGATTAAGTTTTGAAATAGGATAAATGAAAATACACTTCTTTAGCATTATTAAAAAATATTTTAGTTGCCATATATTGGTTCTGAAAGTGTGATATTTGTTCCAAAAATGAATACTCTTTTAAAAACCAATGAAGATAATACTTTTTTTCTATTAAAAAAAGTACTCTAAATATTAGACATGCTGCTAATGTTTTACCTAATATCTAATAGTCTGTGTTCATTTTGGGAAATAAAATGCTGACAACCACACAAGATCATTGATTCTGTTAAGTTTAAACACTTGGCTTTGAATTTAATAACTAAAGGAATAGAAGAGTAGACATTGGAGTGAAGTTCTTTCTCCTTGGCAAAGGAGCTTTTGTGTGTGTTTCTTGTTCTTTTACAAATTGCAAAATGATACCTTGAGTGAAAATCACCAACATTTACCAAAAGACAAATTTTCAAAATTTTTATTTGTTGTATAATTAAATTTTAGTTTTTTACAATTCTATCGATTGATCACCAAGTCATTAAACTGACTTGAACAGTTTAAAATGTCAGTTTTAGTTGAATGAATGTATGAATGGAAAGCATGTAGAAGTCACAGAGAACAAAAAATGCAATGTTACTTCATTACTAGCAAGATAAGCAAGCAGGTATATAATGTGTAGGGCAACTAGGTGTCGTAGTAGATAGAGCGCTGGGCCTGGAGTCAGGAAGACTCATCTTCTCGAGTTCAAATCCAGCCTGTGTGACACTGGGCAAGTCACTTAACCCCATTTGCCTCAGTGTTCTCATCTGTAAAATGAGCTGGAGAATGAAATGGCAAACCACTCCAGTATCTTTGCCAAGAAAATCCCAAATGGGATTATAAAGTTGGACACAACTGAAATGATTGAACAACAAAAAAGAAATTGTATCATTTTTCTGAGTCTTAAAAACTATAAGTATAATGCCTAGTGTTGTACCTTGAAACTAGTAAACTGTGGAAAAATATGAAGAAAGTCTACTGAATGAACATATTCCATGGATCTGTACTCTCATCAATGAAAATATCTCCCTCCATCAGGATAGATCATAGCCCATCTGTGTCTTCTCATCCTGAGTAGTCTTCATCCATGTCCTGTCATAAATCCAACACAGAGGATCTACACCACATTCTGATGGCTCATGAGTGTTCTAATATTCTGGAATGACCACAAAGCATTCAGATTGTTATCTTCACTCTCAGTACATGACTGACCCACCTTTTCTTCCTTGGTGGTATCCACCATCTGCATGGGACTCACAACATGCCCTTGAACCAGTTTAAACTACAATTGGGAAATATTTAACAAAATATATAAAAATGCAGTAAGCCATAGTTAATATCACATTTTAAAAACTCAGTCTGTATACATGGTCTGTAAGGGACCCTTATATATGGATTAGTAGCCTCTGTTTTTTGTTTTTTTAACCTGGTTTGACACCAGTGTTTGAACCATTCTTTCACTGTAAAATATTGCAGCCTCACATGTGCTTTTCCGTTGTCCTTTGGATAATCTGCAGTTTTTGATTCTTCTGAGCCTGTAGTGTTCCATGAGCTAAGGCCATGTGTCACCACTAGGATTTTCTTTTGGGGTAGAGAACTACCCTAATCATGTATCCATGATTTCATAGGCTTAGGGTATACGTCAAAGGAAGGAAATGGCCTAAGTAATTTTTTATTCTGCTCCTCTTATCTGACATTTTTAAGTTCTCTCTGTTAGGAACTTGGTATTAAAAGATACTTTTTGGTGGCAGAGAGCAGCTTTGGATCAATAGCAGAATGTATTCCAGCTTACTTTTTTTTTTCTCCCCTAATATTGAATTCTAGGCCCAGTTCATTGTTTATAATAGATTTATTAGACTACTTCAGGGGACTGCTAATGCAATTACACATCTTATATTGAACATTCTTTATCCACTTACTTTTTTCCTGCATTTATTACTGGACGAATCATTTTGGGGTCACTGTGGATCTTATCAAAGAGACAATTCATAATTCTTATCACCAGTATCATTCACATTGGGCTGGATTGAGATTGATTTGTAGGGATCCTTCTTTTTTGGGCTTTGAATAAAACATGTGGTAGACATCTTTTGCAAGCTTATATCTCCCTATTTTGTGCTTCCCTTGTTATGATAATCAGAGGATGCGTGAAGATCCTCTCTGTTATGGCTTTTTAGCAAACACATTGTCTCTCATGCCAGGAAGGCATTCCCTTCTTATCTTTACTTCTCAGCATCTCAACTTGGATTCCAGTTCTAATGCCTGTTATCTTTAAATTATCTTGTGTGATGCTTATTTGTATAGGTTGCATTCTCCTAGTAGAATGTAAGCTTCTTGAAAAAGCAAGAATTATTTATTTATTTGTTATGGCGATGGCATCCAACACAGTTCATACATATTAGATGCTTAATAAAAGTTTGGATTGAGGGAAACCATTTACTCCTACAGAATTTTAACTAACTAAATAGAATTGGAAGGTAGTATTTAAATAATTGTCTTTAATCTTTTAAAATTGCATTGTTATACAATTTTACATTATCAGTCAGTATTTAATGAATGCTCCTTATTTTCCTAGTGCTATGCTAAATGATACGTGTGTGTAGCAGATACAAAAGTCCCCCTTGCGTTCTTAAAAAAAAATGAAGACTACCTGGAGATTGGAAATTATCACATAAGAAATTATATGCTGTTAACTATACTAATAATAACAATTCATATTTTAATAACACTCCATCATTTTACAAATTGCTTTCCCTTCAACAACTCTGTGAAATAAGAATGACTTAATGTGATCTTCTCAAAGTATAGTGGGAATTTGGATAATAATAATAATGGTAATTAATAACAACAATAATACTTGTATAGAAATTAAAGCAAATTTTATTTATAGAGAGTATTTCATTTTATCCTTACCATAATCTTGGGAAGTAGGTGCTGATACTTTCCCCCATTTTCCACATGAGAAACTGAAGCACAAAGATGTTTTTCCAGAGTCACATCATTAGGAAATGTATGAGGCTAGATTTGAACTCAGGTCTTCCTCATTTCAACTCCATTACCCTTCATTGAGCCAAGTGTCAAGAAGGAGGGTGGGATGGGGGAGTAAGAGAAGAAGCCATTTTATATAGCCTATTGTGCCCCACGTACAGAGCAGTTTACAAATACTATCTTATTTAAATGATTACTGGAGTAGTCAGAAGATTTTATGGAAGAAATGCATCTGAAAGATAAATATGAATTTGGTAAGGTTAGCAAAAAAAAAAAAAGCAGGATGTTCTATTTGGGAGTAGCATGGAATACAGGGAGGGGAAGGGAGTAAGAGCAGCTCATTTGGTGAAAGATGAACATATGGATACTGTTGACTTAGTATATTAAAGTATACTGTTGAGTCCTTATCAGTTCAAATAATAAACCTCTTAACCTAAGACTACATTAGTATTGCTTATTAAATGTAACTAATATTTCCTATTCTCTGTTTTTTGTTAGAAGAAAAACTAAAGGCAAGGCACCGCTTCCTCCAGCTGAGACTAAATGCATTGATGTTTCTTCTCATGAGTCAGTAGAATCCTCTAATTTCATCATGGAACAGAAAGAAAACATGATAGAGAAGGACATTGAGCTCTCTGTGGTTCTTCCGGGAGATGTGATCAAATCCACTACTGTTCATGGCAGGTATGCTGCAATTTAATAGGATGCTTAGATGTGACCTGTTTCAGTCTTTGTGTGGGATGACTTTTGACCATCTTATTTATTATCTCTCATTTTAGCAGTGTTTTACTAATTACTTCCATAAATAAGTAAGCCATGAAATGTCTCCTGAAGGATTTTTCTTTCAGTCCCTAGCACTGTCTATATGTTGAATTTTTCTACATTCTCAAATACTTTTCCATGCATTCGAAGCTATTTCATATCTTTCATTCCAGACTTTAGAAACCTTAAAAGAAAAGCCCCTTTTCCAGAAAAAAAGGTTTGCAGGCGTGCTGGGTTTTTTGGATTACATGTAAAGTGCACTAACACTTTGCATTCCAACAACTTTGAAGTAACAACAACTTTACTTCTCTGACTCTTCATTTAGGTTTAAGTTATTTCTTTCTGTATATGTAAAAATAAGCTGTAAATGTAAAAATAAGCTGTAAACGTAAAAAGAACTCATAGACTTTCACCATTTTGTTGGTTTAGTCAGTTGTTTATTAGTATGTAGGTAAGTTAACTGGAAAGATTAAAAATAAAATTTTAACAAAGAAGAGGTGAACATTTGATTTAGCGTGTTGATATTCTTAAAACCCATACAGAAATTTAAAAGTGGGACAAAGCCAAATCTGAGTTGCCATGCCTTTCTCATGTGGAAAATTGCTTTGAACAGTCAGTATTCTTGACCTTTCTTTTCCTTTCAGCTTCAACTACCTGAATATTATCACTGAGAGTGTTCTGAAGACATAAGCTTCCTAAGCTGCCTTCATCTTAGTATATTCACAATTATAGTACATAATAAAACTAGATGAGCAACAAAATGGGGTACTTAAGTCTTGTTTGAGCTAGTTCTTTCTAGGAGAAACGTGTTCTTGAGATAACATGACAGCTTTCCCCCTTCATTTTAGGATTTATCTCCATAATTAGGTAGAATTTTGAGTCATGAAAAGTGAATGAGAATAGGAAAGATATATCTTTTTTCTTTTTCTTTTTTTTTGACCAGATCTACGGTTTTATTCATGTGGGGAGCTCCAGTTGAAAAATTTCTTCTATCAGTGCAGAGGAACACATCTTCTGCAACTCATCGGGTTAATTAATACCTGGGGCACTGAAAGGTTATGTGACTTGCTCAGTCACATAGCCAGTATGTGTCAGGGGCAAAAAACCTACTTTTCATCTGTTACTGCTTGTGTGTAGTAATGTGTATTAAACCACTTGTGGTCAGAGACAGAATTTAACTCAAGGCCTCTTGACTCCAAGGCCAGCTCCTTATCTGCCATATCACAGCGCCTAAGATCATGTAGCCCTAAAAATGCCTAGTGTTCACAGCATTGGGCCCATACCAATTTCTGTCAATACTGGGCAGATTTTACTGAGATGGAAGCTAGGCCATGTTGAGTAGGAAGACCACGAGAGTGTACCTGAAAGGCCATAGTATGGTCCCATTAAAGGGCAAATATTCAGAAGGAAACTTTAAAAGCTGAAGTAGAGAAGGATTCCGTGTAAACAGGTGTAGCTAACCATGTTTAATTAGCTAAGTAAAAAAAAGAAAATCTATTATTCTTAATAAATGCTTGTTGACTATCAGTGCTAATAGGAGTCTATTTTCTTAGCTTACTCCTTCCTCGTTCTTAGCATCATCATCCACTGAATTCCAGAATACTTTCCCACCTCCCTTGGGAGACAGCATTGAAATTAGAATTTGCAAGACCTCAGTTCAAATTCATGACCAAGGGGAAGTCACTTAACCTTTGTTTTCCTTAGTTTCCTAATCTGTAAAATAGGAACTATAATAGTGCATTTCTCCCATTGTTGTTTTAAGGATCAAATTAGATAATATTTGTAAAGCACAGCACCTGGCACATAGTAGGTGCTTACTTAATAAGTGCTTGTTTCCTTGAGTAAGTTCCATGGGAATATTAAGATGGGAGTAAAATTGCTGTGTGTTTTATCAATGAACAGTGACCCCCAGGGTATGTGCTGGGAGTTGGATAGTTAGCCTCTGTTTTCAGAACAAAGCTGCAGATAGATGTCCAGGCTGGTTATAACCATCTGCATTGTGACTACAAAGCACCCCAACTTTCTTTCCTGTATTTCTTTTCTCTTGTGAGCTGCAATAAGCAGGCACTGGATTTCTTTTTCTTTTTTACTCTCTGTGGTAGCACTGAAGGCCATTTGAGAGTGATAGGCAAAATGCTTTTCTTGGCATTATAGGTTGCCTCTTTGGTCAGAAAGAGCAGTTCTTGACCATTTATGCAAAAAATAAGGGAAGAATTGATATCATTGTTTCTGGCTTTTTATGGGCTTTTCTCTGTCTGGGTTCGATATTTTAATTCTTTTTCAGAAAACACCACTTCATACAACCATGCTGATAGCAATGTTAGCTGCATCAGTCCCATCAGGGATCAAGAAGAAGCTATGTGTTGCAGTGCCGAGTCTGGATTCCTAACTAGGTTGAAATCCAGTTACCAAAAGGCTTAACTTTACTACCTGTGTGTGACCCTGAGCTAGAGACTTAGTTGCTCTCTGCCTCAGTTTCCTCCTCTGTAAAATGGCACAATTATTCTACCTACCTCCAAGAGTTGCTCAGAAAATAAAATGAGATATTTGTAGAGTGCTTTGCCAACCTTAGAGCCCTGTAAATGACACAGCAGATAAGGGAGCTGGGCTTGGAGTCTGGAAGACCTCAGAATCCTGCCTTAGACACTCCCCAACTTATGACTGTAGGCACGTCATTTAATCTCTCAGTGCTCTGTTTGTTCATCAGCATAATGAGGATAATTATAGCACCCACCTCACAACAGTCGCTGTAGGGATCAAATGAGTTAACATATGTCTGGGGAAAAAACTAGTATTTTATGAAGCTTAAAGGACCGTCCGTATAAATGCTACTTATTGCTGTTATTTTGTCTGTTTTTAATGTGGTACAAAGGAGCATCTGACCAGTCAGAGAAGAGGAGAATTCGCAGCCTGTGTAGCACCACAACCCTGTGTTTTTCTCCACGTCTCCTTTTTCTTCCTTTCTGACTCTCAAGGCCATGCTTTCAAACGTAGCCTCCCAGTTTAAGACATACGTGGAGAGAAGAGCCATTCTACCCATATCCAAGAATGCAAGACTGTGCTTCTACTACTGTAAACCTGTGGAGGGACATATTAATCCATAGAGCTACACCACTATATACTTTTTTTTCCTTTTGAGGGGAAGTGTGATACTCTTTATGTGATACAGCATATGATACTCCTTCTTTTCCCTCTTGCCCTGCCCTAAACTGAACTTGAGAGTGATTTATGCTGTGGGATACACCCTGACTCTCTCATCCTTGTGGTACAGTAGTGGCCATAGTCTTACTGGTTAAGTATGTAATTTTAACTAGTAATGACTAACTTAAGTGACTGACTCAAGACCATTTCAGATGGAGTACAGTGCCATCTATTGGTTAAAGTAGTATGCCAAAGAATTAAATTTGGCAAGTAGAGTGAATATTGCTTCTTTTTAGAAGAATGGATTTTTAAAAAGCAGGTTCTGAACTTTGACAATTTCGAAATAAAAATGTAATACATTTTCTAATTTCAAAAATTTATATAAATAGTGCCACTGCGTGCTAGGTGCAAGTACTCTATAATGGTTATCTCATTTGATCTTCACAACAATTTTGGGAGGTAAGTTCTATTATTAGCCCCATTTTAAAGATGAGGAAACTGAGACAGAGGGTAAGTGACTTGCCCGGGGTCACATGGCTAGTAAGTGTCTAGGGCTGAATTTGAGCTTGGTCTTGTCTATTCAGTGCACCACCTCCAAGATTTATTTCGATGACAGTAAATTTGTAATGAGTATACATGTCCTGGAAGAACTGTAAAATTGTCTAAGGATAATGTAATAAAATGAGAGTACATTCAGATATAATCCTTTCATTTATTCAGGAAGCATTTATATAACACTGCTACATACAGGTAGCATGGCATTGGTGAGGATAGAGCCCAGTAGATTTGGGTTCAGGAACCCACTTCTAACAGGTACTAACGGTGCAATCATTTAACTTCTCAGTGCTCTGGGTACCTCTTTAAACCTCAAAATTACACAGAAGGTAGCATTCTTCAGGGGTCTACGAAATCTATACCTGGGATTCTTAACCTTTTTTTTTTCTTTTGCCTGAGGACACTGCTCAGAATATTTTTAAATGCACAAAATAAAATATGTAGGATTAAAAAGGAATCTAATTATATGGAAATACAATTATCAGACTATTTAAAAACAAAAACAAAGCACATGTGTGCCAGGGTAATACTCCACTGCTCTATGCCAGTGAGCTTACATATCCTGTCCTCCCTCTCCAAGCCACTGTGCTAGCTGCTGGGAATACCAAAACATAATCAAAATACTACTTGAGGGGCACCTTGGTGGTGCAGTGAACAGAGCCCTAGCCCTGGAGTCAGGGGGACCTGAGTTCAAATCAGGCCTCAGATACTTGACACTTACTAGCTGTGTGATGTTAGGCAAAGTCACCTAAACTCAATTGCCTTGCCTCCCACCACCCCCAAATAAAAATGTTACTTGATCGAAAGGAGCTTATTATGTTCTATTCAAAGAAAAACAAGTGCCTAGAAGATTAAATATAAAATAGATACAAAGTAATTTGCAGAGAGAGGTAGTGCAGGGATCAGGATCAGTTTCCAGTTTGCTTCATTCAAAGGAGTCAGTGGTATATAAACAGAGCTCTGGGACTGAAGTCAGGAAGACTCATCTTCCTGAGTTCAGGTGTGACCTCAGATACTTATTAACTGTGTGACCTTGGTCAAGTCACTTAACTCTGTTTGCTTTAGTTTCCTCATCTGTAAAATGAACTGGAGAAGAAAATGGCAAATTGCTCCAGTTCTTTGCCAAGAAAACACCAAATGAGGTCACAGAGAGCTGGATATAACCAAAAACAGTGACTGATCTATAACAACAGAATGTAGTGCTAAAGAGTCAAGTTGGGAAGGAAGTGCATTGGCAAACATACAAGTCAGCCAGCTGGATTAGATTGAGGGAGAAAAAACTAAGCTTAGAAAGGTAGACTTAAGCTTTATCTGTGTGATGTTCCTGAATCTCTCACATCAACTTCGATTCTAGACCTACTCTAATTTATTAGAAGTGAATAGAAATTTAATCTACTGATGGAAATGTAATGCTCTTTAAAAATTTGGAGAGGTAAAGGATTAACTTAATATATGTTAGTAGTTAAGTCAAGCTGTCAACAAACATTTATTCATCGTTGCCTATTGCTAGGCACTGTGCTAAGTGTTGGGGATACAAATAAAAGCAGAAAGAAAGAATCCCTGCTCTCAGGAAGTTTATCCTTTAGTAGAAGAAGAAAGCAAAAGGAAAGAAATGTGGAAGAAGGTACCTGTGCAGAGGAGGAATGGTAGAGGAAAAAAGCCTAAAGAGTCAGGAGTAATGAAGCAGTGAACATGGTTGTCCTGGGTCCTTACTTCAAGTAGAAGCTATTGGAGGAGCCTGCCAATCAGAGGAAAGAGCCATAGTGGAGGAAAGACTTATCAGGGAAACCAAGGCATACTGGGGCATGGTGGGAAAAGAAATCTGGGAGGGTCCAAAGTCAATAGGGAAGTGAAAGGAGTAAGAATTTTTACTGCTTGTGTGCTAGTTACTTTGTACCTGGTTGAGGAGGGGGAAAACTGTGTGAGTATCTGATAAGACTGATTGATTAGGTCAGAGGAATATTGCCTTCCTAGGGGTGTTATCTTGGGACTGCTGTAGCCTTGTCTTCTGTTCTCCCAGCATCAGCCTCCTGCAACAGGACCCTTTTGGAGAGGGGCAGTACCGTTAACACTAACAATAAAATATAATAACATTTCATATAGTGCCTGCTATGTTATGAAGCACTTTACTAAGCGCTCTGCTAAGCACTTTACAAAAATGGTCTCATTTGATCTTTACTACAAGGTAGCTACTATTATTATCCCCATTTTATAGTTTAGAAAACTGAGGCAGACAAAGGTTACGAGTTGCCCAGAGTCACACAGTTACTGTTTGAGGTCAGATTTGAACTTGACTTTCTGACTCCAGGCCCGGTGCTTTAGTCACTGTATCACCTTACAGAGAAGCTACTAACTTGGGTCATTTAGAGGTGATTTCCTCACCAGTGAATTTCCTAAACCAGTGGGATCAAACTCAAATGGAAACAAGGGCCACTGTACTGTACATAAAGATCTCTACTCTCAAAAAGCTTATATTTTATCAGGGAAGACAACATGTAATGCATGCATGCACATATACATATGCATGTGTGCACATCACACACATTATACACATATGCAAGGGTGTACTCAGGGGGATACGGTGTAAGCACGACACACTTAAATTTAATCTGTATTAACATTTTCTCCATCATTTTCCTAAGTCTAGACAATTAACAAAATAAATCAAACTCTGATTCACAGCATTTGCTGATTTCAGAGATGTAAATGCTCTAACCGAAATCTTGATAATTGACCCCCAAGCCAGTTCAAGCTGGCTCCAGCATCCCCTTGTATATAGTGTGTGAGGATAATTTTCTCACCAGTGAATTCCCTACAACTCACTATTTCCTAGAACACCGATGTCAGACTCAAATACAAACACCTCACTAAATTGTGCAGAAAACCTCATGCTGACTTAGAAAACTACATACTAACAATATCTATGTTCTCTCTCATTTTTTAGTTTTTTTATTAAACATTTTTTGATTGCATTTTAATCTCATTACTTGGGAGTGTTGCTGCCTGCTGGGTGTTTGACATGTTTTTCATAGACTATTGAAATCCCCAGTGTGCTAACCCTAATAAGCCATGAAATTAAAAAAAAAAAAAACCAAACAAAAAAAGAAAAATATTAAAGTTGCACATCACACCTTTGCTCTTTTAGCTTTCTTTGAATGAAAGTTGGCAGCTTTGAAATGCTGTCTTAAAAGGGACACAAAATAGCTTATTTTGCACGTACTTGATATGTAAGTGAAGTATTTAAAGTTTATGAACACTAAATACAAGCATCCAGTAAAATCTAGAAATTATAAATTTAGAAAGATCTATAGGATTTTATCACTATGGCTACTTATAATCCTAATAATTTATCATCCCATATTTTTAAAAATAGTATCTCTCTAGGACCGGACCTGTTATTCTTCTGTTTAGACAATTTCAGTTGTTTTCGGTGGCTTTGAGATGAAAATAAAACTGTCTTTTAGAATTTAAGGCCCTCCACCAGGGTGAGTGCCTGGCTACCTTTCTGGTCTTATGTCATACCACCCTCTTCATAAACTCCATATTCCAAGCAAACTGGATTAATAATCATCTCCAAAATTCAGCACTCCAACTCCAATATCTGTGTTGCCTCTATACATTCCCCCATGCATGTAATGTAGTCCTTCCTTAATTGCATTTCAAAACTTTTACTTTTTTCTGTGATTCAGCTTAGATGCCACAGCCTCTGAGAAATTTTTCTTAATTACCCCAATGTTCTTGGTACTACACTTGAGGTCCCTGGACACACAACTTTCTTCCTCCTAAGAGCTTCTGGAGTTCTACCACAGATGATCCCCACTCCCACCTCTTTCAACAACAAAATCTGACATTTCCTGCCTCCAGGCTGATTCCTGAGGCCCATGGGCCAAAACAGTGGCCAAGTCTCTGTTCTTAACTGCCATCTCCTGCCTCCTGACCTAGCTCCCAGACTTCCTCATGATATACCTTTTTCTGCTTCTTATGCCTGCCATGAGGCAAGCTTCCCAGTCCCTTACAAGACACAGCCAGATAGCCCAAAGCAAGGTTCAGAACCTTGAGGGATAGTCTAGAACCTTTGCATCACCTGCCTTTCTTAGTGTACCTTCTTGGGTTCTTGCCCCAGTAGTCCTACTTAGTCCTACTCCCTTCATGCTTTTGCCATTGCAGAATACTGAAACCTGAGACTGCCTATGCACGCTCCCTTTCCCAGCCCCTCCAGCTGTTCATTCTATCATTTCCTACTCCACCTCAGCCCTGCATCCCAACTCTGCAGGGCAGCTGGGTGGTGCAGTGGATAGAGCACCAGTGCAGGAGTCAGGAGGACCTGAGTTCAAATCTCACCTCAGACGCTTGACACTCACTAGCTGTGTGACCTTGAGCAAGTCACTTAACCCCAACTGCCTCATCCTGGGTCATATCCAGTCATCCTGATGAATATCTGGTCACTGGGTTCAGATGACTGTGGAAGAGAAGTGAGGCTGGTGACCTGCACAGCCCTCCCGCATTCAAAACAAAGTCAAGTGCAGGTCATGTCATTATTTCTCCGATGGCATGGTCTTCTTTGGCAACGAAGGACAAACACATACACATCCCAACTCTAGACCTGTCTTTCCCTCCCATGGTGTCTCTGGAATTCCTGCTCCATAATTAACAAACTTCTCATGTTTAACCTCTTCCTTTCTCACTCTTCACTCACTAAGATCTAGCATCTCTCCTGATGATGCTGTGTCCATGGCCATCCTTTTCTATACTGGTTGCACTTTCTCTTATAACCATGGTTTCACTTACCCACTGTGAGAGAATCAGAATAAAAACCCTTTGCTTGAGGTTTCCATTTATTACCATCACTCAGCCACCTCTCCTCCTTTGAGATTTATACTATCCAAATTGATCACCCCATCCAGTCTGGGTAACCATTATCTACCAACGCTCATGACGTTGTCCCTTCTTTCTCGGTTAGTTAATGCTTAACTCAGTCCTCTCAGCTCCAGTTCCTTTCCTTATACTTCTACATACATCAAATGAGATAATATGTAAAGCACTTTACAAACCTTAAAGCTATATGTAAATGAGAGGTATTATTGTTTTCATCACTGGTGTGGTTGTAATTAGTGTACATGTTGCTGTCCCCTCAAATACTCTGACTTAGCAATCACTCAGTCTATTTACCGACCAGTCCTACTCCTCTCTCCCTCAGCTATACACAAGTTGTTGTTGAGTTGTTTCACTTGTGTCCAACTCTTTATGACCCCTCTTTGGGGTTTCCTTGGCAAGGATACTGGAGTGGTTTGCTATTTCCTTCTCCAGCTCATTTTACAGATGAAGAAACAAAAGCAAAGCAAGCAGGGTTAAGTGACTTGCCCAGAGTCACATACCTATTAAGCTTCTGAAGTCAGATTCGAACTCATGAAGATGAGTCTTTCTGATTCCAAGCAGTGTTCTATTATTGTGCCATCTAGCTGCCCCAGCCACAAACAAGGGGGGAGATAGTCATATCTTTGATCTTTATCCTCACTTGCAAGTATTCCATTTCGATTTTTGTGAACTCAAAAATGTCATTATTTGGTCATAATATTTTATCATTCTCTTTTTTCCCCTATATCTTATGAACGCTGTGTTTTTCTTTCTCACCTTGACCTCTGATTCCTCCATCTCTCAGTATTTTTCCAGGTCCTTCTTTCCCAATCTGACCCCCTTGATTATTCTAAACTCTTAAATCCCTTACCCTCTTGGCCTTTTGCTGACTACAACTTGCTGTACCTCAACCATTTGTATCCTTTTATGTCTACTCACTCTTTAATATGTTTTCATTACTTTTGATTCTCTTGGGTACAGAAGTGACCTCCTCTCCCACTACCATGGCTTCTGAAATGGATAAAATAAGGGATTCTTTAGGGCACAGATTTTTAGAGAAGTTAAATGCCTCATCTAAAAATGGTGGTTGAGCCTAGGTTTTCAAATCTAGTGCCCTTCCTACAATATATACCTTATTATTAGTTTAGATACCTTGCAGATTTCAAATTACTTTTTACTTCTATGAACTCATGAGATCCAAACTTGGTCCCTTTGTTGTAGACATAAGTAAACCTTAAGCAGGCTTTGAAAAAGAACTATTTTCAGTGGTCCTTAATATTGAGTATGCTCTTGGTGATCATAATTGTCTTTATTTTACAGCAAACCCATGATGGATTTGTTAATATACCTTTGTGCACAATATCATTTAAACCCATCAAGCTATACAGTTGACCTGTTATCAGCAGAAAAAACGCCCATTAAATTTAAACCAAACACACCAATTGGAATGCTGGAAGTGGAGAAAGTAATTCTAAAACAAAAAAACCTGGATAAGAAGAAGCCTACACCAGTGATACCAGAGGTAAGAACCATCATTCCAATTTTGATGTCATAGTGTAAGGTAAGAAAAATGTCATATTGTGCATGGTTGATTTTCAGTCATTTATAATACTTTATTATTGTTTCATTGAAAACACATTTGGTGAATGGAAGATAGCAGCAAGTCAAGTATAAACTATTGGGGGAAAATTGTTACTGAGAGCCACACATAGGCAGGATTTGGGAGAATCTTTTCAAGTGTTAGACACCTTTAGGCCCAAATTAGATCATGCTTTGCCAGCTTTTCAAATTAGTTGCATTACAAACATTTTCTCCTAAGAATAATTTAAAGTAAATATTTACTGTCCTAAAACTATTTAAAATATTATTCATATAAATATTTCCTTAAACAGATAAAACAACAGTAAACCATAAATTACTTTTTTATGATAAAACAACAGTAAACCATAAATTACTCTCAGTGTGGGCTATTCTGTTGTCTACGTAGTTTACCTTATATATTTTTTTAAAGTTATATTTCATGTTAGTGACCTTTTTTGTATTCATTTTCTGAGTATATTGAATCAATTGCTATGTACAGTATAGAATACAGAAATACACAGAATATAGAATTCTGTACAGAATACAGAAAATATAGTGGTCATTAACTATTTAAATCTATGTTACTTTGTGGAACATAAAATTTTCTGTATTAAACAGATATAGCACTCACAGAATACAGCTTATGGTAGAGGCTTAATAAACGTAATATCACTATAACTTTTCTTAAATTTCCTTCATTTTTAATAAAGTGAGTTTGTTATTAAATTACATTTTTTGATGTCTTTTTTCTTTTTATATCACATTTGTTTATAGATATATCCCTTTATACCCCTTGTAACTAAGAGTTTTTAAAGAAAGAAAAAAGCATAACTAACCAACACATTGAATACTGACAATATAGAGAATATTTCATGCTGATAGTTCCCTTACTTCTGCTATGAGGAATGAGAGATTAATTTTCTCAATTTTCCTCCAGTCTCAGCTGGGTTATTAAATTAAATAGCATTTGATTTCATTCTTTTTCTTCCCATTTATATTTGGGAGGGTAATATGGGATATTCAAGGAGGACCAACACTTCTGGTGTGAATCCTCATCAGGGCTGCTCATCTATCTTTGGTGTATACCTGGTCACCCAGCTGTCATGTCTGGCTCCAAGAAGCTGTATGTAGCATGCCCAACAGCCACACCCTCGTGAATGGTTTTGACAGATGGGATAAAACAGGTTGAGGGTAACCGACAGCTAGACCAGATCAAGTACACGCAGAAGAAATACTCTGTGATAAAAACAATATAGTTTTAACATCACTGAAGAATTAATTTTCAAGATACAAGGGGATATAAAAAATGTTTGAGGAAGAAAATTGTATAAAGTTTATTAACAAATAAACTGAGCAGATCTCAGCAATTATAATTCATATGCTTACTTTCTTATCTCTTTGAAATGTTTATGAAGCATTGCAAAACACCAAGTTAAAATAGTAGAATATGTTGCTATATTAAAAAAAAAAGAGGAATTTGTCCTTAATGACCAAGTAGGGTGGATAATTGGATTCATATCCATACCTTGGGGAAGTGGGGGCAACTGGGTAGTACAGGGCCTGAAGTCAGAAAGACCGAGGTTTGATTCTGGCCTCAGATACTTACTAGCTGTGTGACCCTGGGCAAATCACTTACTCTGTTTTCCTCAGTTCCCTCATCTGTAAAATGAGCTGGAAAAGAAAATGGCAAAACACTCCAGTATCTTTGCCTAGAAAACCCCAAAAGGGGCCACAAAGTGTTGGACTAGGCTGAAAAAAAAAACCAAACCTAAATCCATACCCTTACAGCATATACCAAAATAAATTCTTACTGGATCATCAATCAAAATATATTTTTGAAATCCTGTCAAAACTGGAAGGAAAAAGAATCATACACTTCTCAACTATGTAGAGCATGGATTAAATACTATATCAATTCAGTTTAACAAATATTTATGAAATACTAATTCTGTGCTTGGTACTTGGGACAAAAATAAAACCATACATATTCTCATACACCAATTAGTATAGTACAAAGAAAATTGAATTGGGAGAAAATATTACTGACTCAAGGAGTCAAAAAATCACATGGAAGGAGGCATCTGAACCTAGCAAGTATTTGACATGGAGGAAAATGAAGTTTGAAAGTCTCTTATGGGAAGGTCTCCCTCATGAACGTTAAGATCATAAAAGATTTTTTTCTCTTTGGAAAACGACTTTGAAAGGGTTAAGAACTCTAATCAATGTGATGTGTAACTATGCCTTCAGAGGCTCTACAGTAAAGCATGTTACCTGATTCTTGTCAGAGAGCTGTCGGATATAAGGTGCAGAAAGAACTATACATTTTTGGACTAGGGGGAAATAAAGATCATCTGAGAGTCCTTTATAGGTGCACCAGAGTGAACTTTAATTGATCCTTTCAAATACAAGAGATGCATGTCCTTGCCAGAGGTACTTAGCAAGTCATGAAGGTGATGATATTCACAAAGTCTAAGAAGAAGAAGGAAATCCCCTTGGATCTTATGGTTTTCTGTGTGCTTTGTAGATGTTTGTTTTTTGCATCAGATCCCAGTATCCTAAAAGGCTTCTTCATTGAGCTATCTATGGCTACTCAGAGAAATCAGTCTAGCCCACATAGGAGGTAAAAAACTCAAATGAATAAAGACTGCCTTTTTAGTTTATACTGTGACATGAAATTAAATTGTTAAGCTAAATTCTATGAGCATGTGTGCAGTAAACTGTACCCAGGATGGATTAAGATAATTCACACCCAAATGTAAAGAAACACAAATTAAGATAATTCACAACTAAATATACAGATATGTATAAAATGTTAAGCACTTGAATTAGAACAGAGACCTCATATAAATCTATTAATTAGTAAAGCATTAGCAAAAGATATATTTCTGGAATAAAGAGTAGAAAAGTTTATCTTTGCATGTTTTCTAATTTTAAAATAATAAAAGGAACAAGGTAACTCATTAATTAGTCTATCTTAAACTTCATTGAATCAATCAGTTATCATCTATTAAAGGTCCACAGTGTGCTGAGGAAATTAATATATCTTGTGGTTTGATGCTCAAGTACTATAAATTACACTAAATTGATACATTTTGTTTAAAGACTTGTAGAACTAGGAAAAAATTGATTAAAATAACTTTTAGATGTAGGCATAAAATTAGTCTTAATTTTGTGAATATAGCTAGAAAGATGAATTCTAGGTTTCCAGGTCATTCTTTATTAGTTTTTGTTTTTACTCTGACTGCTAGGCGGCACAGTAGATAGAGCACTGAATTTGGAACCAGGAAAGCCTCATCTTCCTGAGGTCAAATCTGGCCTCAAGACATTTACTAGCTTTGTGACCCTGGCCAAGTCCCTTAATCCTTTTTGCCTCAGTTAATCATCTGCAAAAAGAGCTGGGGAAGGAAATGGCAAGCCACTCTAGTATCTTTGTCAAGGAAACTCCAAAAGGGAGTCACAAAAAGTCGGACACGACTGAAACAACTCAATGACAACAACCAGAACGTTTCTGTGACTTTAATTTTTATATTTTATTTCAGCAAACTGTACGAGTAGTGATAAATTACAAGAAAACACAGAAGACAGTTGTGCGAGTTAGTCCACATTCATCCCTTCGAGAACTTACCCCTATAATCTGTAGTAAATGTGAGTTTGATCCTCTGCACACCATATTGTTGAAGGACTACCAATCTCAGGAACCTCTTGACCTGACTAAGTCCTTCAATGACCTTGGACTACGAGAACTCTATGCGATGGATGTCAGCAGAGGTGAGACTGTTTTGTTTTGTTTCATTTGATAGTTGATGTATCATGTGTCTTCTCTACTTCTTGATTGGTAAATTAGTAAAAAATTAATGTATACTGTGGGACAAGAAGTAAGGGAAACTGAACCATAAAAACATCACTGATTTCATCTTATGAAACCGGAATAAGAGACTGAATTTCTCAACTAAAGTTGATAATTTCCATTTCTCATCAACTTAAATTTTTTGGCTAAGAATGGAATAGCTAACACAGCTTCTTAGATTTAAACTGAAAAAAAGAGTAACATCTTGTGAATTCCTTGTTCTCCTAATAAAGTGTGAACTGCTATTGACTGACTAAAGTTCCATCTGTATTCATTTATTTCATTTAAGTTGAACAATATCATGTTAAATATGTCTTAAACCTACCATCTAACATAAATTGTTTAAAAAAATATGATTTTCTTATACTTGGAGGATAAAAAAGAAGTATTCCATGCAACTTTTAACACAATTTCATGTTCTAAGATTTGAAGATTTTTAAAGCATGCTTTTGCAATGCTTGAGAATACTTTCTTGATGTATAAATACAAACATTATGTGTTCCTAATAAATACTGATACTATTGTTTGGATTTGCAAAATAATTTTTTTTTATTCCCTTCAATAAAATAATTTTTGAAGAAAGAAAACAATTATTCTGCCTTTAGAAAATATTAACACTTCCCCTAAGAGGGTGTCAAGATATAATTTACACCCCTTTCTTTGACACAGTAACATTTTGAACTTGAACAAATGTCATCAACTCACCTTTTTTTACCCCCTTCCTCTATAGCTCCTTCTGTTACTGACTTCAGTTTATCATCTTTACCAGGTAAGAGCTATGGATTTGGGTTTTTAATATTACACACAGTTGGTAGAGTTATGTCACACCATGACATTTCTACTTATTGGTCACTGGGTAAATTGAAAGTATGTCTAAGTTCTAGAATACTTGCTGATTTTACAAATTGTTACCAACAAGGTCACAACCAGCTTAAATGCTCTGGTAGCTTATGGATTTTAATTTAGAGTAGCATTGATTTCATTCACTCAAATGTGCTTTCAAAAGTTACTAGTCAGATTCTGAAAAATGTGTTACATAGATTGTTCTCACTTTCTGAACTTGCTATTCTCAGAATCTGAGAACTGGAAGGCACCTTCAGTGTTTTCCAGTCCAGGCTCCTATGCAGTTCAGGAGCCCTGCTGACAATATGCTTAATAGATAGTTAACCTCCTGTGGTAGTGAGATCGCTAGCTTACAAAGCATATCATTCCATTTTGAGAACAATTGTAATTGTTAGGAAATCAACCTTTTGTTGCTGCTTCTAATTCTGAGAGTGATAGAGTAAGAAGAGATAAGAATTTGCATGGAAAGTATCACCCAGAACACCTGGTTGGCTTGGCAGTTTGTACTATATTCCCAACAAGTTTTACTTCTATTTATCTTCCAATTTATCCTTACCCAAATGATTTCTACCATTCATCCTGCTGGGGCTAATGAGTACCTATGTAATTTATCTGAAATCTCCACATAAATTGGTATATTTAAGGGAAATCATTCTAAGATGAAAAATAAATGCTGTACTTCTCTCAGAGGTGAATTATATAAAATAATTTTAGTGCAGATATTTTTTAGCTCATGTGACTTAGTGGATAGAGGGCAAGCTTTGACTTCATGAAGATTTGAGTTCACATCTGAACAAATATGTGTACACAGAGTGCCTCTGTACACATATTAGCTATGTTAACCATGAGCAAGTCAGTCAGTTCTTAGTATATCAGACAAATTACTAAGAGGATAAATTAGAAGGTGCCATTCTGTATCAGCAGAGAGATTTTCCACACTGGGAGTTTCCTACACTGAATAACTTACAGACCTGGATGTATAAATGAGTAGTTATGGAATAGAATTAGTTTCATATGGCAAGATCTTAGTTTTTTATCCCCTTTTGTGTACCTAGGAAATCATCTTGTTCCAACTACATGAGTGAGAGCAATTCAAAGCATTTTTTAAGCAGAAAGGAAGAAACTATTAACAGCTTTGGGGAGAATCCTTTTTGCAAAAGCAAAAAAAAAAAAAAAGAAAACTCTTCAAAAATATTTTATAATGATAGCAAAAATGCTTTGTTCTTCTAGAAATTAAGACAGTGTAAGCTCCATCTTTTTCATCTGGGAAACTGGATAAGGTGATCTCTCAGGGACTCCTTGATCTCAGTTTGTAATTTGAGAAATACAGCAGATATAGATACTGATAATCAATACTTACAAAAACTGTAAATTAAAAAAGTTTTTGTTTCTGATTATTTGAAATCTTTTTCCTTCTCACCTTCCCTCAAACCTCATTTGGAGACTAAAGGGCATAGTATAGACCACTCTAATTCACGTGGTTGGTAGCTTAGCCAACATCAAGTATAGATGAATTTGTAGTCTGTTGAAAAGAGAATTGGATTTAGAATTCCAAGTAGTGTTCACTTCCTCCCCTCTTTACTGTTATTTCTTTTTATCATGAGTGTGACCCCATAGGAAACTCCTGACAAATATTGCTCAAAAATTTGCTTTAGGAAAAAGGAAAGTATTAGAAATTTGGGACCCCAGTTCTATGGGGCTCTACTCTGTCCTCCATTTACCTTTAAGTGCGTCATGGTAACACTTCAACACCAAGTTTTGCTAAAGGTTAAATACTAGTGATTGCCAGTTGTTCCACCCATAGGTCAATCTGTAAGTAATGGTGGCTGCCCCAGTAGGGACCCAACTGAACAGTTGCAGTTGGGCAGTGCTGCTCGTTTTTTCCTTCCTTCCTTCCTTAATTGTTTAAAAGTTTCTCAGATCTATTATATAAATAATATTTAGTTTAGTTATTACTCATTGTCAGCAAATTCAGTATATAGAACAATTAACAGCATTGGAAAGTAGGAAACAAACTCCTTTTACGTCACTCAAAATCACAGACTTTAGAATACTTTATTAGATGGTGATATCCACTGACTAAGTCTTAATATTATAGCCTACCTACCTTGGAGATGTGGAGCCTGAAAATGAGTCATGATGTTCCAGAAACTGAGAGGGTGAATGGTGAAATTCATGTGGTTGGGTGGAACTAAGGAGCAGAAAAACTTCCAAGTGTCCTCTCTGTCCCCTTAAGTTTTACAGACTCTTTTCTCATGTTCCCCCTCTTTATCTTATTTTTCTCTTACTTCCCCTTGTTCCTTCTTGTATCTTTCTTTCTCTTCCTCTACCTCATTCTTATTCCCCTTTTTTCCTCTCATGTTTCTGTCTTTTTTTTAATTAATTGGTTATGATATTTAATTTTTCTTTTTCATTATTTGTTGTATATAGCAAATAAACTTTTTGTTTCTTGTTATTGATTTTAAAATAAGATAATGGATTGTCTTAGATAAAAAAAAAAAAATACCCCTTCTGTAAAAAGAAAATACAAAACATCCCAACCTATCTCAGTGAGGTGGTTTAACTTTCATGTGGCCACCACCCCATCTGTCAGAAATTCTCAGTAGAAAAGTTACCCCATCTGAGGGAAAGGAAAGGCTATTTTGCAATATTTTAGAATAAATTATCTCTAAATAACTTGAAGCTACTATAACTTTTCCAACAAAGATCCTTATTTTTTTTGAGTGGCAGAGTATACATGTCCTACATTTCAGATTACAATTGAACTTTATTTGGAAAGACTTCCTGCTAACAGATTGTTAGTTTTTGATAATTAAGAAACACCTTTCGTGTTTTGTAATTAGGGGGTAGGATACTGGTGACTTTTTAAAATAAAATTGTTAAACTGAAGTTAAAAAGATACAATTAAACTTCATCTATTTAGATAAAGAAAATTCATAGGGAAAAATGTCAAGTGGTGAAGTAGGTCAGTCATTTGGAAAAGTATATAAACCAAAGCATTCATTTTAAATTTTCTTTAATGTATCCCAAGTGCCTGGCATCTGTCACTAGTAAGATATCATAAGAAAAAATAGCAACCAATGCCTCTCATCACCTGTTACAAGTCTTGTTCTGGAACTTTGTACCTGAGGTTTAAGGTAATTATTCTGGCATATCCTAAATTAGAAAATCAATATATTAAAATAGTTTTAAGACAATATTTCATATAGAGCTCTTTTTTTAAAGTTTAAATACTTGAAGTCATTTGGCTGTGATGGTGTGACTGCTGAAGTAGTTGTGGATTTCCCAAGAGAAACCATCCAGATTATGTTTATAAATGTCATGCATTTTGGAGAATGCAAATTGATCTAGGCAAACAGAGTTTTTGATGTGGTTATGCTATTTAGAAGATGTTAAATTTCTTTTTTTACTGCTTAATTCATGCACTTTGTTCCATTAAATACACTTCTTTACAATAGGGATTAAATATATTATTTTAAAAAACTAACAAAAATATGAGGCAATATCTAATTATGTCTGTATAGACGTGGACAAATTTTATTGTTCTGCCAACAAAGTCTTTTCAGATTTAAGATTATGTTTGAAACAAATAGCCAAGTGCTCAGTAATAATTTGGATTCATGTGTTTTACAGAATAAAATATTATTTATAGTAGTTTTAACTGTGAGCCAAAAGCATAAATGGAAAAGAGGAAAAAGTAACTTAAAAGATACTTTTCAAGGCCCAGTTAAAACAACATTTTGGCATTTACTTTCCTTAGATTTGTAGTTATTATTAAATATACACATATTTTAAAATGGACAGTAATAGAAAGAAACCTAAGGAAACAAAGATCTCAGATAATGAAACAAACAATAGTAACATGCCTTTCTTTTATTTTAGATTCCTGCCAAATATCTCAAAACCTAGACATTATGAAAGAAAAAGAAAATAAAAAGTTTTTCAGCTTTTTTCAACGCAGCAAGAAAAAAAGGGAACAAGTAAGCATTTTTAAAGTTAAGGATGCACCTTGTAACGTTACTTACAAACTTAAAAACAAGTTTCAGTATTTTGTTTTCTGAAGTTTCCTTAATAATTATGGTACTTTCCTCCCTATCCCAACTTTTTTATTTTTCATAAGACTTCAAGTGCTCCAGCAACTCCATTGATAAGTAAACCGCGACCAACTTTTACAAGATCAAATACCATTTCTAAGCCATATATTTCAAATACACTGCCATCTGATGTGCCAAAAAAGAGGAGAGCTCCCTTGCCTCCGATGCCAACCTCTCAGAGTGCCCCACAGGATCTTGGACATACACAGACAAGACCAACTTCCTGTGTAGTGAAATCCATTAGTGTGGATGAAACAAATAAGGTTAGTTGCCATTTTTTTTAAACACTCTTTGTTCTTCAGTTACTAATAGACTTAAGCAGGGAAGATTTTGCTACTTGGGGGAAGGGAAGGGTCAGGTAACGTTGCTAGGAGTTAAGTCTATATAAAGCTTTGTATACATTATATATAATGTTTATATAGAATTATATGATGTTCATATATATACATATATTATAAAGGTGTTTTTTACTAAAAGCAGAAATATCAATAATTCAGAAGTTTTCACTTTGAAGAAAATAAGTGATTCATTAATATGAGTTACCAGAAAGTATTGATAAGGTACTACAGCCTAGGCAATGACTTTGTCCTAACATTTGGTCCCACGCTTGCTCACAAACTAACTTATTTGTATGTGGCTGTTATGTTGGGAAGTCTTCTCCTACTGTTAAATGACCTATAGATGTACAAATTTTATTGTATTCATCATCATATAAATCCTTGTTCTGAATGACTTTGTTGGCTGCCAGCTGGGTTCACGGTAGAGTCCTAGATGATACACAGAAATCATACTGAAACAAATATGGACATGAGGAAAAGAAATGCTTGAATTTGTGATTAAAAAGGAAAGAAAGTAACTGGAACAAAATAGTTATCGCTTTGTCCAGTCGTTTTTCAGTAGTGGCTGACTCTTCATGACTTCTTTGGGGTTTTCTTGGCAAAGATACTGGAGTGGTTTGCCATTTTCTTCTGAAGTAAATTAGTGAAGTTTATGAAGTTATTAATTTCTGTTGGCACCACAAGTGAATTTTGGTAATAGAGGATATTCTTTTCATGAAAGTATAATGATTTTTTAAAAGCATTCTTCTAAATGAAAGTCATTCTCTCAAACCTTACAACTTCCTTTATTTCCCTCCTCCAGTCAGTGGTGCTACCGTTTCTTCTAATATCTTGGCTAAAAACCTCCCAATCACGATTCGCTTTGGCTCTTCTTACTACATTTTCTCATCTCTCTTGCCTTCAGGGCAAGATTCCTGATTGTTCGTTTCTAATTGTTCCATCTCACCCTTCACTGGTTATTTGTCTGCTTCCTCTAACCTCTTCAAATCAATATTTTCCCACGAATCTGGCCATGATGCGCTTCTCTTTTCTCTCTACTCTCTTTTTTGGAACTCTTGTTCACTCCCATCACTAAGCACGTGAGCAGCTAGGGAAATTTCTATCCTTTTATTCATCCAGCGACTGGTGGGGGATGAATTTTTATCATTCTTGTCATATAGCACGTTGCTTTCCACAAAGTGGCTGCTTAATAAATGTTTGTTGAGTGAATGTTTATGTCTTGTCTCCTTTACTAGGTAATTCCTTGAGGTTAAGCCTCTTTGGTCATATTATACATATATACATACACATACTACACATATACACATACATACATACATACACACACACATATATAATATAATCTCCCAGGGCATCAAGCACAATGCCATGTATATAATGGGTATTTAATAGATACTTATTGAATGAATTATTTCATGGATATCACACAATCACGATACACAGAGTGAGGGGAGAGAGACTTGTGCCACTTAAAAGGTACAGTTGCTTTCAAGCCTTCCATTTGAATTTAGTTTATATGTTTAGATGCATATTTAATACATCTGATACAAAAACAGGTGGACCACATGTGGAAATGCATAGATATCTGATCAGGGATAAGACTTCAGTTTCCACCTTTGCAGGGAGTAGGAGTAGGGGTGGGGTAGGAAGCATCCAGGATTGCTTGTCTCTGTACAATTCCTTCTTCATTCTTCTATCTCCAAGGGATATTTTGGATTAGAATTATATGTATCTATCACACATCAAGTATCTGTAGTCTAATAGTATGATAAGATGTTTAGGAAAAAAAGCTACTTTTCCCTGCCTTCATGGGGAGGGGAGAAGATTGGAAGGGAACAGGTATTTATTAAGGGTCTGCTATGTTACTGGCACTATGCTGTTTGCTTTACAATTAATATCTCATTTGATCCTCACAACAACCTTGTGAGATAGATTTAAACATGTCAGGTTAATTTTAGCACAGGATCAAAGCAAATGTTGCCAGTATAAACCTAATCTCTGCATATCTATATTTCTTTTTGGTTTTGACTCAAAAATTAAAATGATAGTTGAAATGAATAAAACACCTAGGATGCTGAAAGAGATGAAATGTGACAGAGCATTCGGTTTATTCACTTATCCATCTATAAAGCATCTTGCTAAGCTCTGTTAGCTCTTTATCCTCAAGAGAACGTTTTCTTTTTTGTGTGTGAAAATGAACCACAAGAGAGCGCTGTTTAACAAAGGTACAATCCTTTGTTTTTTTCTCAAAGTTTCATTTTTCCTTTTTAAATGAAAAGAAAGCTTATTTTAACAAAGAAGATGAGAAATGTTGAACACGATATAATTTCTCAAGTTTTGATGAAAATAATGCAACTTAATATAACCAATTTGTATAGTTAAGTATTTTGTAACAGAGAAGACTAGATTAGCAAATGAAGGTAGTTGATATCTCACGATGGTCCCTAAGTGATTTGAAATTATGATAGCTGTCTTTATTTTGGGCCTTCACATTCCGTATTAGTATTTTCTAGTATTTTTTGATGGATTGATGGAAACACAAGTGGTGTTTCAATATATGATGTCTGTCTCAGGGCACAGGCTTTCAGGTAGAGTTAAAGATCTATAAAATACCATTCCTCCTCCCTCCACCCCAAAATGGCCATCCACACTTTCACTTGTCTGTCAACATTGAGTAAGTTAAACATATTCCTTTTCAGTCAGCGCTGTATCATCTAAGTTACTCACAATACTAATAATTATAATAATAAGGTAAAAAATTACACTGTGTTTCTTCTCATTTGAGCCTCTCCACAGACCTCAGAGGTAGCTGCTACATATCATCCCCATCCTATAGATAAGGAAAGTGAAGCTGAGACATGTCCAGGGTCACAGAACCAGCAGAAACTGGACTTAAACCCAGGTCTTCCTGATGGTGAAGTAAGCACTGTGTCCACTATACCATTTGCCTCTCTTATATGATAACATAATTCAGTCATCTGAAAGAGATATCAGGCTTAGCCCATCATACCAATTCACATATAAAAATACATATTAACATTTGATTTATTCAATTTTTTTTTCTCTTCAACCAAAACATTTTATGATTCTCCTGTTCTTTCTTTATGGGGCAGACCCCAGTGTTTTCACAGAGGAAAAAAAAAATTGAAAAAAAATTATTTCATGCCTTTTTTTGGGTATCAGTAATTGCCCTTGAAAATAGGATTTGCAGACTGAGGACCCTGAAAAGTCCTCTTTGAGCTTAGATGTTATGACTCCTATGGGAATACACACTGGAAAGGCTACTGGTCTTCTAAGCTAATTTTAGTAAATGATTAAGTAGTTTCCAAAAAAATTACTGAGGGGGAAAAATACTTTTCTTTTCCCAAAACTTTTCCTTTAAAGTTTCCATATAAAATCCCATTTTTAGTTCAAAAACAAAACTGAGGATGGAGTGAGATGGTGGCAAAGAATGCATTTCTCTTCTGCAAAATACTAGATCATTAGGGGAAAAAAGAACCTTTTAATCACCTCAAGTCCTTCTATTCTCCTTTTCTTGGGGTTTTAGACTAGGTATTAATTTCCAGTTTAGACATGGGCCTGTTTATATTTCTGCACAAAATTTCGGTGAATAAAAAGGGGGATTCAGAATGGTATGATGAAAAAAAAAAACCTAGTGATTTTGGACCAAATTAACAGACTGCCATGTGTAAAGGACCTTGACTTAGACTTCTTTGGAAGTCTTTCCTAATCTCCTTTGAGTGCCTTCCCTATGTTGTTTATTTCCAAGTTTTGTTGGAACATATTGCTTGTTTGTACGTAGTTATTTACATGTAATCTCCACCATTAGGCTGTGAGCTCTGTGAAAGCTTGAACTGGTTTTTTCCCCTTCTTTGTATCCCCAAGTGTTTAGCACAGTGCCTGATACATAGTAGGTGCTTAATAAATGTTTATTTTCTGACAGTAATTGAGTTATCTGGAATCATTAGCTTGAGCTTATTTTTTATGAGTAAATCTCAAGCACTTTTTTTATTTTTCCCCTCCTCCTTCCATTTTACAATGAGAGCATGAAGACACAGAAAGTTATTTGCCTAAAGTTACACTATGACAGATTTGAAACCAAGCATCCTGATTCTAAAACCAGTGCTGTTCCTGTTATATTACACTGATAGTGTGTTCTATTTAGTTTAAATCTAAGTAGACTTAACTGAGTCAAGGGGGTGGGAGGGAAATCTCATTAAGCTTATGCAAATCTAACACTCTTATTTCTTTCCTGTCCAGATATGGTTGGGGGCTAAGATTTTATATGATGTATAACACAGGAGCTCATTCTAATGTCTAATTTTAATTAAGTACTTTCCCCAAAGAGGTAGTGCATCTTCTTATCTAGATGAAAATAGCTCCATTTGTCCATAAACTTTATCCAAAGGCTAATGATCCAAATACCCCACTTATATTTCTCCCTTTAATTTGTCCTTAAGACTGTCTCCCAGTTGACTGTTGGATTTCATGGTTGGAGGAAGTATAGTTAAACTGTAGTCATTACTCATCACCTGAAACCTAGTTATGACATGTCACAGCAGGCTAACTCAGACTCCTTTCTGACAACCATGTCCCTCCCTCCCCCTGAGGTAAGCTCAAGTGTGATTGTGCCTTTTATGAATGCCTTTTCTGACCACATCACTGCTCTTGTGATGAACATTCTTTCCCTTTCATGCCATACCTTCTTAGTAGCGATAAAATTACCCTGAAAAAAAATAAGGTTATAAAATCTTTACTGTAGCCTACCATGCATGCTGATTTTACCTCTCCCCTCCCAGTTACCACCCTGAGCATCCACTTAGGCTTGTTTTTAACACATACGCAGAATAAATTTTATCTTAATGTAGGAATGAAACCTGTCTCCTTGTGGAGACACTAAATCCTACGTATATAGAAAAATAAATATCCTGAACAAATATGTCAGCTTACTCTAACATGGGATTGTTGCAGAGGTGTGGGTTGATAAATCTGGCTATGGTTATTTGACAAGGTCAGAATTCTGCTGTCATTGAGATTTTGAATGGTGGAAAGATCATCAGAAGAGATTTGTGGGTCTATTTATGCCAATTCTTCTCCTTCATATTATTCTGTGTGAAGCAGTCTGCTTAATTGAGGCACAAACAAAAAGTCCTTTGAAGATGACCTCCAGGTCTAGCTCTCAAGCAGATATTACTCCTGAAGAAATGAATGTCATGGCTGGGTTTTATCAGCTAATAGAAAAGACAAGTGACAATGATGGAGAAACTGACATAAGTGACCAGGAGAAAAACACACCTGTATCACTGATCAGGCAAAGAAGAAAGATTCCTTCATTGTAGAACCCTAGAATAACAATAACGAGCATTTATGTAGCTCTTTAAGGTTTGCAAAGCACTTTATAAGTATTATCTCATTTGATCTTTACAACAATCCTGGAGCTAGATATAATTATTCTCCCCATCTTACATATGGAGAGACTGAGGCAAACATTAAATGGCTTGCCCAGGGTCATACAACTAGTAATTGAGGCTGGATTTGAACTCAGGTCTTCCTGACTTTGGACTTAATGTTATGTGCCTCTGTGGTGCTGTCTAGCTGTATCATTATTAGCACAAGGAAGGAGATGTGAATCCACAGTATTAACCTCTAAATAGTGAAGAGCTTCATAATAGTGTTTTATTGTAATTTGTAAGGGGGGGGGGTCCCCTGAAATAAGGAGTTGAGACTGGTCAAGAAGTAACAGTGCCTTGATTGAACAGTTCTGTTAGAAGGCATATGCTCAAAAGTAGTCAAAGACAGAGGGGTCCATTATATACCAAAATATACATAGCTGCAATTCTTTGTGATATCCAAGAACTTGAAGCAGAGTTGATATGCATCAATTTGAAGATGACTGAAAAATCTGCTTGCATAAGAGTATCATGAAATATTATTACCCACTAAGATATTATGAATACAGGTTCAGAGAGATGTATAAGAACTGATGTGGAGTCAAGTAAGCGGAACCAAGAGAATAATGAATGTGCCTGCAGCAATGTAAATGAAAACATCACTGAAGGAAATCAAGCTCTGAGCAATTGACAAGTTGAAACCCCTAGAAAATAGGTGGTGGCACATGCCTCCTGCCTCCTGCCTCATGGCCACAAGTCAGGAGACTAATAATGAAGAATATGGCATTAAAAGCTGTATTAGATGTTTGTGCCTAATTGTTCTTTTTTTCAAAAAGTGGTTTAGTCTGGAATAGAGGAGTGGAAAAAAATGGCATAAAGACAAATGACATCAACTTTAAAAGTAGTTTTCCAGTGCCCTACGCATGAATACATTTAATAAGTAGAAGGCTGTAGTTGAATGTAAAGCATGATAACAAGAATGAACTTAGAAATATTTTTTTCAGTTGGGTCCTAGAAATACATTTACGTGCTTAGTAAATGGTGTTTCTGCAATTAATTTCATTGGTGATACTGCAAATTTGCATATTTTTGATCCATCACAGTATTGTTTCTCTGTTCTCATTCTTGATCTCTCTGCAGGCTTCAACACTGTTGATCACCCTATTCTCTCTAGGTCTTGGGAATACTGCTAGTTCTCTTCCTATTTATGTGATCACTCCTCTGTCTTCTTTTTTTGGATCCTCATCCAGGTCAATATCATTTCACCATAAAAATCCCACATAGCTCAGTGCTGGGCTATCTCCTCTTCTCTCTATATATTACTTCACTTGGTAATCTCATCTGTTCCCATTCATTTAATTATCATCTCTATGTTAATAAATCTCAAGTCTGCCTATCCTGTTGACCTCCAGTCTCACATCTCCAACCACTTTTCAGACATCTCAACCTCAATATGTCAAAAATGGAATTTATTATATTTCCCCCAACTCTTCTACTTTCTTTATTACTGTACAGGACACCATCATCCTCCCAGTTGCTCAGGCTCACAACCTTGACTCCTCACTGTCTCTCACCCCCCCATATCCAATCTGTTGCCAAGGTCTATGGATTTCACTTTTGCAGTATCTCTCAAATATACCCCCTTCTCTACTCTGATACACTGCCACCACTCCAGTGCAGGCTTTCGTCATTTCATGCCTGAACTGGTGGGTCTGCCTGCCTCAAGATCCTTCCCACTCTAGTCTGTCCTTCATAAAGCCACCAAAATGATTTCTGAAAGCATAGGTCTGCCCATGTCAAACCTCTACTCAGTAAACTCCAATGAATCCTTATTGCCTATAAGACAAAATATAAAATCCTTTGTTTGACATTCAAAACCCCTTTATAACCTACCAGCTCACCCTCACCTCCATCTTTCTGGTCTCCTTACATCTTGCTCCCCACAATATACTCTTCTGTCTAGTGATACTGATGTCCTTGTATTTCTCAAACAAGACAATCTGTCTCAGTTCTGGGCATTTTCTCTGACTGTTCTCCATACCAGGAATTCTCTCCCTCATCTCCACCTACTGGCTTCCCTAGATTCCCCCCAGTACCAACTGAAATTCCATTTTCCATTGGATGACTTTCCCAATCCCTCATTTTGTACCTTCCCTGTTAATTATTTCCTGCTTTTCCTCTGTATAGCTTGTTGTCTCCCCCATTTGATTGTAAAATCCTTGACAGCAGGCACCGTCTTTTGCCTTTTTTGTATCTGCAGTGCTTAGCACAATGCCTGGCACATGGCAGCTTTTAAGAAATTTTATTGACTGACTAGTACTTGCTCTCAATGTTTTCCCTCCCCTATTTTTTTCTCAAGAAGTTAATTATATATTCACAAGGCCACCATTTTAGAATTGGAAGAGACCTTAGAGGTCATCTATTCCCATTTATACATTTTACTGTTAAATTTACCCACATACCTAGTAGAAAAACTGAGACTTGGACCCAGGTCCTCTGACTTTAAACCTGATGTTCTTTCCATTGTGCCATGCTGATTTAATTGTTAGTTTAGACTAGGAGTACTTAACCTGGGATTGATTCATGGATTACATTCCCCCTTTTCTCTCACCCTGGGAATTGTAAACTTATTTATCTGTCATTCTTATTGTTTTTTACTACTTTGGTAGCTTTCAATATAATTGGTTTCCTTTGCAATCTTATGAATTTTGTGCATTCAGAGACATCCTAAGGGGTCCATACCTTCCATTTCCAAAGGGATCCCTGACACAATGATGGGTAAGAAGCCCTGTTCCAGTCTTTCTCTGTTTACTTTTGATTAACATAGATTTGGTTTATGTAAATTAATGTCATGCTTAAACTGAAAATTAGCTGCCAAATATCATTATAACTAGCATTTATATAATACTTCAAGGTTTACAGAGTTATATATAAGCTATTTCACGGCAACTCTAGGATATAGATGCTGTTATTTTCTCCATTTTACAAATGAGGAAATTGACCCTAAAAGAGCTTAACTGACCTGCCAAGGGTCATGTAGCTCATCAATTCTGAAGGTAGATTTGAACTCAGGTGTTGACTGGAGGGCCAGTACTCTATCCACTACTCCACATAGCTGCCTCATCAACTATTGTTAGATGATAAACTAGCGTGTTGTTTGTTTTACTTTTCTTAGGATTATTCTGGAACAAGCATAGTGAGGACAGGATCTCTGCAGCTCAGCCACACATCCTCAGCTAATTCATCTTTGAGAAGGACAAAGCGCAAAGCACCCTCTCCACCTTCTAAAGGACCTCCAGATCAAAGTTATGAGACCAGTGATGATGTGACAGGTAATGATGTGACTTTTTCCATTAGCAGTGTTTGCAGATTTTGCTTTTGAATTAGCCCATAGAAAACATAGTAAAATGATATTTAAGCTAGAGCTTTACATTAAATAATTTTCAGGCTTATCTCTTAAAATTTGTTCTCTAGTTATAAATGTTTTTTCTTAAACAAGAAAAGTCAAAATAAGCAGAGAATTATTTTATTATAAAATGCATATGGGAGCCAGATTATACATTTGCTATTCATTTCCCAAAAAGTACTGATAATTCTGATACGTGGTAAACTAAAAGGAAATGGAAATTTAATTTGAAGGTCATAGATCTGGCTAATAACATAACTATTCACACACACACTTTTAGAAAATAGTATGCCAGGGAATTCATTAGAAAATTCATTATCTTTGTACTTATGACATTTTTTGTGATAATTTTTCTATTTGTTTTTAGCACCAAAATCAGTAGATGCAATTCCAAGAGAAAGTATTTCAGAAGCAAATCCTCATGAAGTGTCACCTGATTCAGGTATAAACTTGGGTGAAAATAAAAAAGTATATGTAATGGGCTAAAGTATGTAAAAAGTAAAAGTCATGCAGTAAAAGGACTATGGATTATTATGAGAAGCTTTGTGGCATAAGAGATTCAAAGCTCATTATCAAAAAAAGAAGAACTGACTTCAAGTCTGAAGAACAAAATTTGTAGTTTGGGATTCCTTGATGTCATTACTTTGAAAAGCCCATACTGGGAAATGACTAGTTTTTATAATGATGAAGATATATAAAGTACTTTCAAAGCTCCAAGCTGTTATTATTATTATTATTTATCATTATTATTAGAGCACAAATCTTCACCTTTTAGTCCCTTAAGCACCTAAGACAGTTGCAGAGAAGATGCCAGCCAACATTGGTAGAGGAAATTTTGACACCTGGGAGTTCCTGTGCCAATGAAATCTGTACTCTGACCCCTATCAACCTATCCTTAAAGTGGATAGGTATCCAAATTTTGTTATTGGGGTATTGAGGGAGGGTTAAATTTTGTTGGTACAGATTTGTGATTTTGTCAACATAGGTAAATACTAGTGAGGAAGCCCTTTACTTCTTCCATATAAATTTCTTTTTTTTCCCTTTTTTTGGGAGGGGGAGCTTTAAGTGGCTTGCCCAGGGTCACATAACTAGTATCAAGTGCCTGAGGCCGGATTTGAACTTGAGACCCAGTGCTCTACCCTGCGCACCACCTCACTGTCTCATTCATATGGATTTCTTAAACAATACACTCATCCTTTAACATTTTGGTTTTTTCCATATGGCACTATGAGGTTGATTAGCATTATTCACCCCCCTTTCTAACTGATACATGATGATTTGTTAATTACTTGGGTTTCCCCAAAAGTAAAGTTACAAAGGTTTGAAGTACCATTTCTTTATGCCAATTTGATAGTTGGAAATTAAGAATTTGGTTATCAGATCCATTCATAAAGAATAGGATTAAAAGGGGGGGCAGAGCCAAGATGGTGGAGTAGAAAGACGCACATACACATAGCTCCGAACCCACAACCCATAGAACATTTGTAAAAAGGAACCCACGGCGAATTCTGGAGCAACAGAGACCATAGAACAGTGGAGCAAAGGAGATTTCTGTTCCAGAGGGACCTGCAAACCTCTCGCAAAAGGTCCTTCGCGCTGCGGACTGGGAGCCCAGCACAGCCCTGCTGTGCCCGCGGCACCGAGAGCAGATCCGAGCGGGCTTCAGAGACGGAATCTCCAGCGGCTGTGTGGGTCCCTCCACCCACAGGTGATGGGGGTTGGTGAGAGGGTCTCTTTGGCAGGTCGAGAGGGAAGTGGGGTGCCCCCATAACTCAGGCCCCCTCGGGAGGCAGCAGCTGAGGCAGCTGCAGACCAGGGCTCCCCAAGCAGGCAGGAGCCTGGATCCATTGTTGAAGGTCTCTACATAAAGTCCCTGAGGGAACTGAGCCTGTGAGGCGGCCCTGCCCCCACCTGAGCACCTGAACTTAATCTCACACTGAATAGCAGCCCCGCCCCTGCCAAAAGCCCTGAGGCTGGGAAGCAGCATTTGAATCTCAGACCCCAAGCCCTGGCTGGGAGGATCAGAAGACGAGGTGGGTGTGAGGAGAATATTCAGAGGTCAAGTCACTGGCTGGGAAAATGCCCAGAAAAGGGAAAAGAAATAAGACTATAGAAGGTTACTTTCTTGGTGAACAGGCATTTCCTCCCTTCCTTTCTGATGAGGAAGAACAATGCTTACCATCAGGCAAAGACATAGAAGTCAAGGCTTCTGTATCCCAGCCCACCCAGTGGGCTCAGGCAATGGAAGAGCTCAAAAAGAATTTTGAAAATCAAGTTAGAGAGGTGGAGGAAAAGCTGGGAAGAGAAATGAGAGACATGCAGTCAAAGCATGAACAGCAGGTCAGCACCCTGCTAAAGGAGACCCAAAAAAATGCTGAAGAAAATAACACCTTGAAAAATAGGCTAACTCAGTTGGCAAAAGAGGTTCAGAAAGCTAATGAGGAGAAGAATGCTTTCAAAAGCAGAATTAGCCAAATGGAAAAGGAGATTCAAAAGCTCACTGAAGAAAATAGTTCTTTCAAAATTAGAATGGAACAGGTGGAGGCTAATGACTTTATGAGAAACCAAGAAATCACAAAACAAAACCAAAAGAATGAAAAAATGGAAGATCATGTGAAATATCTCATTGGAAAAACAACTGACCTGGAAAATAGATCCAGGAGAGACAATTTAAAAATTATGGGCCTACCTGAAAGCCAGGATCAAAAAAAGAGCCTAGACATCATCTTTCATGAAATTATCAAGGAAAACTGCCCTGAGATTCTAGAACCAGAGGGCAAAATAAATATTCAGGGAATCCACAGATCACCTCCTGAAAGAGATCCCAAAAGAGAAACTCCTAGGAACATTGTGGCCAAATTCCAGAGTTCCCAGATCAAGGAGAAAATATTGCAAGCAGCTAGAAAGAAACAATTCAAGTATTGTGGAAATACAATCAGGATAACACAAGATCTAGCAGCTTCTACATTAAGGGATCGAAGGGCATGGAATAGGATATTCCAGAAGTCAAAGGAACTAGGACTAAAACCAAGAATCACCTACCCAGCAAAACTGAGTATAATACTTCAGGGGAAAAATTGGTCTTTCAATGAAATCAAGGACTTTCAAGCATTCTTGATGAAAAGACCAGAGCTGATAAGAAAATTTGACTTTCAGACACAAGAATGAAGGGAAGCATGAAAAGGTGAACAGCAAAGAGAAGTCATAAGGGACTTACTAAAGCTGAACTGTTTACATTCCTACATGGAAAGACAATATTTGTAACTCTTGAAACTTTTCAGTATCTGGGTACTGGGTGGGATTACACACGCACACACGCACACACACGTAGAGACAGAGTGCACAGAGTGAATTGAAGAGGATGGGATCATATCTTTAAAAAATGAAATCAAGCAGTGAGAGAGAAATATATTGGGAGGAGAAAGGGAGAAATGGAATGGGGCAAATTCTCTCTCATAAAAGAGGTAAGAAAAAGACTTATTAGTGGAGGGATAAAGAGGGGAGGTGAGAGAAAAACATGAAGTTTACTCTCATCACATCCCACTAAAGGAAGGAATAAAATGCATGCTCATTTTGGTATGAAAACCTATCTTACAATACAGGAAAGTGGGGGATAAGGAGATAAGCAGGGTGGGGGGGATGATGGAAGGGAGGGCATGGGGAGGAGGGAGCAAGTTGAGGTCGACATTCATGGGGAGGGATAGGATCAAAAGAGAATAGAAGTAATGGGGGACAGGATAGGATGGAGGGAAATATAGTTAGTCTTATGCAACACAACTATTATGGAAGTCATTTGCAAAACTACACAGATTTGGCCTATATTGAATTGCTTGCCTTCCAAAGGGAAGGGGTGGGGAGGGAGGGAGGTAAAGAAGTTGGAACTCAAAGTGTTAGGATCAACTGTCGAGTAATGTTCTTGCCACTAGGAAATAAGAAATACAGGTAAAGGGGTATAGAAAGTTATCTGGCCCTACAGAACAAAAGAGAAGATGGAGACAAGGGCAGAGAGGGATGATAGAAGAGAGGGCAGATTGGTGATAGGGGCAATTAGAATGCTTGGTGTTTGGGGGGAGAGCGGATAAAAGGGGAGAAAATTTGGAACCCAAAATTTTGTTAAAATGAATGTTAAATAAATAAATTTAAAAAATAAAATTAAATTAAATTAAAAAAATTTAAAAAAAAGAGTAGGATTAAAACATATAAACCTCAGCAAAAAAAAAGGGAAGGAATAAAAGGAAAATGTTTATAACAAAGTGGGTGGTCTTTTGAATAACAATCCTGTAACATAATTTGAAGTTACATTAACATATCTCTAAACCAATTTGATCTATAAATGTTTTCATGAATAGCAGTTAAACATCTGTTGACATCAAGAACTGCAATATGTTTACTTGATTTTTAGAGTGACTCATTTGTGGGAAATGAATATATCATATTGGGAAGATCAGGAGAAAAATGGGGCGGTTCTACTAGCACCTTTATATCTTAGGGATAGTGTGAAGATGTGATTTCCCTGGTGTAGGGGGCTCCCTGGAAAGGAATGTTTCTCCCCTAATGTAGACAGGCCTTCTCTGAAATTTAGTTTTCAAGAGTTACTTGGAACATTGAAAAGTTAAATGACTTACCCAGAATAATAGTCAGCATGTGTGAAAGGAAGGTGGCAAAGTGGATAGCACCACTGGGTCTGGAATCAGGAAGACAAATCCAAATAAGAACTCAGACTCTTAATAGCAGTGTGCCCTCACCAAGTCCCTTAACTTTGCTTGCCTCGGTTTGCTCATCTGTAAAATCAATGAGTAATATCCAAGAGTTAAATGAGAAAAAAGTTGTAACGTGCTCAGCATAGTTAGTGGCACATAGTAGAAACTATAAATAAATTGGCTGTTGTTACTGTTACTAATAAGGTAGGATTTGAACCCATATCTGCCTAGCATTAGAGATGGCTGTCCACCCAGTGCACAGTTCCCCTCTATTATTTGAACATCGGATCAATGAAAAGATGTTTGAGAATGGCATTATAGACTGATATGGTAATATGTTGTGCATGGCTGAATAATATGGAAATATGTTGTGCATGACTGCCCATGTATGAACTATGTCAGATTGCTTGCCTTCTCAATGAGGGACAAGGGGAAAGAGAAAATTTAGAATTCAAAAACTTTTTAAATGGATGTTAAAAAATTTTTTTCATGTAATTGGAAAAATTTTTAAAGGATCATATTCTAACAGCTGTAATAATGCTCTAATACATAATCATAAATATGGAAGGAAAATATTACCAAGTTTTCAAACATTTATTTTTCTTGAATGGTATTATTTTAGATTTGAAAGGTTTTGTAGGATGTATGTATTCACTTCCTATAAAAGAAAAGTTGTTCTTATCAATGAATTTGTAAATAATTAAAGCACTGGACAGATTGTCTGGGGACCAGAATTCTAGCTGGGCTACTTTGTGGCTTCAGACAAATCATTTCACTATTGAGAATTTCCTGTATAAAATGAGTCAATTGTACTAGATCAGAGATGTCAGATACCCAACTTTGAACATCACCCACCACAGTCCTGAGTACAGGAACCAGATTAAAGTGTAATTGGGAGGTATTTAACAAAATAAAAATACAATGAAATATAGGTATTAATGTGTGGTTTTCTAAGTCTTTGTGTGGACCAACGGATCCTTATGGATGTCTTAGTGGCCCTCATCTCTATTTGAGTTTGACACCACTGGATTATACAATACTGGGGCCCTTCGGTCGTGGAAAGGGCAGTGAATCTGGTGTCAGAAGGAGGAGGTTCTAATTCCAGTTCTACTTGCTTACGTCTGTGACCTTGGGGAAGTCACTTAACTAATTTGGGCCTCATTTCCCTCATCTGTAAATCCAAGGGATTGGACTCATTGATCTCTAAGGCCCCTTCCAGTTATAAATATATGAACCTATGAGATCAAGCCCCTTCTGACTCTAAAATTCTAATTGATCCCTGATACTACTGGTATGTTATATACAGTATATAACAGTTATATGTTTCAGACCTCAAGAAATAATGTGCTTTTTTCTGTCCTTGCCAAACTGTCTAGCACTGCTCTGTGGACCTAATGAGAGATAATTAAGTATTGTAACATATACTTTAGGGCAGCTTGGTGACGGCCTGGATCGAGTGCTGGGTCTAGTCAACAAGACTCCTATTCAGGAGATTCAAAACACTTATTAGTTGTGTGTCCCTGGGCAAGTCACTTAACCCTGTTTGCCTCAGTTTCCTTATATGTAAAGTAAGCAGGAGAAGGAAATGGCAAGAAAACCTCAGATGGGGTCACAAAGACTCAGACAGGATAGAACGACAAAATATATACTTTTAAGACTGGTCATCATGTTTTTTGTGGGGAAAATTAAGATTAACCTGCTCTATTTTTCTCTCTCTTTTGTGGGAAAGAATCTAAAGCACTTTGCAAATTCTATGCCAAATTCTTGTTCTACAAAGGACATGTCTTAAAGGAAATAAAAATTTGAGTGCTGTGCTGTGTGTTCATTTCAGCCAAGTGAAGTGAAAAGAAAAGAAAAACGCATTTGGAGAAGGCATACATTATTCTGGTTTTAACATCTGCTTGCTCTCGTTAGCCTCTTCACCTTTTCTTTTGTCCCAGTCTCCCCTTATTTTATCTCCATGTGATTGGAATCAGTCTTATTGTTTTAAGTGGCTTCTTAATGTTTATTAACTTTTAATCTAAATGCTCCCACTCATAAACTACTTCCTTAACAGACGCTTCACTTTGCTTTGAGCTATCTGGTCATGAACTGAGTACTGTCCTGTTGCTGGCAGATGATGCTCCTTATTCTGATTGTGCCGAAACACCTGGTTAACCATAACTAAAATGTAGGTGGCAGGAGCTTGTTTCTCTAGGCTGCTTTGCTTAAGATAACATTTATTAATTGTTTTCACTTGCTAACTTTTGTTTCTTCTAAAATTCTTATGAAAGGACTGCCCTTTAGAGAGGTGATGTTCCTTGTCATGTTATGTGGGTTTTAGACTTATTTGATTTTTCTTCCATTCAGACTTGCTTTCAACTTCATAGATAGAGATAAGCAGTCTAAGATAAATGAAATTCTGAATTTCCAACTTCCCTTCTGTGCTTAATTCTTTTGCATTCTTTTGTGCTGTTTCCTGTTTGAGGATGTTTGTAACTTCCATTTCTGTAGGATATTGTATTCAAGAATCTGTCTTATTTTGATACATCCTTGTAGTCCTAGCCCTGAATTTTTTCCCCTAAACTTTGACTACCTGTTGATTTTCTTTTAAGTTAATTACTGAAATATTTTTGTAATAGGTATCAAAAATTCATTTTTGCTTAATTATGCAAATATTTTTCTATTTAACATTTTCAAAGTGTTCCTTAAGAACACTACTAAAAATTCTTTAAAATACTTCAGTAAAGTCCCTAATAAGCACAGTTTCTGCATGCATTTTTTCTTTTGACAAATGTATTCTTTGAAAGTGTAGAAAACTTTATAGATGGAATGACATTGATTAGAATTAGACAAAGAATTTTAAAACACCTTAGAGCTCACCTAGTCCAACCTTCCAGCTAATAAAAATACTCAAGATAGTTATTTTAGAGAAAGGAACATTCAGGGATAGAGGTGAGAGCTGTTCTTATCTAAGGAACTATCACCAATTAGAGAAATTAGACTTTTTTGTCTTTGCTTAGTGGATAGAAATGACATAAAGCAGATTTAAGTCACTGATGTCAAGAAAAGCTCCCTAGTTAGTAGAACTATCCAAAAAAATACACAGATTTCTGGTGAAGCAAACATTTCTAGGCAAAATGTACTCAATAGGAGATGTAATAGTGATGTGATGTCAGGCTACATTTGGTTATAGATTGTGTGCCTGTCTACTGGCTGCAGTGATGAATGTTTCCAGCTACTGCATTTCTCAAAGACCTTCTACTAATCTGTTAATGTTTTTTTAAATGCTTAACCTGTAATACTAAAATGTCATTTAGCAAAATAGAAAGAGGTATGTTTTTGAAGTAAATTTTTTGCTGTCTTTGAATGTTTTTCCTCCCCAACCCCTCTTGATTCTAATACTTTCCCTCTGTTTATCCTGTATCTAGCTTGCTTTGTATGTATTTCTTGCATGTTGTCCCCCCCAGTAGATTGTAAGTTCCTTGAGGACAGGGACTTTTTGGGGGGTTTTTGTATCCCAAGCCTGGTACATCATAGGTATTTAATAAATGTTTATTGATTGAACCTGAATAATATTGTCTTATGAAAAATAAAATAATGAAATTTTGTCCCATATATTTTTAAAGGTTGACTACATCAGCTTTAAAATTCAGGCTTAGTCTGTAGCTATTTTCTTGTGCTGTATTTGAAAGAATAAATAAGGAAAATCTGTTTTTAATAATATTGACAGCTGATATACCTTGTAGTTCGAAAGTGCTTACACATTACATGTGCCTCATTTTATTATAAAAGTGATCCTGCAAAGCAGGTAATGCAAATATCGCCATGCACGTTTTAATGATGAGGAAGCAGCTTTGAAGAATTTCATGCAAATATATGCAGTCTTTGATTGAATTTTTCTGTTGTATTGGTTTCTGTGACACGGAATCATAGATTCATTCACCTTCACATTGTTATTTCCTGTTCTGTTACTTCCTCCTTCCTATCTCCTCCATTACCCCTAGGAAAATCATAATGAATTCATCACTACCATTGCCTTTGGATAAGGTGTCTTAATGTACCCACTTTATCATTCTACTCACCAACTTTGTGACTTACTGGACCATGGCTCCTTTCCATATCCACCATTCCCCTAAATGCATATTACTTGGCAAGTAATTAGTTTTTAATAAATGTTTTTCATACGCTCATTTATTTAAATCTGTATTATGATGAAATAAAAATTTTAATAGTCAACTCTTTGTTTTCTAATAGAGGAAATAAATATCAGATTCAACAGAAAATCACTTCAGTTTTCCACTTTCACCTCTTTTCCCAAGTAGTTTTAACAGAGCTGAAAAGACCCAGCTTTTCCTATCTCATTTTGGCTTACCTGTCACCAAGTGGAGATGGTGAGGTACAACAAAGAAAGGAGAGGGAACAGGGAGAAGAAGAAGGGAAATTAAGCTTATTCACTTTATATCTAGGAAGAATTAAGAATTGACTGTCCTAGTCTTTGGCAGTTAAGTAGTCATACAAATTTGCATGCTTTCAGAATGTTTAATAAGTGTATAGATGATTTGATCCTCTAAAATAATTTACTTAAATATTATGAAATATTTTTATTTTGTTTCAGGTATTAAATTTACCCAGTTTTGATATTTCAAGAATATAACATTTAATTAAATTTACTTTGCATTTTAACTTTATGGGAATAAATTTTGTTTTAAAAAATAAAACATTGCTTAAAAATTTTAAAGATATATAATTCTTTTATGCGTGTTTGTTTATATTATGAAAAGTATTTGATTGTTTTGAATAGTTTCTTAACTATTTTTTCAGTCTTTTTACTCTGGCTTCTGTAGCTTTTGACACTGGGAATTACTTTTTCTTCTTCAATTATTTTTCATTGTTTATTGTCCATGACACTGTTCTCTCCTCATTCCCCTACCTCTTGAATGTTCCTTCTTTCTGCCCTTTGCTGGATCACCATTCATTTTATGCTTCCTTAGTATTAGGGACCCCAGGGCTTTGGAGCTGGGTCTTCTTCTTTTCTCTCCCCTAACTTTCCTTCAGTGATCTCATCTATACTTGTGAATTCAAGTCTGAACTCTGCCAAGATGACTTCCACGTCCAGCCTTAACCTCTCTCCTAAATATCAGTCCTGCATTCTTAACTTGCTAGATACTACTTGTATAAAATTTCCCATACAAAGCATTATCTTTACCCTCAAACTCACTCTTTGCGCTTTTTTTCCAAACTTGGTTCTTTCTTTTGAAGGTTTCACCACTCTCCCATCCTCCCAGTTTCATAATCTCAGAGTTATCTTCTGCTATTCTCTCTTGTTTACTCTCATAGTATTGATTCTATCTTCATAACATTTTCTGCATCCTTCGTCTTCTCCCTACTGACATGTAATACTTCCTAAGTGTATTCCTTGCTTCCAACCAGTCCCTTTTCTAATCTGTTCCTCACACATCAGCCAAACTCATTTTCCTTAAGTCTGACCATGTCACTTTCCTTCTCAAACACTTCTTCACTCACTTCTTTACTCCCTCTGGGATAATATATGAACTCTTCAGCGTAGCATCTAAGGCCTTTCATTATCTGCTGCTAACCTACCTTTCCAGCATTATTTCCTATACCTCTCCTACTCACTTTACAACTCCATCTAACTGGGTTCCATCCTTTACTTCTCTTGTCACTGGTTTTCCCACATGTCTTGAATTCACTCTTGCCTCATCGCTATGTCTTGAAATCCTCGCTTTCTTTGAAAGATAATTTAGGTGTTATTTTCTCTAGGCTTAACTGGTTTGTGCCATCCCCCTCTTCCTCTCCAAATTGGATTGTATTTCTCTTCGTATGTTATCTCCTAACATCAATATGATATGTTGATATATAGAATAATATATAGGATATAAGTACCTTGGGGACAGGAACTACTGTTTTCTTTTGTTTTTTGATGGCCTAGCATAGAGACTTGCATATAATATAGATGTTTCATAAATGATGGTGGTGGGGTTGGTTACTGAGTCAGATTTATAAAAAAAGGTCTAATGAAGCTTAATTTTTTAAAAAAATTACATTCTCAACATAATTACATGTGATAAATATTTTATTAGTTATGACCATATTTGTTGCAGCTGGAATTAGCTCTGAGTACAGCCTTGAAGAAATAGATGAAAAAGAAGAATTGAATGTTCTCCATAAGGAAGAGAGTGAAAATGTTTCTTCAAAGTCACAAGAAAATTCTTTTCTATCTACGGATATAACAAAGAATGAAAAAGAAGATACTACATCAGAACTTGGCATTGTTACTAGAGAGTGCCCAGAAAGCTCTAAGGAAGAAAAACAAGAAAATAGAAACACAGATGGAAAGTAAGTAACCTAGATACTGCAAATGTTGTTGGTGGTTTATTTTATGGATACCAGGCTTCTGAAATCTAGATTCAATATTTGAAATACAAATATCTTCCAAATAGCCAGCTTACTGCTTTAAAATACTTTATAACTTTTATCATCCCTGTGAAAATATTTATTAAAAAGCTCTAAATAGTGGGGTACTCTGCTAGAAAAGGCACAAACCAGAATCAGAATCTAAATAGCATTTGCCGTCTTGGAGATTTATAGTTTAAAATGTGACCCTTAGTCCAGCTTATTGTAGGCGTGTAATTTGTATCTGGACTGCTAGGTGGCACATGGATAGAGTGCTGGGCCTAGAGTCAGGAAGAGTCCCATCTTCCTGAGTTCAAATGTGACCTTAGACACTTACTAGCTGTGTGACCCTAGGCAAGTCACTTAACCTTGTTTGCTTCAGTTTCCTCATCTGTAAAATGAGTTGGAGAAGGAAATGGCAAACCACTCCAATATCTTTGCCCCCCACCCCCCCGCCTCCCAACCCCCTCACAAAAAAACCTAATTGGGATCACAGAGTCAGATATGACTGAAAAATGGCTGAAGGACTGAACTTGCTTCTGAATCTTGGGTTGTGCTTGGTGATCTCTCCATTTTGTAAAAATGAAATTCTCTTTTTGAAAGTCTCAAGGCATCCTGGTATTAAAGGCCAGGAGAACTTAGTGACAAACAAGTCACTAAATCACAAAAACTTCCTCAAAAGGAGAATTTAAGGTCTTGTAACACCTCCTTAAGTAAGGGAATTAGTAGTAGCAATACATTCCCCTTTGCCTTCAGCATACAAGCTATGGTGTGAAAATGTTTCTAGTGCCTAGTCAGTAAAGTGCAATCCAAAACAAATTCTGTGCCAATTTAGGAGGGTTAATGAAACCTGTTGGGGGATTTCATCTTCTGGACAAAACTGTACCGGGAGAGAACAAATAGAACCAAAGGCTTGTAGACTTGGACTTTTTGAACTGGAAGGAAACTTAAGAGATCAATGAGAACAATTCATTTCCCATATTATATGCCTGACCTTGCCAGATTCGAGTTTGGCTATTTCAGTCTCTCCCCCTTCATTTTAACTGAGTTGGAAAATTGTCCAGTATACTCAGCTCTTTATACTTCCTACTCTCTATTGGTACTTCCATCTGAAATATAATGTTTCATAGCAGCATATCCTCCCAGTTGTATTTTGTTTTATCAAGCTATTACATTTCCAGTATTTGGCAGAAACAGATGATTATTTTAGTCCATCTGTCTTCAATATACGTTGCCAATTTTCTTGTTCTTTGGGAGTCTGTGTGCACGTGCACTTGGGAGCATGTTACTGATATCAGCATACAATATACATTACTATATTTTACAGAGAACTACAGAATGGTACAAATAGTAAAGAGGCAGTAACCGAAAATGAAAGACACTTCAAAATACTGGACCAAAATAAGAATAATGGTGAGTTATCCCAACTAATTCTGATGTCAAATAGTGTTTTTAACCCTAAAAAGTATTTTGAATGCTTTTTTATCTACTGGTTTGTAATCAGTCACACACACACAAAAATTCAATAATCTACCCTCTTCTTAAGAATCATTTCTATTTACATCATCATTACTGCTAATGTAACCCTTTTATTACTTCCTGCTATTATTATCGTAGCAGTCTTTTAACTGACTGTCTCAAATCTTAAGTCTCTGCTCACTCCAGTCTATCTCATTCACTCCATTTGATCTTCATATCCCTGACAAGTAAATACTCCAGAAAGAGTCCTTTTGTCATGTCATGTCATTCCCTTCTCAGAAGTCATCAGTGGCTCCCATTTCTTACTTCATTAAGTCTAAATTCCTCCAATTGGCTATCAGACTACGAGCCCCCCTTGTAAACAGGAATTGTTTTGGTTTTTTTTTTTTTGGTGGCTTTCTTTGCATCCCTAATGCTTATGCTTACTAAATGCTTTGTGACATGACTTCAAGCACTTTTATGAGCTGTCTTTGCTCACACTTAGCCCTTGCTTGGTATCTACTTCAAAGACCAGTTTTAAATTGCATTTCTACCAGTGCAGGAGTTAGGAGGACCTGAGTTCAAATCTCACCTCAGACACTTGACACTCACTAGCTATGTGACCCTGGGCAAGTCACTTAACCCCAATTGCCTCATCCTGGGCCATCTCCAGTCATCCTGATGAATATCTGGTCACTGGATTCAGATGGCTCTGGAGGAGAAGTGAGGCTGGTGACCTGCACAGCCCTTCCTCCCTCAAAACAAAGTCAAGTGCGAGTCATGTCACCATTTCTCTGATGGCATGGTCTTCTTTGGCAATGAAGGACAAATACATGCATTTCCTTGATGTAACTTCATATATTTCCTATGATCCGTGTATTGTTTCAGGTATGTTACTGTTGTTACCTCAATTTGATTGTAATCATCGTCTTGATAGCAGAGGTTGTCTCAGTCTTCTTTTGAATGACCTATCACAATAAAAGTGCGGGGCACTTAGTGGGTGCTCAGTCAGTACATGTTGATTGACTGGTTTTCAAAAAAGATATTCCTTGTAAGTACAATAATTATTGTAAGATATTTCTCATGGTCTAAATTACTTCAGCTCTCCACAGAGCCATTATTTTGTGGTTAGTCCTTTGACTGATATAGATTAAATTCCCCCATGTCTTAGTATATGTATTTAATGAGCTGATTTGGCCAAAAAATCAATTACCCAGTAGCCAACAAATGGTGATGTGTCTCTGAAAATGTGAAGACTGGTTGTCCAAATATAGGCTATATTCTAGTGCCAAGCTCAAACTCGAAACCTTCTTAGTTTAGTAGAATATACTAGGATTAATTCTCCATTGGTATAACTTTGAAAAATATACCTTCATGCCACAATAAGACATTGAAGTGGAACTTTAGTGATAGTTTCTGAGTTAACAAGGGGAAAGGAAACTTGTGTATTCTTGTAATACAGATTGCTTTGTTAAGCAATGATAACTGACATAACTTTGTTGGGAAAAGAATATAGCCACCTCTCAACTATTGAGATTAGTGGAGGGGGTTATGGGTAATTGAAAACAGCAAAAAGTGATGCATGTATGTTTGGTTTTAGGTATCCATAAGATGTGTTAGCCTATTAAATACAGAGAAACTATCTGTGAATACTTGATTCAGGAACTGAAAGAATCATTTGCACAATTTCCTTGTCCTGTTTTTTTTTTTTTGCTTCAACATAATCCATAATGAGAATAGATCCATCTACTCCTCCCTTTTTCCTGTTTTTCTGACATCTCTGATTTCTCTCAGATCAAGCATTTATAAAAATATCCACTCTTGTCAGGCACTGTGCAATGAATATGTGTTTTTATATGTGTATTCAACCTTAGGTACTTACTTGCTGTGTGACCCTAGAGAAGTGACTTAATTTCTGTTTTCCTTTATTGCCCCTACTGTAAAATGAGGGAGGGGGGTAATAAAATCACCTACCTCCTAGGGTTCTTGTGAGGATCGAATAATATGTAAAGCACTTATCACAGGACCTTGCAGGTAGGTGCTTAGTAAATCCTTTCTTTCTTCCATCCTAAGTCACCTTGAGAACAGGAAAAGGACAGAGCTTTGAGGTATAACTGTGGTTAGGAAGCATGATATAGATAGCCCAACAAAAAACCCTGAGGAGATAAAAGGGAGAAGGAGAACCAGAAATTATCACAAAAACCCTGAGAGGCAAGTACTAAGTGGAGAGTGGGTAAACAGTGTCAGATGCATTGAGGTCAAGAAAAATGAGGAATGAGAAAAGACCATTAATTTGGCCAAAAAAAGGGCATTAATAATTTTCTGATGTTGAGCCATTTGCCGGTACAAAGACTTTACTTTCCAGATCTTCTGTACTTGTGCCTCTTGGCAGCTAGATGGCGCTGTGGATAGATAGAGCATTGGACCCAAAGTAGGGAATACAGGAGTTCAAATCTGGCTTCAGACACTTGCCAGCTGTGTGACTCAGGACAAGTCACTTGTCCTCTGTCTCAATGTCTTCATCTGTAAGATAGGGATAATAATACCACCTACTTCCTAGGCTGCTGTGATGGTCAAATGAGATGATCATTGTAGAGTGCTTAGCATAGTGAGTACCCTATAGTAAGCATTATATAAATGTTAGCTGTTGATGATGAGGTTGATGATTTGAGGCAGGGACTGTAGCATGCACAGAAAGGTTCTAATCAGGAGCTGGTCTAGAGTTGGTCTAGAGACTGATGGTTTAGGGGCAGAGCGGAATGTGTGGTTCCATTTCCCTCCCCAATAGTGACAATTAGTGAGCAGTTGGTGTTGATGGTAGCAAAGAAAGTGAGCCCTTCTTAATATTAATTACTCCTCTACTAATGACTCCAGAGCCTGGGATGGACACAGTGCTGGTAGTCTTGGGATGGAGGATTCTGCTCTTCTAAGGCTTTGGGTTTCTTTGGCTACGTACATTAGAATCTGAGGGAAGAGGGTAGTACAGATGGCAGTGGTTATTTGACTTGTCCTGCACATGCTGTCTCCTGTTTGTCCTTTAGGGTCGCCAACTGCTTAATTAGATGGACTTGCTTGCCTACATCATAGGTGGCAATTCATTGGCATTTAATAAATATACCTAGAGCAATGTGTTCACTGGCTGACCACTATTGGCTGCATAGGGATGAAAATAAAATTGAAATTGAATGTGTAATAAAAGTGATGGTAAATATTCTGCCAATAGAAAATTATCAGAATTGTTTATACCTGGTAATTTTAAGTCATGAGTCTTAGAGATCGAAACGACTTCGGAGATTACCTAGTCTAACCTCTTTCACTTAGAGATGAGGAAAATGGGATTCTGAAGCCTTCAGTTTAGGAGTGAGGAACCTGCGGCCTCAAGATCACAAGTGGCCTTCTAGGTCCTCAAGTGTAGCCTTTTGACTGAGTCCAAGTTTTATAGAACAAGTCCTTTTATTAAAGGGATATGTTCTGTAAATTTTGGATTCAGTGAAAGGGCTGAACTTGAGGATCACATGTGGCCTCAAGGCCAGTGGTTCCTCACCTCTAGTTCAGCTACTTGTTCAAAGTCATGCATGCGGGAGGTGGTAATAAAAGAGCCCAGGTTTAACTCTTGACTCTAAATATGGAACTTTTTTCCACCACAACCCGCTGGTTTATCCCACATCCTTTCAGAAATCATATGTCAAAAGGTGGTTGCCACTTTGTAAAATCAAAATTAATCTAGCTGTATTTACTAAGTTATTTCAGGATTGTGACATAGTTTTAAGTTACATATTATTTATATATGACATAGTTATAAGATCCAGTACATGCATAAAGCCTATACTTTCAAATTGCTTTCAATTATGTCTGGATAAATTGACTAGGTAATGTAATGAGATATTTTCAGGTCCTTTAAATAAAATAATATATTACTGTTATCTTTAAACTAGTTAGTTATTCGTTGTCTCCTCTCATCTTACCCAGCCTCCCCCAGCTACAACACATGCACTCATAATCCCTTCATTCTCATCAAATCATTATCATTTAATCAAATGTTCTGCATCTGGCTAGGGGCTAATAGAGAAAGGACAGGTTACTTACAAACTCAGCTTCTCCCTTACTATTTAATCATAAAAGATGGCATTGCTTCTTTGAAATTCATTTGAATTTTATGAAAGTTATGATAAGTCTAATAAAGCCCATGTTTCTTCCAGGTTATCATTAAGACAAAAGAAACCTTTGTTAGACAATAGTTTGAAAATGGTGTCTTGTCTAAGACTGTTGATGTTAATAATGGAGGTACAGATGTATCCCCAAAGAAATCATGATGAACAAAAAAGTGATGATATAGATAAATTGGAGATTAATTATTCCTTAAAAGAAAGATTCTTTGCCTTGAAAAGTGTTTACCAATCAAGTTAAAAGTTAGATCTGAATTTTTTAAATGTTGATAAACTTTCTTTCAAAACTCCTACAGTTTATCAAGTAGAGGATGTACTTGTGCTCTGCATTGTTGAAGCATGACAAACTTGAAGAAGAAAGAAGAATTTGATTGTTATTTCTTGAGGGTTTTGGCTAATATTTATTTAATACCTTTTTTTAAAAAATATTTTTATTTCATTAAGCATTTCTTAATTACATGTAAAATTTTTAAACATTCATTTTTAAAAATTTTAAGTTCCAAATTCTCTCCCTGTATCATGGCCCTACTCCACCCATTGAGAAGGCATGCAATATGATTTCAATTATACGTATGAAATCATGCAAACATATTTCAGTATTAGCCACATGGCAAAAAAATACACAAAAGGACAAGAAAAAAGTTTTAAAAGTGTGTTTTGGTCTGCATTTAGAGCTCCTCAGTTCTGTCTCTGAAGATGGATAGCATTTTTCATTACGGGTTCCTTGTCTTGATCACAGTGGCTAAGTCTGTTACAGGTGATCATCCTTATAATTACCGTTGCTATGTACAGTGTTCTCCTGGTTTTGCTCACCTCACTCTGCTTCAGTTCACATAAGTCTTCCCAAGTCTTTCTGAAACCAGATTGCTTGTCATTTCTTATAGCATAATAGTATTCCATCACAATCATACACCACAACTTACTCCATCATCCCCCAGTTGATGAGCATCTCATCAGTTTCCAATGTTTTACTGTCACAAAAATATTTTTGTACAAATAGACCCTTTTCCCTTCTCTTTGATCTCTTTGAGATACAGACTTAGTAGTAGTATTGCTGGGTCGAACAGCATACAGTTTTACAGCCCTTTGGTTTTAGCACCAAATTGTTCTCCAGAATGGCTGGTCACAGTTCCACCCAGCTTAGAGTTCCAATTTTTCCACATTCTCTCCAACATTTTTCATTTTCCATTTTTGTTGATAAGTGTGAGGTGGTATCTCACAGTTGTTTTAATTTGCATTTCTCTACTCAGAGCAGGTAGATGGCACTGTGGCTAGCATGCCAGCCCTGGAATCAGAAATATCTGAGTTCAAATCTGGCCTCAGACACTTACTGGCTATGTGACCCTGGGCAAGTCATATAACCCTGGTTGCCTCAGTTTCCTCATCTGTAAAATGATCTGGCAAAGGAAATGGTAAATCACTCCAATACCTATGCCAAGAAAACCCCAAATGGGGTCACAAAGAGAAAGACGTGACTGAAAAATGACTGAATGACAACAATCGTGATTTAGAACATTTTTTTCCACATGACTGTTGTTAACTGACTTCTGCTTCTCAAAACTGCTTATTCATATCCTTTGACCATTTATCAATTTGAGAATAACTCCTATTTTTAATAAATTTGGCTTAGTTCTCTATATATTTGAGAACTTTAGCAGAGAAATTTGCTGTAAACATTTTCCCCCAATTTCCTACATTCCTTCTAATTCTGTTTGCATTCATTTTGTTTGTGCAGAAACCTTTTTAATTTCATGTAATCAAGACTATGCATTTTACTTCCCATTACTCTCTCAGTATCTTGTTTGGTCCCCAATTCTTCCCTTATCCATGGATCTGACAGGTGTATCTTTTCATATTCCACTGATTTACTTACGATATCACCCTTTATATCTAAATCGTGTTCATTTTTCCTTTATCTTAACATATGGCGTGAGATGTTGGTCTATGGCTAGCTTCTTTCAAACTACTTTCCAGTTTTCCCAGCATTTTTCATGAGTTTTTACCCCAAAAGAACTCACTCCAAAGGTTTGTATCTTTGGGTTTGTCAAGCAATAGGTTTCTGCAGTCGTTTACTTCTGTGTATTATGCATCTCTTCCACTGATCCACCATTTTGTTTCTTAGCCAATACCAAGTTGTTTTCATGGTTACTGTTTTGTAATATATTGTGAAATCTGATACTGCTAGGCTACCGTCTGTCACCTTTTTTTTCATTGGTTCCCTTGGTATTCTTGATTTTTTGTCTTTCCAGATGAATTTTGTTACCATTTTTTCTAGCTCTATAAAATAATTGTTTGGAAGTTTGATTGGTATGGCACTGAATAGTAAATTAGCGTAGGTAGGATTGTCATTTTTATTCTGTTGATTTGGCCTACCCATGAGCAATTAGTATTTTTCCAGTTGTTTAGATCTGTCTTTATTTGTGTGAAAAGTGTTTGTAATTGTGTTTATATAGTCCCCAGTTTTGTCTCATCTGTTTCTTTCATATCTTTCACAGCATCTAGCAGCGTTGTATTCTTTGTAGGTGATAGTAAATGCACATTGATCAAAGAAGAGGAATTAAAGCAACAAAGAACATGAACTGCTTATTTGCTTTTTGGAAATATTTCCTTTGAGAATGATCCCATGAGGTCTTTTTAAAAATTAAATAAACTTGTATTAAGTACTAGGTTTTTAAAAATTATGGATAACATGGGAACTGTATTTATAGATAGGAATATAAGAAAAATATGTAGAGCTCAGTCCTATAGTATATTAGTCATTTGCAGTGGGAATTTTCTTTTTCTTTATGTATTAAAGTATTACTTACAAATTATTTTGCTTTGTTTTTCTCAAAGATCATAATGATATGATGCTCCTTCCAGCGGACTCTGATGAGAAAGTGAAAAATGGAACAAAGATGGTAGAAATCAGTGTAGCTGATGTTACTGAAAATAACAAGCTTGAAACTGACAGACCATTAGACTCTCAAGCATATAAAAATGGCATTCCTGTAGGTAACAAGGAAAAGTCTCAATCACTTTCACCAATTCAAGATCAGAAACTGAGTCAATCTAACTTAGAAAAGATAAAAACTCAAGATGCAGCAATTCAGACAACTCAGTTCCATAACAATTTGGACAATAATATGTTAAGTGAAACAGTTGCTCACCTGGATCATAATTTGTCAAACTTCAGAGGCGAGGAAAACATACAGTTTTCAAATAACAATAAATCATCTCAAAAGTCATCTTTCAAGTCACAGGGTTCTATAGATTTCTCAAGAGAACTCAAGAACCAGAGACCACTAAATGGGCAAGAAGACACACTCAACCTTAAAGATGTAAGTCCTACACATGGCAATGATGATCTGTTTGTTCCAGTAGATGGGACTGATAAAACTCTAACTGATTCCTGTATAAAGAGTTATCCTCTTTATAAACCTGATCACAAAACCAAACCAAAACCTTCTAATGAAATTACAAGAGACTACATACCCAAAATTGGAATGACAACTTACAAAATAGTACCTCCCAAGTCCCTGGACATTCTGAAGGATTGGGAGTCAGAAACTATGAGGTACAATAAAAATGATCAGGGGATACATATGTCTGAAAATTGCCAGCCACGTGAGCAGCTAAAGGAATCTGCTATCCAAACAGATGATCTTATTTCTAAAAGTACAAGGGAGACACAGGCTGACATGAAATATGAACCCAAATTGGAAATGGAGCATTGTATCCGAAATGAAAGAAACGTCACTGACGGGATTGTATCTTCTACAAAACCTGCCTCCATAGTAAATAAAGACTCCATTGCAACTCCATTGGTACTGAATTTAGAACACCTAAATAGTGTTATGGATCCAAAAGGAAGATCTAAGGTGATAAGTCCCCAGACAAAACCTAGTTCTTTTTTCCTACAGATGCAGAAAAGGGCCTCAGGTCATTATGTTACATCTGCAGCTGCCAAAAGTGTCAATGCTGCTACAAGTTCTGCTCAAAATGAACTAAAGCATAAAGAGATGGAAAGGAAGTTATCATCTCCCCAAGAGGAAATGCTTTCTCCTTTAAATAAGACAATTAACTTCCCGTCTGAATTACCTGACAAACAAACTGATCATGACATCAGTCAGAGACACATAGAAATTCCAACTTCTCCCATCAAACCCCCGAAACCGGTGAACCTTCCCTCTGCTCAGCCAGCAGCATTCAGCTTAAAAGCCTTGAGGACTTTTGGTGCACCACGGCCATACACAACTGCTGCTCCTTCTCCTTTTGCACTTGCTGTAGTCAAAAGATCACAGTCTTTCAGTAAAACGTGTACTATCCCGAGGCAGTCATCCAGAGAGGGTCCATCTCCTGGACTACCTTCATCAGCTTCCAAAGAGGAGGAGGAAAAAAATAATCCATTAGATAAGTTACTGGGAGTTCTACCATCTGAAAAGGTAAATATGACTTTACTCTCCTTTTGCAAGTTTGATTTCACTTTTAAAGTTTTATTTACGTGTTTTCTTTTTAATTTCACCAACATTTAAAACATTTATCGTTTACCTCCCATTCTGTGAGAGGCATCATGTAACAAAGTTAAACATTCCATAAAACTAATAATACAGTGACCTTCATTGAAAGCACACACAGCCCTCTACATCTGTAGCACCATCCCCAATACACTTTACTTTTTTTGCTGAACAAAAATCTATTTTTTTCTTCCTTTCTAACCCCCACCAATTGGAAATGAAAACAAATTTCTTGCAACAAATATACAGTTAAGTATAACAAATTCCCTTCATGTCTGTATGTGCTTTTGTATATGTATATTTACATATGTACATATATACATATATATATGCATGCTGTGTATACACATGTCTCTTGTACCATAAATCCATTATTACTTCTTCATCAAGGATAGTATGTTTTATCATCTTGTAACAAAATTAAACAATTACATGAGACCAATGATAAAGTGACCATATCTGAAAGTACATGCAACAGTTTCCATCTGAAATACATACATCATACACACACACACACACACACACACACACACACACACCCCTATTTTTTTTCTCCCTTCACTCCCTACCCAGTTGGAAAGTAAAATTAAATAAAAGCTGATTCCTTGTAACTATTATGCATAAACAAAACAAATTACTTCAATATCTATATACAAGTATATGTTATGTGTGTGTATATATATATATATATATATATATATACATACATAGGTATATGGAAGTATACATAAATGTGTCTCATTTTGTATCCTCAGCCTGTCAAGAAGAGTATATAGTAACAATGTTAAATTGTTACATAAAACCAATGATAGTGATCTCATCTGAAAGTGCGTGCAACACTCCATATCTCTATCATTCTTTCCCAACTTCTGTATTTTTAATTATCAGAAATCTTTTTTTCATGCATGTGTGCATGTGAGATCTATGTTTTATGTTTTTTGAGTGTATGTGTAGATATGCACATGCATACACATGTATGTATATATACACACACATACACACATCATTCTTTGCCCTCAATCTATAAATCCATCACTTCTTTGTCATGGATAGCATGCTTCATCATCAGTATTCTGGAGTAATAAATGGTCATTATTTTTTTTATTATTCACTGTTTAGATCTGCATAAGACATTAATTTAGAATTGACAGGTATCATGGGATATATTTGTATGACATGAGCTAGGCCAGACAACTGACTGAGTTAAAAACAAACAAGCGGTAGCGTTAACAAAAAACTTTTAAATTAATTGTTTTACACTTTATGCACACAGGTTTAATGACCATTTCCTATTTGTAGTTTCTAAATTCTTCTTTACGCAAGTGATTGTTTAAATGGGCAAAAGATACCCCGTTGTCCTGACAGAGATTCCATTATTAGCTCGTGCTTTGTGTATGAAAATGTCATGTTTTTTCTCTATTGATAAAAACATATCAGAAATAAGTTCATAGAAAAAGACTTGAGAAAAATGCCTTTTGTAATAAAAGCATTAACATGCCCCCTTCATTTCCTTATTAGTAGATTTTCTTGTTTGTGTATTTCTTAATTTAATATGTAGTCTCTAGATTAAATATTAATTAATGATTAATTGAGAAGGCAGTTTGGGGCAAGTGACTGCCATGTTCCCCTTTATATTCTTAATTCCTAATTCCTGTTTATTGTAATTTCAGCACACTGTGCAATAATGCTCCCTTACATTCATATGCTGTAGTTTGTTCAGTCATTCCCCAATCCATTATTACCTTTCTGATAGAATATCCCCTCCCCAACAATAAACCAAGTGAAGGAAATTTTAAATACATCTTAGATGTTCTGAAGCCACTTTTTTTTCTAGTTCAATTTCAGATTCTTAGATTTACATTCATTCTCACAAAAAAGAAAAAAATGTGTCCAATACAGTCAGTGTGACATATGGGCAGTATCCTATTTCTGAAGCAAGAGATTATGGGCCTGGGGTTTGGTAGGGGAAAGTGGTGTGTTTTGACTTCCTAGTATGATAAATAGAGGGGGCAAAATTCATTGTATGAATCACAGCCATTGCAGTGATATTCCCTTTATGTACTTCATGGCTTTTTAGTATGCTAATGTAGACTGTATTTTCTTGTTCAGTTTAAAGTTCCAACAGTATTTCAAACTACTTTAAACATCCTGAGTTTGACATAACACTTAACACGTTGCCAAGTCAAGTTTTAGTCTATTCAGAAGGCTTTCCCCTCTTCCCATATATTCCATATTTGTGTCCTTTTGTCTCACTGAAGTGTCGTTATGAAGAGTTCTTTTTTTGGACAAGTGTTCTCCTTTATCTTGAGAATCTCAAAGTCGCATTTGCCCCAGAAATAGAGCACATAACCTCAGATACTGAGCTTCTGTTTACAATGTAGAATTCTTAGTTTCGATTTTTTTTTTTTTTACTGAATGGGGTTAATGTCATTTCTATCACAATTTTTAATGAATTTTTTAAAAAAAGATTTTATTAATGCCTTTTGTATTTGCACCACATCCTTCCCCCTTAAATCATCGCCCACTAAATTTTCCCTTAAAATAAACAAAAAAAAACAAACAGTTAAGCAGGATTTACTGGCACATGTATTGTGTCTGATAACATCTATCAAGTTCTGGATTGGATACAGCTTGCTGGGAGCATTTTTTTTTTTTTTGCAAACTCTTCAATATTGAGATTGGTCATTACATTTAATCAGTCTGAATTCTTTTGTTATTATCTGTTTTACATTACTGTCATAAATGTGTGTATGTATATATATGTATGTATATGTATATATATATATATATATATATATACATATACATACATACATATACATATTCTAATTATCATTTCAAGTCACATCACATTTCTTTTAAAGTAATATATCTGTCATTTCCTACCACACAAAATTTCATTACATTTATAAAACTAACATTTAAATACTGCTTTCAGGTTTGCAAAGCACGAATATTTTATCTTCACAATAACCTTGGGAGGTAGGTGCTGTTATTATCCCCATCATATAGATGAGAAGACTGAGGCAGGTAGGTTCAGTGTGAATTACCTAGAGTCATACAAATAGGAAGTGTGTCATCCACTGTTTAAACTCGAGTCTTCCTGATGGCAGGTTTTTCACACCTTCCACCAGGCTGTGATTTAGTTTGTTTGGGCATGTCCCAGTTGAAAAGTACACACTTTGTTTCCAATTCTTTGCTCCCACAGAAAGGGCTATAGTGAATATTTTGTTATTAAGCTTTTCTTTCTCTACCTTTGACCTCTTGGAAGTATATGTGTAATGGGAAAGGAAGAGGAAGAACAATTAAGTGACTTTTTTCTTTACAATTTCAAATTGTTTTTCAGGTTGGTTGTTTGAACCAAAGATGTTAAACTTGGGTGGGAGGATGCTGGGGGGACAAGATTGAGAAATGTTTAACAAAATAAATATAAGTATAATACAACATAGATAATGTTAATTTGTGATTTTCTAAGTCAAATGTGCTATTGCAGAAATCCATTTCTATTTGAGTTTGACTACATTAGATAAATTCAAAACTCCCCCAACACTGCGTAAGTGAGTGTACCTGTCTTTTAAGCTCTCCTAACATTGATTATATCAGTTTTTGTTGTATTGAGAGAAGTGAGATAAAACTTCAGGGTTGTTTTGAATTGCATTGATCTTAATTAGTAACTTGGAGTAATAATATGGTTGTTGATAGTTTCAAACAGTTGGTCAACATCCTTTGTCCTTTTATCTAACAGAAAAGCTCTTGATCTCATCATAACACACATGCATATGCCTGTTTGGGCAGGTGTGAATGTTGGGCTTTTTCAGAGGCATTTGATGCAAAGATTTCCCCCTTCTGACAGTTTCTCTTATTCTAGCTACTTTGATATTTTCATATAAAAGCATTTTTAATTTTATGTAGTAAAAATTGTTCATAATTATCTTTTATGATCGCCTCTATTCCTTGTTCGACTGAAGATTCTTCTCCTAGTTATAGCTATAAAAAGCATCTCCTATTCTCTTTTATAATGTGAGTTTTTATGTTTAGTTTGTATAACTGTTTGGCACTTATTGTTGATATATGGTATAAGTTGTTGATCTAAACCTAATTTCTGTCAAAATACTTTCCAGTTTTCCCAACAGATGTTGTCAAGTAAAAGAGACCCTCTCCCTGGTAGTTTACGTTCCTCTGTTCATCTCACACTATTGTTTCTGGGTCTTGCTTATCAGAGGCAGCTAAGTGATGCAGTGGATAAAGTACTGGACCTGGAGTTGGTCATTTAGCCTCTGTCTCTTTGACTATGAAATGGGGATAATTACAGCCTCTACTTTTCAGGATGAAGTAAGGATCAAATGAGATGATATTTGTAAAGCACTTAGGGCAGTGGCTCATAACTAGGAGCTATACAAATGCTTATTCCCTTTCTTTTATTTCATCTGTGTCACTGGTCTAAGTTTTAATTCTTTAATAAGCACCAAGTCGTTTTGATGATTATGTATTCCAGTACACAGAGAATCTGATCTCACCAGCATTGGGAGCTCCCTACAGGGATATAGATCTGTGACTTAATAGATAAGTACTCGAGAGAATCAACTCATAATAGATATTAAGTGATTTGCCAAAAATCACAGAGCTAGTAACTATTAGAGGTGAGATTTATACTATAAGACCAGTGTTCTATTCATTGTACCACCTTGTCTCCAATTTGATGATAATTTTATGATACGGTGTGATTATATTTGGCATTCATTTATGATGTAATGTGAGATCTAGTAACCATCATAGATAAGACCTTAGAGAACTTCAACTCTTGCCTCTTCATTTCAAAGATGAGGAAACTGAGGTCTAAGAATACACAAATGTTACGTTGTTGGGACTGGAAGCTCAATTCTGTGTGGACAGTCTCGGGCAGGTAAAAGTGGGACTTCTAAATCTTAGAGTCTTACGAGGCCCTCCATGAACAGCGGGGGTTCGAGAAGGTCAGACCGAGCTAGCTCGGCTAGCTCGGGTATTTCCGCCTCTCCCCCGGAGATACCTGATGGGTGGAGTCTCCCTGCCCTCGAGGTCGTCCCGGATTGGAGCACACCTAGTTACCTAACAGCACGGTATTGAGATGCAAACTGTGTGGCTGAAGATTAAGTAGGATTGAGGAAGCCTAAAAGCTCTCTTAGCACGTGTGGAGCCAAAGAGAAAATTAGAATTTGAACTTGGGTCTTCTGTCTCCATTTTTTCCATTGCATCACTGCTGTCTTCTTTAATTCTTGCTTCCCCCACACTCCCAATATTTCTCTTGAAGCTTCCCTTTTGTTCTTCCAAATTAATTCTATTGTTATTTTTGTCTAATTACATAAAATATTACACTGACTATTTGACATAGCATTAAATCTATAAATTAATTTATATAGTATAATCACTTTTGTCATATTGGTGTATTCTAAACATGAAGAATAATTTCTTCAGTTTTTTAAGTCCTGCTTAATTTCTTTTTTAAGTCTTTTATAATTGTATTTACATAAAGATATATTTTAAAAAATTCTAAGACTAAAATTGCAAGTACCTTCTTTTTAGTTATTTCTAAATGTTTATTCCTAAGAATTTTCATTAGTTTTGTGTCACTGATACTGATAGTTTCTATTTCTTTTTAGTTTAATTTTCATTGGGCAGAACAGAAAACATGTTGAATTCCTAGAGTACTGAACAACTTGGGGTTTAGTCAAACAATCCTGTTACGTATCAAGCACTGTATAAAGCAGTGCTTTCAAGAACACACAAAAAAAATTGTGTGGAATGAACTAGAATGTCACCAAGATCCTTAAATTAGCCAACGTATGGTATGATGTGTCCATTTTAGAAATGGCATTGTATTTGGATTGTAGGACTGTTTTCTAAGTTGGTTGCTAATAAAAAGCTAGAGAAAAAGGTAAATTTTTTGTTACTATTTTATTATATTATTTAATTCTAGTATTATAATCTAAAATGAACAAAATTTCTTTTTTGTGATAGCTTGAACTTAAGGGAAGAAACTCTTCTTTCATTTTTATTGCTCTCTAATTTCTGCTGCTGGTAGCTATGTGACATGGTGGGTAAGAGCACTGGGCTTAGAATCTGGAAGACTCATCTTCATGAATTCAAATCCAGCCTTAGACACTTACCAGCTGTGTGACCCTGGGCAAGTCACTTAACCCTGTTTACCTGAGTTCTCCATCTGTAAAATGAGCTGGAGAGGGAAATGGCAAACCACTCCAGTATCTTTGCCAAGAAAACCCCAAATGGGGTCATGAAGAGTCAGACATGACTAAAAAATGACACAGCAGGAACAAGAACAACTTTCTAGCGCTCCTTGCACTTAAAATCCTAGAAGTGGTTGATATATCCGAAATAAAGAAACAGAGCTCTTAATGGAGGATGCTTGTAGATTGGAAGTTCTTCTAAGAATAATAAAACTGGAATGTGTCCCTGTTCCCAAGCGTGCCATCTCTTGCCAGTAATCTCCCGTCATTTCTGCTTATCTGCTTCCTTCTTCTTCCTCCTCAGTTGTGCTCCTGAGGACCATCTGAACATTTTCTGTTTCTTTGTATAGGAAGCTAGCTGTTCACTGAAGGAACAGAAATGCCAGAGACAGTCATCAACTGACCGCCCATCATTCACCCTTAAGAGACAAACTTCTTTAACATTCCAAAGTGCTGACCCAGAACAGATTCGACAAAGTTTGCTGACCGCAATTCGCTCTGGAGAGGCTGCTGCCAAATTGAAAAGGGTAAGCTTACTTTCATCAGATGGATAACAGTGGACTTATTTTCAACATTGTCAGTTTAGGGGAAATTGACATTTAAACCTAAAAAAGGACACTGAAAATGACTCCTTTCCATAAGTTTTTTTTTAAAGTGCAAAATGCATATGCTTAATTAGCAAGAATTCAAGTTTGCTACCCCTCCCCCAGTTTTTTTTTGTTATAATTTTCTTCTTATTGCCTGCTCCCAAAAAAAAGTTTTTTTTTAAAAAATTCTCATAATAAATACATATAGTCCAGCAAACCAAATCCCCACATTGACCACATCCAAATACACGTCTCATTCTAGATTTAAGTACATTGCCTCTCTGATAGATTGTGTAATTCATTGTCATTCCTCTTGGCTTGTGGTTTATCACTACAGTGATCACAGCTCTGAAGTCTCAAATAGTTGTTTTTCCTTTATGATGTTACTGTCATTATTTAAATTGTTCTCCCAGTTCTGCTTATTTCACATTGCATCACAGTTTACTCTGAACCTTCTTGTTTGATCATTTCTAGTGGCACAAGGATATTCAGTTATCTTCATACTGCCTTATCTGTTTAACTGTTCCCCAGGAGGTGGGTACTACCCTATCTTCCAATTTGGTGCTACTCTGAAAAGAGCTGCTTTATGTACTTTTGTTCCAATGGCTCTTTTTTCCTCTTTGATATCTTTGGATTGGAGTCATAGTATACAGTTTTATAATTATTTTGGGCATAGTACCAAATTGCTTTCCAGAAGTACCTAATTGCTGGATCAATTCATAGCCCTTCCAACAATGCATACATAAGGGTGCCTATTTTCTTTCAGTCTCTCTAATATTTGCCAGTTTCCTTAATTGTCGTCTTTGCCAATATTTAGAAGATGGAACCTCAGTGTTGCTCTAATGTGTATTTCTTTAGTTATTAGTGCTTCAGATCATTTTTTTCATTTTGTTGTTGATAGTCTAGTTTTCTTTCTTTGAAATAATTCTTTTCATATCCTTTGGCCTTTTATCAGTGGAAAGATGACCTTTAGTTTTACAGGCAGCTCTATACATGTCTTGGCTATGTGCCCTTTAACAAAAACTTTACTCTGAAGATTTTTTCCCCCATTTACCTGTTTACATTCTAGTTTTAACTACATTTGATGTGTTTATGGAAAAACTTAAATTTTATATCATCAAAATTGTCCATTCTGTTTTCTGCAATCTCCATTTCTTGTTTAGTAATGAACCCTTCCCCTATCCACAGAGCTGAAAGGTTATTGCTTCCTTGTTCTTCTAAATTTATGTTGCCTCATGTCTAAATCATGTATTCATTTGCAGTTTATCTTGGGGATAGTGTGTGAGATGTAGGTCTACGCCCAGTTTCTGCCAAACTGCTTTCCTGTTTCCCAAGCAATTTCTTTGTAAAATGATGACTTCTTCTCCTGCTAAAATTGGAGTCTTTTGGTTCAGTGAGCAGCATGCTCATGGTTTACCTGTTGCTTTAATCTGTTCTGCTGAATGATCTCTCTATTTTTTTAATCAGACTCAAATTGTTTTTATAATTGCTGCTTTGTAGTACACTTTTGGCTTATTTTCCAAAATGAATTACATTGTGGTCCAGGTGCAAAATGCATTATTATATGTTAGATCTGATAATAGCAACTGATATTGGCTTTTAGTTAATTCAGTTCCTTTCTCTGGGCCTCACTGTCCTCATCTGTTAAATTGAAAGGATTAAACTAGATACTCTTGTACTATCCAATTTTGTCTTTGATCTTATTTGAACAACAGAAAAATCCCCTCTTCTTGATTTTGACCAATTATTTCAGAGAAGTAGAACCCTAACTTTGAAGAGAAAACTTCAGAGAGGGAGTGTAGTGTAGTATTTAGAGGGCTGGCCATCAAGTTAGGAAGACTTAGGTTGAAGCCATGGCACTAGTCATTATCTGTTACATTATAGGCAAGTCACTTAACCTCTGTGTGAACCAAGAATCTCTTAAGACTAGATGATGTAGTACTCTAAATGCACGTGCTAGATATTTCCTGAACCTGATATTTATTCTATTCCCTACCTTGTGCCCTTGCATAAACTGTCCTCCATATCTGAAATGTGTTTCCTTTTCACCTCTACCTCTTAAAAGTCTCTAACTTCCTCAAGGCTCAGCATCTAAGGAAAGCTTTCCCCAGATCACCCCTTCACCTGTATCTCCAATGATCAGTTTTCTTCTGCTCCCCAAATGATCATGTATTTACATTACTATGCACATTATGTCCTACCCCTAAAATATAAGTTCTTTGAGAGCTGTTCATTTTTTCTTTGTAATTCCCTGCACCTAGCACAGTGCCTGACACATAGTAAAGATTTGATATGTGCTTGATGAATTGAATTGAATTGAACACAACAGTTGGTTCAACATAAGGAGCAAAGGCACTATGCAGAGAGAGGACAAGACAGGTGCAGGCAAATCTGGGTAAAGCATCCCAGACATTCTCAGTTCAATCAGTTTCTTCTCATGGGGCAGGAGGTTGGCCACTACAAAAGTATCTCAGGTTCACAGCTAAGCAAGTATAGAAATTATTCCAGGTGATTCTTTTGGGACCTAGGAAGAAAACATGAAAGAGAATTTCAGAAGCTTAGGTTTTGTTTTTAGAAGAGACAATAAAGCATGTGATTTTGAATATTTTATATCCTTATTTGTAGGAATTAAATTTTTGTTTGCCTTGGTAGCATACTTTCTAATTATTAATTCAGTAGGCAATTAAAATAGAAAATTTGTTGTATGGTGACACTTTCAAAAGATGTAGAAGGGGAAAAGGTATGTTTTCTAATGTTAACAAAATTGAATATTGTCATTTGGGAAAAGTCCTAATCATTTCTAACCCCTCTCCCTAAGAAAGCATTTAGAAATGATCACTGGTTTTAGTGTGCCTAAGTCCACACAAAGCTACCCTTTCTGTAGGATTGCTTTAAATTTCTCTTAAGGTGAAGTCAATGGAAATATTATTTATCTTCCAGGAATTAATTAGAGGAACTTGGAAATTAAGTTGGAACTTCTTTTATAGCCTTCAAAGTTTAAAGAGTCCGGTTTGGCAGAATCTTTTCACATATAAAACTTTCACTGATTCAGGGATGGGCTAGATGAGAAAACAGATTTTAGAGAGCCAGGTCTTAAATGTCTAGATCTTTTTACCACATCATGCATAATAGTTCACACTTAAATGCTACTTTACAATTATATTCCTTCCCACAACCTTGTGAGTAGAAAGTAAAAGTATTATTCCCAGATGAGGAAATTGAACCTCAAAAGGTCAAATAACTTGCCTAGGGTCACACAGCTAGTAAGGAGCAGAAGAGGGTAGGACTCCCAACTGCAAATTTGGTGTTCTTTTCTTTGTATCCATTTCCTTAGGACTGTATTGTCTAGGAAACCTCTATTGGTTCAAACACTAAAGTTGTAAAGAATTTACTGGGAGAAAGAGCAAACCCCTTAATTTATAGATGGGGAGATTGAGGTCCATAGGTATCAAGTAATGGGTTCAAAGTCACACAGATTTAAATGAAAGAATTGTGATAAAAAGCTAATACTCGACTCTTATTCTGATGCTCTCTCCATGCAACTTCATCAGTAGTTCTCAAACTTTTTGCCTGAGGACCCCTTTACACTCTTAAAAATTATTATAAATCTTCCCTCTAAGAACTTTGATCAGTGCCCCACTTGCCAAGCACTCCTCTAAAAGAAGACCTTCTTTGATGATTAGTTGGTGCTAATACTGAATGAACATAAGCAAAACAACATAGCCAGCATATCTATAGATTAATTTATTTGTAAAACAAGAGTACAATTCTGCAGATGAGAGAGTAACTCTTCATGTTTGCAGCTAAATCTTTAATTCACATGTCATGTAGCCTCTGGAAACCTGCTTTTTGCTTATGAGCAAATGAAAATGAAAAAGCAAACAAAATTTTAGAATTCTGAAAACACTTTTGACTTTGAGGACCTTCTGAAAGGATCTTGGGGATCTCCCAAGGTCTGCAGACCAGTTTTGCTACTGCCCTAGCTGAGTGGTTCCATAGTGCCAGTGCCTGTTCCTTTGAGAAGCACCTTAGGTCATAATCTATCGTTAGGTTTTTAGTAAGAAAAATAAAATCACTTAATAACCCGTATCTATCATTAAAAATGGACAGGCACTTGCAGGTCTAATTCTTCATTCTTGTCTGTGCTTGCATACCATCTTTCTTATACCAGACTGAAAATTTTTCCTAGTTTGTTTCAAATGATGACATTTCTTTTATAGAACAACAATTATGTTGCCAAATAAAATCTCTAGTGATTTTGACAGTGAGTTTAGATGTTCAGCAGAAAGTTGGCTCTGTGTTTGCCTATGCCTTGGCTCCCAGAATGTTCAATTTAACTTCAGGTACCAACCTGCTTCATGGCTGATGTTCACACCACAGCAATTAACCTTAATTATAATGGTTAGATTCACATTAGAGCAATTATCTGGTTGATTGCTCTAGAGAGGATATAGTCATAACTGACATAGCATGGGCATGTCACAGATTTCATACCCTAACCTTTTAAAATTCATCCTCTACCCTGCCCCTATGTTCAACAAATTCATAGAGGTCATTTCTGCCTCCCCTTCTCCTTACTGTACAGAGAAGGGCTGATGAACCAAGGTGGGTGATTTATAAGCTGCTTTTGATGTTAGGACTAATATATGATCAGCATATCCTTTTATATTCAGTTGATCTCAGGTGAACTAATTTTTAAACATAAGGTTCTTTGAATCATATTGTTTATAAGACACCTGGTGGCAGAGTATTAGGGGTTTTTTTCTTCTAATTATGCACATGCCTTTTCATATACCATTTTGAATTAGAATACAATTTTTAGTAACATATCAAACTAAGGAATGATTTTTACTTTATCAGAAAAGTACTATTCAGTCTTTGGAAGCATTCCAAAAATAGACCAAAGACTAGAGATGGGGAGCTTTGGGGCAGACTTGTCAAGGAGCTTAGTCTCCTGCTGATTTCTCTCATATTTCCTTGGACAGTTTTTTAGCTATCAAAAGCATTCCTAATAGCAATCCTTTAAGAAAAAATACAAGTTTAAAGGAATTTTTCATATTTTCACAGTAGAAAAAATAAATCTTTTAATTTTCATAGCAATTTATCTATGAAGTAAATTTAGTCTTCAGTAATTTTACTAATGACAAAATCTTCTGGCTCCTTATTTTACTCAAAGATGTAACTGAGGATTTAAGTTTTGGCCAAAACTGACTTGTTGAATCCACTCATTGCAAATTAGATGAAGCAGCATTGGGGAAGGTTGGAGTGTTAATTGATGAAAAGGACACAGCGTTGGCAAATGTTGAGCATTTCAGTATGGCCCATCTTAAAACCCCACTTTATTCCAAATAGTGAATAAATTATTCTTTCCCCTCCCTAGAGACTTTTAAAAGCTATTTCAGCTATTTGATTTCAGTTAATAGTGTTTTTTCCCTGGCCCCAAAGTAAATAAGCTGTAGAAATGTCAGTCAACAACAGCACATGGAAAAATTTCTTGAGAATAAAAATATACATGAGAAGGTAACTGATCATAATTTCAAGTGATTAGGAGCTCTTAGCCAGGGTCTTATGGAGTTTTAAATATATTTTTGTATCTGTATTGCATTGTATTTGGATTTCTTTGTAACCATACGTATTGTATTTTATACATTTGAAAACATTGTTCAGAGAAGGGTTCCATAAACTTCACCAGATGCCAAAGGGAACCATGACACAAAACTGTGCTTTAGATGAATGAACCATTTTTAGATCAAGGAAAGAAACAAAATAAAAGGAAACCAAATCTAGGAGGGAAATTTATTCTTGGCTTCTCCCCCTAAGTGAGAAAACTGTCTCTTCCTCTAGTGACACCTTATCAGTTTAATGTATTTGCTCCAGTGCTCCTGTTTCTGAAGCTATTGAGCCACAAAAAGGGGTTTTCTGATGGAACACTTAGTGGAAACCTGATGATTAAATGTGATTTATTGGTACTGAAATACAATAATTTAACTGCATTTGCCCCCATAATTGAGATCATGTACACGTGTACACACACACACACGCACACGCACACACGCGCATGCCCACGCACGCGCATGCCCACCATGATTTCACTACTAGATAGCAGTGATATTTGACCACTCTTCTGCCATCTGAACAGCCTCCTTTTTCCCAATATTCTCAAAAGCTGATTTTTGCCTGTGAAAATGTCAACTACAGCGTAATTATCTCTGGGACAGAAACACACTGTTACTAAGGCTTGCGAACAAGAGATATTTCAGCTGCTTTAGTTCTGGCTTCCCTGCACTTGGCATGTATGAAATCCAGACACCTGATTTTTAATCTAGTTAAATCCTGTAGATGCTCTATGGGATGTTCTTACTTTTCCAAGTTCATCTCTAAAGGAAGCAGGAGAAAAATTGAGCCACAGTGGCTCAGGGCAGCCAGTTTTCTTTTGCCCAGGAGAGATAAATAGCCTTTTGTGCAACAGATCTTTTTCTAATGGGAAAAAAACCCACCAGTTATCAGTGTGAATAGTCAGTAATGTAAATGGAGAAACATCTTCATTTTTTTCTTTCTTTTGAAGTACTTCTATCATGTTTTGTGTTTATTTTTAAAATCTTTCTGTCTTTGTTAATCTTATAAATTATTAATAGTTGACTATAGCACTTTAAAGGTTGGCAAAATACTTTCATTTAAGCCTCACAACAATCCTATGAAGTAGGTGCTATTAATTATCCCTATCTTATAGATGAGGAGACCAAGCCTGAAAGAGGTTAAGTGACTTTCCAAGAGACACATAGCTATTAAACTTATGAGAAAGGATTTTAGCCCAGTTCTTTCCAACTCCACGTCCAATATTCTATACATCATGCCACCCAGCCTTTCTCCCAGTAAGGTTCCAGAATACCTGAGTGTGTCTTCATGGAAATTCAGGTTTCATTGTATTTGATTTTCGGGTTCATTCATAATGGTTTCATTCAGTTGTTAACATTGTTATATCTTGAGTATCTTATCTCTTAGGAACTTATTAAACTTGTTAATTATCACTGTCTAAATTATTTTGATATCACATTTTTATTGGTATGGCAAGCAAACAAAATAAATGTTTGTTTTTTCTGCCATTCAAATATATGCATTCTTTTTTTTCCAAAAATTTTTTTTAACATTTTTATTTGAAGTTTTGAGTTTCAAATTTTATCCTTTCATCTCCTCCCCCTTACCTGAGACAGGAAGCAATAAGATACAGGTTATGCATGTGCAATTATGTGAAACATTTCTGTATCAGTCATTTTTTACAAGAAGACAAAAGAAAAGAAAGTGAAAAATAGCATGCTTCAGTCTATATTCAATCTAAATCAGTTCTTTCTCTGGAGGCTGATTGTATGCTCCATAGTTAGTCCTTTGGGATTATCTTGGATTATTGTACTGCTGAGAATAGCTCACTCATTCCATGGTTCTTCATTGAATAATACAGCTATTATTGTGTACAGTGTTCTCCTGTTTATGTTCACTTCACTATGTGTCAGTTCATGTAAGTCTTTCTAGGTTTTTCTGAAATCATCCTGCTTGTCATTTCTTATAGCACAATAATATTCCATTACAGTCATATACCACTGCTTATTTAGCCATTCCTCAATTGATGGGTATCCTTTTGATTTCCAATTCTTATCTACCACAAAAAGAGCTGCTATAAATATTTTTCTATAAATAGGTCCTTTTCCCTATCTTTGGGATACAGACCTAGCAGTGGTATTGCTGGAGCAAAGGGTATGCACAGTTTTATAGCTCTTTGGGCATAGTTCCAAATTGTTTTCTCCCGATTGGTTGGGTCAGTTCACAACTCCATCAAGAGTGTATTAATGTCCCAGTTTTCCCACATCCCCTCCAACATCCAACATTTTCCTTTTTTTCATATTAGCCAAAGTATATGCATTCTTAAAATACAAAGACAGCCTTACCCTAAAAATAAAGAGTCTATGGCAGGGAAAAGTCAGGGTGAGAGAAAGTCAAAGTCCACATTTTAAAAATGATTTTGGAAAATTCACTGTATTTTTCTGCATTCTCACTACCAAGTTTTAGAAGCCAGAATTAAGCTCATGAAAAAAGCTCATTAACAGCTTGGATTGCAGTCTGTGTTTGTGCTCCTGTCCTTTGAGTTAGTTTAGTCATTTTATAAAGACTATGATGTGTTAATGGATTATTTAACTTGTTTGTTGTGAAAATAACAAATCTCTCATTTTTAATTTCATGGATGAGTGATTGTTGATTCTTAATGATTTATACTTCATTGAACAATAAAATACTAAATGTGAGTGCTCATAATTAACCAGTAAATAAAATGCTCTGGTGAATGAAAACTTGAAATTAGGCAGTTGTATGCTTCTAAGTGGAAAGATATGATCATATGTCTCTCTTTTAGGTTACTGTTCCATCCAATACCATATCTGTAAATGGAAGACCAAGACTCAGCTGTCCAGTGTCCACAGAAACACAGTCTGACCATTAGAGATGTTACACCAGCTATTGTGCACTTTACCACCACCTCTTACATAGGCCAACATAATACTAATTGAGATTTATTGCAAATGTAAATTCAGGTGTATGTTAATATCTATTGTCCATTAAAATGTGTGAATTTTGTGTGATGGCTTTTCATGCCAAGAGAAGAATTATTGGAATATGTAATTTATAGTGATATTTTTTGTCTGTATGCCTTAAAAACTGAATATGCTGCTGTAGGACTTTTAAGATGAGGTGCAGATGAGTTTCAGTTTTTGAAATGAACAATAATCACATTTTGTTGATTTCATTGAATTATTTGTAGAAACATTGTACAATGGTGATTTAGACAAAAGGATACATTTTTAATATCCTTAGATTTATAATTGTATAGGTACCTTAACATAATATATGAGTTAATAAATGTCTGCCATATGCTGCCTTCATGTTACTGTTAAATTAAAAACTTGTAATAAGCATAAATTTCAAATTTTGCATTCTGCAGAAAGAACCAACTAAAAATACTAGTGATAACAAATTACTGTCTTCAGTTGAACATTGGTTTTAATTGTTGAATCATTTTGTGCTCAAGATTCTTCCTCTTAGATTTTTTTCCATGGGAACAATGCAAAATCAGAGACTGTGATGGGATCCTCAGCATTTTAATGTTGTAGTAATTCTCTGCTTTTTCTTTAACCCTTGAAATGCACAAAGAAAATTTAATTCTAAATGTTTTTCTGTATATAATTCCTATAGTATAAGGGCACAGATGACTCTTAAAACACATACATGTTCCTTGTACCAGAGGCCTTAAAATATTCTTTGTCAAAATATTGATTTATAGTAATAGTTATTTTATTTTTTGATGTATAGGACCACAAAAAGGTTAAAATGTGTCCAGATTAAACAATTTAAAATGGGTTTTGAAAATACCAGTTCGCCTATTTTAATTATAGTCATATGATGTATTAGTAAGTCATTATGAAACTTATTTAAGATTGAAATACTGTTATTCTAAATATTAAAAAAAATGAGTAAATTAATGTTGGAACACTTAAAGAGGTGCCTAATTAGTAGGGGTGGGGGTACACCTGATTTTTAGGCTTACAGTTTTTATGTGACACTTGGTTGTCTACAGAAGGAACTAAATTGTTCACTTATTATAGTAGCTTTTGGTCAAGCCAGATGATTGTGAATTCTGGTAGATTTCTACTGCCCTTAGCAAGATATTTGCCAGTTTTGAAAGTATGTTGATTCTTTTCCAGTTAAATAAAAATTACCTTATTTATTTTTTGAGGACTTTTTTTTCTTTAAAGGGTGGTTTTTAACATTCAAATATACACATGCATGATGATCATGATAAAGGCCCAGTGCTCAAGTCACTGAGTCACCTGGCTACCTACAATTAAAAATGACTGTAACACTGAAAAAACATAGTCAGAACCAAGCACACCTTAGTAGTGTATTGCTACACAGTAGCTCATGGTTTTTCAGAATAATGATTGAATCATCAAGAAAAGTTTAAAATCACAATCATTACACTATAATAATATATTAGATTTCCATCAAAGACTAACATTTTCTTAAAGCACACAAAGGGATATAATAAGCTTCAACAATTTAGAAAATTCTCTTAGGTAGAATATTCATTCCGTAACAATTCCAAGTAAATGAACCTGTTATGTAAGTTGTTTAAGGGTTCGCCCTTATGTACTGCATCTGAAGTTGTTGAAGTTATTTCTGATTAATTATAAGGGAGAGGCGTTTAGGCAGGAGAAGCAAAACATATATAGTTAGGAATTTGGTATACTTAAGAGGAAGGGACAACCAGACTGTGGTAAAAAAAAGAGTAAGTGCATGTGAGAGGAGAAACTGGGAGAAGTAAAAGATCATGTTTGATCAGCTGCATTTCCCAGGAATATTTAGGGCCAAATGGCAAGGTCATCAATAATGAGGTAGGAGTTCAATCAGTCAATTAGTATCAAGCCCACACACTGCAACAAAGCTTTTGGCTAAGCTTAAGAAGGCAGCTAAATTGCAACACAATACCCAAGGAAGTGTCATTTGGTGAACTCATTTGTGAGTCGTAACTGTATTTGAGGCTAGTTACAAAAAGAGAGGGAGAGAAAAGAAACGCGACAGGGATGAAGTAGTGATTTCAGAAAGCAAAAGCAAAAGAAAAGGTAGTTTAGAGTATATGTTGATCTTGTTGAGATGGTATAGGTGGCTTAGTTTGAACAACAACATTATAGCACAGATTAATCGGTACATGAACCAGAAATGGATCTAAATTTGGAATATAGCCATGGCTTCTACCAAGAAGACTGTATCATTCTTCGCTTACAGCTTGAATGGCACAGTGCTTTACAGTGGTCACATTCATACTTCTCTAAGAACAGGTATGGAGCATGATGGAGTAAAGTCAATTCTTAGATATCCCATTTGGGGACTACCCCACCTTTTTAAATTTTAACTCTCCTTCTGGACTTGTTAACTTCTCTGTTTGTTGACACTTTTCATTAGTTGGGGAAAGAAGGAGGGAGTCAGACTGACTGATTCTGCAGTAGTCAGCTGAGTAAGAAAGGCAAATTAAAATGAGCAGTTAAAACAGAAATGGCTAGTATTACCAGCCCTGACTCAGATCGAAGTGATTGTATTATATGATGTGTCATATATTGTATTAGATGTATGTGTGTATATATATACATATATATACATATATATATTATATGCCCCCCAAAAGAGAGAGCAGTCTCCTCCATTTTATCAGGCAAAAGAACAAGATCTACAATGCTCAAATATGCTGTCTCCTTAATTGAATATTCCCTTTCTTTTAAATGTTGCCACTCTTTGAAAAATCTTTTGCAACTTGAGTACTTTAGATTCTTACAACCAAGCTGTATTTTTTTTTTGTCCATGACAAGGGAAAATGCCAACATCTGTTCTTTATACTGATAAGGGAAGAACTTATGACAGGTATTTATGGAGGGATTAAAACCTGTTCCTTTAATTTGTAAAGGACTACAGATAGCCTATTTCCTAAATGGACAAATTCCATGTGGAATTTTTGTGGATTCCTCTGTGGTTCCTTGAAGAAGTCTGTGCAATCCCCCAAGACCAAATTGCTCCATTTCTCTTTTACATTATTCTTCTTCAGGTCATTATTTTCTTCCCTCTTCATTCCTTCTCACAAGAAACGTGTATAAGTAAGAATGTGGTGAGTGAAAAGTATATATAATATGGATAAAATGCTCAAAGAAAATTTAAGGAGAGAAAGATCACTTTCTGCTGGAGTGTTGAAAGAGGTGGGTCAGTGGAGACATCATAGTAATAAAAAGATTTCAATAAGTGGAAATGTAAAAATTGGGCTTTCTAGTTATGGAAGTTGGCCTAGATAAATTCACTGGAAATGAGAGATTTGAGGATGCATTCCTCCAGAATGGAATTGTGTAAAGGAGAATGATGTGGCAAAAGACTTTTCCCTGATGAATTAGTCATCAAGCAATATAAACAAGGACATCTCAAGAATTGCAGTCTATAAGCAGCCATATGAGAAACAGTTCCATATCACCAAAAAGACATGCAAATCAATGCAAGCCCTGGTTCTACCTCATTTCTAGCAAACTGACAAAGAAAAGATTAGAATAGTCATTGGAGAACTTGTCAGAAGACAGATAAATTAATATACTATCGGTGGAGCTGGGAATTGATTCAGGTATTCTTGAAAAAAATTTGAAACTAAATTAAGAAAGTGACTGAACTGTACCATATCCTTTGACCTACTGTTAGCCGCATACTTCAAGGAGTTAAAAGATCAAAATATTTATAACAGCACAGTTTATAGTTTAAAAAACTGGAAAAATAGATAACTGAGGAACGTCTAAATCCATTATGGTGCATGACTAATAGAATATAACTATTTCATAAGTAACAGTGGATATGAAGACTATGAGACCAATGTGAAAACTCACATGAACTGATAAAATAAAAAGTACCTAGAGCCAAGAAAACAGCATATCCAATGACTATAAAAGTGTGAATTAATACAACAAAACAACTGACTGAAGATTATTTCTTCCAGCCTTTACAAAGATGAGGCACTATGACAGTGTTGCATGGCATATACCAGGGCTTCTTAAGCTTTCTCCACTCCAGACCCCTTTGGACCCCTTTTCACCTCTGGGTGTTTGCTGATCTTAGTGGCCTGAGGGCATTCATACACTAAAGTGCTCGTGCTCTGTGTTCAGAGTGGAGGCTGCAGTGAAGTTGCACGATGCAGTTCAGGCAAGTCCTGCCAGAAACACCTTGGATTTTTAACACATTTGATTTTTAATTAATTTTTTGCTGTTGGCATTAAAAAGTATTTTACTATTGCCAAATTTTCCATGACGCATATGTGGCTACAACCCGCAGTTTAAGAAGCACTGAAGTTTAAGAAGTCTCTATTAAGAGACTCAGTTGACATGTTGGTTATTTTTGCTAAACTGTCTTTTTTATTATTTTTTACAAGACATGACTCTGGGGAAAGGGAAGAAAATAATTGGAAATGATGGTGGTGAAAAACTAATATTTTAAAAATTTTTAAGGGTTAAATGCTTTAAAGGATATAGGACCAAGACTCTGAATGACTGTAAATGCCAGGCTAAGAATTTGCAATTTAGGCTATAAAAAAATAGTCAGTCACAGCTACCTTGATCCCAGAGACCATTATTGTGACAAAAAAAAAAAATAGCACATACACCAGCCAAATCTTCAGGCCCAAGAAAGAAAGGCTTTGAATCTTGAAGCCAAAGGAGGGAAAGGGACAATTTAGGGAGGGAATCACTAGGAGTTCATAAGAATGAAAGACTAGATTGAGGTGAGATTATATAGCACCTCGAGTGCTAAACTAAGGAGACTGAATATTATCCTGTGAATGATAGGGAACCACTGAGGGTTTTTCAGCATGAAAGTGGCATGGTTCAAGTAGTATTTAGGGTTATCACTCAGCAGTGTTTAGCATGGATTGGACAGGGAATGTCCAGGAGGTAAGACTAGTTTGAGAACTGTTGCAAGAATTTGTGGAAATGAGCAAAGATTGACCTAGGATGGTGGCAGTAAGAATTGAAAAGAAGGAATGCATATGAAAGACATTATGGAGCAGTTGGCACACTCTTGTGATTGATCTGGAATGGAGGGCAAAAAAGAAGGAAACAGTACAGATGTTACTCAGGTGACAAGAATGGGTTATGCTTTCCATTTTCATGAATTAGTCTGTTTTGGTGTTTTGTTCTCAACTGAGGATTAGAACCTTCCAGGGAATTGTAGAACAAATTATAAAACAAGAACAAGTCAATATGGAGTTTTAAATAATTTGGAAAGTGCTTATAATGATAAGCTACACTACCTCGTAGTAACAGCTAGCATTTTCATAGGACTTTAAGGTTTGGAAAGTACTCTGACATAAAACATCTCATTTGATCCTTACACCTACCCTGTGAGGTAGGCATGATTATTACCTCCATTTTGCAGATGAGAAAACTGAGACTGAGAGAGGTTAAATGTGTCTTGACCTGTGTCCTTCAGCTGGAATGTATCTGATTCAAACTCAGGTGTTCCACTACACAACCTCGCTTTCTCGAGCACCTGGAGATTCAGAGAGATTCAATGAATATTTGTTGAATTCACCTTAGTTGAATTAAACTGAACTGAAGTGTTAGAGTTTAGGAGACGGAGGGTGTACACTACCTTCATTTAGTCTTTCAACAATTCATTTAAACCACATGGTTCTCTCTGTCCTCTCCAGCTCTAAATCTGATGAAAAATGTGCTCAAGACAGGAATGACTAGGTCACCTAATCCATATCATTTTACAGCTTGAGGACACTTGAGGCCAAGAGGTCTGAATGACTTCCTTGCTCCATGTAGGACAGTCAGTGCCAGAGCCTAGGTCCTCTGAGTCAAAATCCAGCTCTCCTACTGCTGTACTAGCCTGCTCTTGTGTGCAAAAACCACCGCTGCTGCTGCAGTAGCAACAGCAAACCTTTGTGCTAGATGCTAGGAGATAAAAAGTCTAGGTTAGACTCACTGCCTGCCTTCAGGGAGTTTACAGGCTTTGCTGTTGGCTGTACTGTTGAGTAGGGGCCAGAGCTGGGAAGCTCCAAACAACTCTTTGATAAAGAAATAAATAATGGGTTACACTAGGGTGGGGTGGGCTGGGAGGGATTGGTAAAGGATGGAAGATGAGGACCTGAGCGAAAATTAGCATGTGAAAGGCTAAGGAACTGCTATTCTATTTCAAAGTGTCAATTTGTTAAAGTATGAATATCAAATATACTTAAATACAGAACCTATGCTATATGTACATTTCTTATGAATATTTAAAAAGCTCTTATTTTCTGTATCCAAAAAAATATTAATCCCTATTAGCACCTTCTATCCGATGGGTTAAGTTGTTCATCTCTGTACGCTATTTATACAAATATTTTTCAAGTTGATTACCTATTTTTATCTTGTCCTTCAACTGCATTATAGTTCAGGGTTGCCTATTTTTAGTACACTGAAGTACCACATCTTGGAAATGCTAAAACACTTCTCTGTCTGGTCATGGAAGTCCCAGACTAGAATTTCTGTTGGAGCAGGCAGCCAGTGATTACATTTCCTGTTATCACTGCTACACAACACATGTCAGAAGTTCCCATTCACCTACAATAGGTCCGTGTTCATTTCTGCCCAAAGGAAAAAATTCCAAAGATAGGCAGAAAATAGTCTCCATATACTAAAGGAATACAGCTAGATGCCCATCTTATTTGAAGTGACAGATGCCAAAGGTTATTGGACTCCTAATGAGACAGCTTTAAAAAGTGAGCCAGAAAATTGGCCATCAGTATTTGTTAGTGCTAATAATGAACGTTTATAATGCTTTAAGGTTTACAAAGTGTTTTACCTGTATCACCATCTTATTTGATTATCATAGCAATCCTGAGGTAGGAATTATTGTTATGCAATAATAATATTTCCATATCACTTTAAGGTACGATGTTTTTACATATATCATTTTATTTGCTCATCAAAACAGTCCTGAGGTAGGAATTGTGGTTATGTAATGATAATAAAAATAATAAAAACATGTCTATAGCACTTTAGGGTTTACGAAGTATTTTGTATGTATTATCTCATTTGATCCTCACAGCCCTGTGAGTTAGGTGCTTTTATTATTCCTATTTTATAAATTTGGAAATTGAGGCTGAGAGGTTCAAATCACTTACTAAGGATCACAGCTAATAAGCATTTGAGGCAGGATTCAAACTCAGGTCTTTCAGGCTCTAACTCCAGTGCTCTATCGACTATACCACCAGCTGGCACTGGATGGGTGATGTATAGATTGAAAATTATTTACTTAGAAATGATTTTTAAGTCTTTATGTTTGGGGAGACTTTTACTTGCCCTTCCTAAGATCCCATTACTGCCAAAACATTAGAGATTTTAGAGATCCTTCAAAAACTCATATAAGGACCACTTTCTTATATCTGACTCTCTACTCCAGTCACAAGTGCTTCCTTTCCTCCCCCACACCCCTCAAATTATTTAGTCATTTAATACATATTTTTATATGTACATGTTCTGTCCCTCAATAAAATCAGGTCCTTGAGGGCAGGGACTCTGCATCCCCACCATATGTACAGCACCTGGCATATTATAGGTGCCTACTAAATGCTTGTTGATTGACCTTGGACCAGAATGTATCATCCTATTTGGAGTGGAAAATTAAAGGGGAAGCAAATGAATAAGTAATCCTGCTTGAGATCGTAGTCTTGGATTCAGATAAGAACTCTGGTTGGTTAAATGGGGAATGTACTTTTTTTCCTTTCAAACCCTCAGGCTGTTAATGCCATCTGTTGCACAATGTGAATAACAACTGAGCTTCCCTTCAACAAACACTGGCAGTTGGTCTTTTAATTTCCTTCTCTAAAGTATTTGTCTTTAACTGAAGAAAGGTCTCTGAAATCCCTCAAAGATATATGTCTTAAGAAGGAGAGAAAAATGAAACTGGATTCACTTTCTTGAATCTTTAAATGTGAGGAAGAGGAGGAGGAGGAGGATAGTAGGTGAATGTAAAGTGAAAAAAAAATTTTGGGGTGGCTCTTTAAAAGTTTCTGAATGTGAACCTTTACCCTATATTCAGCTAAAAGCTGGGCAGTAACTAAGGTGGAGTAATCAGAGCTCTGAACCAAGGCACCACATTTAAAGGGTACTGTCAGCATTCGCAGCCCTCCAGCTGAAGAGAAAGCAGAGCTTAGCACCTACTTAGCAAGATTAATTAGTTAAAATAGAAAGCTACTAGATAGTAGACTGAGGTGAGCTGTTCCCCTTTCTCTCCCTCTGCTTCCCCAGCAGTAACTTCTGGCCTGTAAATCCCCCACCCCACCTCATTCTGAATATCTGCCCCACAAACAACAGAGACTTGGCCTTCTGCTGCATTTCTCATATCTTTTTTGTCTTCCTTGAACACAAAAATTCTTAATTGCAAGAAATTCTCTATTCTAAAGAATATAATTTGCCTCAAAAGCACCATATAGTCAGAGACAAGGCTCCCTGGCACAGAACATTAATCTGAAAGGTAGCATTTAGTAAATGCCTACTATGTGACAGGCACTGTGTTAAGCACTGAGAATATAAAGGCAAAAAAAAAAAATCCCTGCTATATAGAAGTTCACAGTGCAGACAGCATGCAAACAATTATGTGCAAACAAAACAAATTCAGGACAAATTAGGGGTAAAATCAGAGGGAAGGCACTAAGATTAAGAGAGACTAGGAAAGGCTTTGGTCTGGAGAGATGGAGTGTTCTGTTACAGGAATGTCAAGCAGGCCAGTGCCACTGGATCACTGAGAATATGGAGGGTATGCAGGTGAAAGAAGAATGGAAAGGCAGGAAGGAGCTATGTTATGAAGGACTTTAAATGCCACACAACAGATTATATATTTGATCCTGAAGCAATGATGTTTATTGAATAGGAAAATATTTTAGAAAACTATAAAAAAGGAAGGTGATTTAGATTTCTCTTTGTTCCCATTTGTTGGGAAAATAAACATTTCTAATGTGTTTCCTACCTTTCCAACCCACCTCTCCCCCCCTCTTTGCAGGAAAAATAAATATTTCTAATTTTCTACATATTATTTTTAAATGACATGAAAATATTCAGTGTGTGTCAGTTTTCCAACTCATTATGCTGTAATAGAATTCTTTCAAATCCTAACAAGAAAAAAAAGAATGAGTTGATCTGGGTGGTGGTTAAGCTGTTGTATATATTTTAGAAACTAAAAAACTCACGTGGGTCATCATAGAGACCAGAAAACTATAAATTTCTCAGAAAATAAGTTAATTCATTCAACAAATACTTATTGAGTGGCTAACATATATAGGAATGTTATCTAACCTAAGCTCCTCCAGATAAAACTACTCCTAAGAAATTTCATTTCAATCATTTTGAAATACTTTTTTTTAAATTTTAAATTAATTTATTTTGTTAAATGTTTCCCAATTACATGTGAAATTCAGCAATCTTTTTAAAATTTTCAGTTCTACGTTCTCTCCTTTCTCTTCCTTCTCCTTTCCTTAAGAAGGCAAGCAATTTGATATACATTATATGTGTGAGGTCATGCAAAACATTTCCATATTGCAAAAGAAAACACAAAATAAAACAAAAACCAAGTTATTTTAAAAAGTATGCTTCACTCTGCTTTCAGAGTTTATCAGTTCTGTCTTTGGAGGTGGCTAGCATTTTTTTAAATTTTTTTTTTAACATTTTTTTATTAATTTATTTAACTTTTAACATTCATTTTCACAAAATTTTGGGTTCCAAATTTTCTCTCCATTTGTCCCCTCCCCTACCCCAAAACACGGAGCATTCTAATTGCCCCTATCACCAATCTGCCCTCTCTTCTATCATCCCTCCCTTCCCTTGTCCCCATCTTCTCTTTTGTCCTCTAGGGCCAGATAACTTTCTATACCCCTTTACCTATATTTCTTATTTCCTAGTAGCAAGAACAGTACTCGACTCCTAATAATCTGAGTTCCAACTTCCCCTCATCCCTCCCTCCCCACCCATTCCCTTTGGAAGGCAAGCAATTCAATATAGGCCATATCTGTGTAGTTTTGCAAATGACTTCCATAATAGTTGTGTTGTGTAAGACTAACTATATTTCCCTCCATCCTATCCTGCCCCCCATTGCTTCTATTCTCTCTTTGGATCCTGTCCCTCCCCAAGAGTGTTGACTTCAAATAGCTCCCTCCTCCCATTGCCTTCCCTTCCATCATCCCCCCTACCCTGCTTATCCCCTTCTCCCCCACTTTCCTGTATTATAAGATAGGTTTTCATACCAAAATGAGTGTGCATTTTATTCCTTCCTTTAGTGCAATGTGATGAGAGTAAACTTCATGTTTTTCTGTCACCTCCCTTCTTTTTCCCTCCACTAAAAAGTCTTTTGCTTGCCTCTTTTATGAGAGATAATTTGCACCATTCCATTTCTCCCTTTCTCCTCCCAATATATTTCTCTCTCACTGCTTAATTTCATTTTTTTAAGATATGATCCCATCCTATTCAATTCACTCTGTGCTGTGTGTGTGTGTGTGTCTGTGTAATCCCACCCACTACCTAGATACTGAAAAGTTTCACGAGTTACAAATATTTTCTTTCCATGTAGGAATGTAAACAGTTCAACTTTAGTAAGTCCCTTATGACTTCTCTTTGCTGTTCACCTTTTCATGCTTCTCTTCATTCTTGTGTTTGAAAGTCAAATTTTCTTTTCAGCTCTGGTCTTTTCATCAAGAATGCTTGAAAGTCCTTGATTTCATTGAAAGACCATTTTTTCCCCTGAAGTATTATGCTCAATTTTGCTGGGTAGGTGATTCTTGGTTTTAGTCCTAGTTCCTTTGACTTCTGGAATATCATATTCCACACCCTTTGATCCTTTAATGTAGAAGCTGCTAGATCTTGTGTTATCCTGATTGTATTTCCACATTACTTGAATTGTTTCTTTCCAGCTGCTTGCAACTCTGGAATTTGGCCACAATGTTCCTAGGAGTTTCTCTTTTTGGATCTCTTTCAGGTGGTGATATGTGGATTCCTTGAATACTTTTTTTGCCCTCTGGTTCTAGAATCTCAGGGCAATTTTCCTTGATAATTTCATGAAAGATGATGTCTAGGCTCTTTTTTTTGATCCTGGCTTTCAGGTAGTCCCATAATTTTTAAATTGTCTCTCCTGGATCTATTTTCCAGGTCAGTTGTTTTTCCATTGAGATATTTCACATTATCTTCCATTTTTTCATTCTTTTGGTTTTGTTTTGTGATTTCTTGGTTTCTCATAAAGTCATTAACCTCCATCTGTTCCATTCTAATTTTGAAAGAACTATTTTCTTCAGTGAGCTTTTGAACCTCCTTTTCCATTTGGCTAATTCTGCTTTTGAAAGCATTCTTCTCCTCATTGGCTTCTTGAACCTCTTTTGCCAATTGAGTTAGCCTATATTTCAAGGTGTTATTTTCTTCAGCATTTTTTTGGGTCTCCTTTAGCAAGGTGTTGACCTGCTTTTCATGATTTTCTTTCATCTCTCTCATGTCTCTTCCCAGTTTTTCTTCCACCTCTCTAACTTGATTTTCAAAATCCTTTTTGAGCTCTTCCATGGCCTGAGCCCATGGTATATTTATTTTGGATGTGTAGGATACAGAAGCCTTGACTTCTGTGTCTTTCCCTGATGGTAAACATTGTTCTTCCTCATCAGAAAGGATGGGAGGAGATATCTGTTCACGAAGAAAGTAACCTTCTATAGTCTTATCTTTTTTTCCCTTTTCTGGGCATTTTCCCAGCCAGTGACTTGACTTCTGAGTGTCCTTTCCACACCCACCATGCCTCCAGATCCACCCAGCCAGTGCTTGGGGTCTGAGATTCAAATGCTGCTCCCCAGCCTCAGGGCTTTGGGCGAGGGCAGGGCTGCTATTCAATGTGACATTAAGGTCAGATGTTCAGGTGGGGGCAGGGCCACCACTCGGGGCTTAGTTCCCTCAGGGGGTTTATGCAGAGACCTTCAACAATGGATCCGAGCCCCTGCCTACTGTGGGAGCCCTTGTGCACTGCCGCCCCTGCTGCTGCTTCCCAAGGGGGCCCGAGCCACAGGGACACCCCACTCCCCTGTCGGTCACCCAAAAAGACTCTCTCACTGACCCTTGTCACCTGTGGGTGGAGGGACCCGCTCAGCCACCAGAGATTCTGTCCCTGAAGCCTGCTGGGATCTGTTCCTCTTGGTGCCGCGCAGCCAAGGCAGGGCTGGGCTCTGCTCCAATCCGGGGCAAGACGGACCCTCCACATCAGGTCCTCAGGTCTCTCTGGAACAGAAATCTTGTCCGCTCTGTTGTTCTGTGGCTTCTGCTGCTCCAGATTTTGTTGGGCGTTCTTCTTTACAGATATTTTATGGGCTGTGGATTTGGAGCTAGCATATGTGTGTCTTTCTACTCTGCCATCTTGGCTCCTCCCCCATGGCTAGCATTTTTAATCATGGGTCCTTTGGAATTGTCTTGGGTCATTGCCTTAATCAGAGTAGTAAGTCATTCACAGTTGGTCATCCTTAAAATATTGCTGTTACTGTATACAATATTCTCCTGCTTCTGCTCATTTCACTTTGCATGAGTTCATATAAGTCTTCCCAGGTTTTTCCGAAACCATACTGGTCATCATTTCTTATGGCACAATAGTAGTGCAGTCATTCTCCAATTGATGGGTAGCCGCTTTATTTCTAATTCTTTGCCACCATGAAAAGATCCCTATAAATATTTTTGTACAAATAAATCACTTTCCCTTTTCTTTGATCTCTTTGGGATACAGACTAGTAGTGGCATTGCTGGGTCAAAGGGTATGCCCAGTTTTATAGCCCTTTGGGTCTAGTTCCAAATTGTTCTCCAGGATGATCACACATTGCAACTCCAACAACAATGCATTGCTGTCTTAATTTTTCTACATTCCCTCTAGCATTTGTCATTTTCCTTTTCTGTCATGTTCATAAATCTAATAGGTATGAGATAATATCTCAAAGTTGTTTTAATTTGGTGGTATGATTGGCATGACACTGAATAAATACTTTAACTTAGGTAGAATTCTCTTATTATATTGGCTCAGCCTGAAAGTGAGCAATTAATAATTTGCCAGTTGTTTACATCTGTCTTTATTCCTGTGAAAAGTATTTGTAATAGTGTTCATATAATCCCTGGTTTTGTGTTGGCAGGTAGGCTCCCAAATATTTTGTATTGTCTGCAATTATTATAAATGGATTTTCTCTTTCTATCTCTTCCTATTGGGTTTTGTTGTTAATATGTAGAATTTTTATGTGGATTTATTTTATATCCTACAACTTTGCTGAAGTCATTCATTGTTCCAACGAGGTGTTTAGTTAATTCTTTAGGGTTCTGTAATTATACCATCACATTATCCGCAGAGAATGATAGTTATGTTTTTATATAGCTTATTTTTATTCCTCAATTCCTTTTTATTTTGCCTTATTGCCATAGCTAGCATTTCTAGTACAATGTTGAATAATAATGGTTATAATGGACTACCTTACTTTATTCCTGATTTTATTGGGAAAATTTCAAGTTTATTGTTATTACAGATTATGAACTCTTGGTTTTAGATAGATACTACTTATCATTTTAAGAAAGAGTCTATTGGTGCCTGTTCTTTCTAGTGTTTTTAATAGGAATGGGTGTTGTATTTTGTCAAAGATTTCTTCTGCATGGACTGATATGATTTTTATTATTTTTATTATTTATATAGCCAGTTATTATGATAGTTTTCCTAGTGTTGAACCAGCTCTGCATACCTGGTATGAATCCCACCTGATCATAGTGTATATAATCTTTGTGATATATTGCTGTAATCTCTTTGCTACTATTTTACTTAAATTTTTTGCATCAATATTCATTAAGGTAATTGGCCTATTTCTCTGTTTTTGCTCTCCCTGGTTTATGTATCAAAATCATATTTATGTCACAAAAGGATTTTGGTAGGACTCCTTCTTTACCTATTTGTTCCAAATAGTTTATATACTATTGGGATTGTTTCTTAAATGTTTGCTGGAATTCATTTGTAAATCTATCTAGTCCTGGGGATAAGATAAGATTATTTAAGTATTATTTAAGTATTCTATTTCCTCTTATGTTAATCTGGGCAGTTTATACTTTTGTAAGTAATCATCCTTTTTACTTAGATTGTCAGTTTTAACTTGCATATAATTGGGCAAATAATTGGGTGAATACATTCATCTTTTCATTTTTGACACTGATAATTTGGTTATCTTCTTTCTTTTTTAAATCAAATTAACCAATGGTTTATCTATTATATTGTAAATGTTCCCCCCCCCCCCCCCCATAAAACCAGCTCCTGGTTTTGTTTATTAATTCATTGTTTTGGTTTTTTACTTTCAATTTTACTGATCTCTCCTTTGATTTCAGAATTTCCATTTTGGTTTTTAATTGGGGCTTTTTAATTTGTTCTTTTTCCATAATGGATTCTGCTCCAGTCCTTTATTTTAACTCTACGAGTCTCTCTGTTTCAAGTACGTTTCTTGTAAACAACATGTTGCTGGATTCTGTTTTATGGGTGAATTCATCCCATTCACATTCACAGTTATGATTACTAATTGTGTATTCCTGTGCATCCTGTTTTCTTCTGCTTATCCTTCTCTTTCTTTTTTATCCTGCCACTCCTCTAAAGTATGTTTTGCTTCTGACCACTTCCTTCTTTTATCTGCCCACCTTTGATAATCCCTTCCCTTTTCTTTTATCCCATTCCCCTCCTACTTCCCTGCTGCGTAAAATAGATTTTGAGTACCAATTGAGTGTGTGTGTGTGTGTGTGTGTGTGTGTGTGTGTGTAAAATTTCCCCTCTTTGAACCAATTTAGGTGTGAGTGAAGTTGGCCATCCCACCCCAATCCCCAGCAATTCCCCATCCAACATAAAAGTTCTTCCTTGCTCATCTCTTTTATGTGAGATAATTTCCCCCATTCTTCCATTCTTTTCCTCCTTTTTACAGTGCATCCCTCTTTCTCACTTATCCATTTTTTTAAAACATTATTCACTAAAATTGACTCACTCATCCTCTTTCTATGTAGAATCTAACTTCCCTAATAATAAAATTCTTAGAATATATGTTTAAATATATTTGTGTTACATATATATATGTATACACACACACACATCTACTTGTACACTATATATGTAAATTCTTTCCATGTGGAAAGGTAAACAGTTTATTCTTATTGATTCTCTTGTGATTTCTCTTTCCTTTTTACCTTTTTGGGCTTCTGAGTGTTTGAAAGTCCTCTATTTCATTGCATATCTATTTTCTCCCAGAAGGATTATACTCAGTTTTGCTGGGTAGATTATTATTTTTTTTTTTTTTGTGATCTCAGCTCTTTTGCCTTCTGAAATATCATATTCCAAGCTATTTGCTCCTTTAATGTGGTAGCTGCTAAATCTTATGTGATCCTGACTCTGGCCCTATGTCATTTTAATTGTTTCTTTCTGGCTACTTGAAGTATTTTCTCTTTGATGCTGGAGCACTTGAATTTGGCATGATATTCCTGGGAGTTTCATTTTGGGATCCCTTTCAGGTGTTGATCTGTGGATTTTTTTCAACTCCTATTTTAACCTCTAATTCCTATAGTTTTCCACGATAATTTCTTGAAATATGATGTCCAGACTCTTTCTTTGCTCATGGTTTTCAGGTAATTCAATAATGCATAAATCTATTTTCCATGTTAGTTGGTTTTCCAGTGAAATATTTCACATTTTCTTCTTTTGATTTTGTTTTATTTTTTCTTGAGGTCTCATGGAATTGTTAACTTCCACTTACCCAATTCTAATTTTTAAGGAATTATTTTCCTCAGTGAGTTTTTAATATCTTTTTTCCCATTTAGCCAACTCTTCTTTTTAAGGAGTTATTTTCATCAGTGAATTTCTGCATTTTTTTCCAATTTGGTCAATTCTTTTCTGTAAGATATTATTTTCTTCAGTATTTTTGTGCCTATTTTGCCAAGCTGTTAATTATCTTTTCATAATTTCCTTCCTTGAATTTTCTTTCTGTTACTTTTAATTTTTAGTTCTTCTAGGAATTCATGTTGGGCTTGTGTTCGATTAACATTTTTTTCTGTGAGGCTTTGATTGTAGTTGTTTTGAGTTCATTATATTCTTCTGAGTTTGTGTCTTAATCATTCCTGTCACCATAGTAATTTTTAATGGTCAGGTTCTGTTTTTGTTATTTGTTCAATTTTTTTCACCCTATTTCTTGATTGGGAACTTTGTGTTAATATTGGGCTCTGTTGCTGGCAAAGTATTTGGTCCTACATCCAGTGCTAGCACAGGGAGTCCCCTGTAATTTCTTTCTGACAAGTTGCCAGGTCCACTTACTATCTTGAGAATTTCTGAAATTGCTGCTTCTTTGGCCACCACCACCTAGTCCCTCCACTAGTGTTTCATCCACATGGACTCAGGGCCAGCCTCCTCCTACTCCATGTCTCATGTTCTTTCTCTCCGACCTCCTATGTTGTCTTTTGTTACTCTGCCACTCTAGAATTCTCTTTGAGGTATTATTTTAAATTTGTTTGGAGGAGAATGTTGGAAGAGCTCAACTGAGTGCTTTCTCTACTATGCCATCTTGAATCCACCCCTAGACGTCCCCATGATTATATTTTCTTAATTCGAATGCATCATATCAGGTAATTTTGAATTAATAACATTTATCTTCCAGGTCTGTCGATTTTACTTTTGAATAGGCTCATTTGGTTGCTCATCATTAATACTACCAGGAAATGTAATAGTTGTGAAAAAAGATGCTTGTATGTGTTAGAAATCTAACTTTGTGTAAGTATGCAGTGCTCTAGAAAATGATAATCCAAAATAAAAAATTGAAGGCAAAAAAAAGGTTAGTACATGCATAGATCTCATTCATCCTCCTTTCCTTTTGCTTGTTTGTTGGATGGGATCTTTTGCTGTGCTTAACTCCTAAAGACACCAGTTAATGAAGAGTCATTGGATTAGATTGGGATTCTGATCACTTGGTATCACACTTCTCGAGGCCTAATCCACGTGCTCTTAGCATGATCATGTACCACTCCTAAGACCAGTTTTTTTCTGGCTCTAGATGCCTTTCCAGACCATTGTGAGCACTGGTTTTATACACATACATCTTCTTTTCTTGGGTGGTATGCAGTCCTGAAAAGCCCAACTGTTGCTCAGAAAAGTCATCTTCTAATGTTCCATCAGATGGAGCCCCTGAAAGACTCCCATCTCTCCCCCATTCCTTGGGAGAATGCTCTTTCATATGGTTCTTTAATTTTTCCTTCTAAATCTTGATCTGTGTTCTGTTGCTTTCCTTATGCCAGTTCCTCTCCCATTAATTGTTCATATCTTCCTTTCCTAAAGGTCCCCTCTAATGTTTTTCCTGAAATGCTGAAAAAAATTTTTTTCTTTTCTGCTCACATCCACCCTGGAGAGGAGTGCCCTTCCAGCAGCAGCTTTCTTTCTGTTCCTTCCCCTTTACCCATGTGAGAGACTTCCCTTTGTATTATCCTCCTCACTGCCCACACCCACCCAAAGATATTGATTCATCTATCAGGCAGTTTGAAATGTAGTTCATGAATATTAAATCAGTCCTTTCTCCTTTTCCTGACTTTTTAAGATCCTCTTAAATCTTCAGTTTCTTAGATCATTTTTGTCCTTTGATAATCTCTCTTTGTTCTTACATTTACCCTTTGATCTAATTTCTTTTTAACAGTATCCTAGAAACATGAGACAATTTATTTTATTACTTATTCCTTTTTTTAAATAATTATATTTTCATGGGTTTATGGATTTAGAGCTGGAAAAGACCTTGGAGGTCATCAAGCCCACCCCCCTCATTTTACACAGGAGGAAACTAAGGTTTAGAGAGATTAATAATTTGTCCCAGGTCACACAGCTAGTAAGTATCAGAGGTGGGTTTCCTTGATTCTAAGTTTAACTCTGTTCACTGTGCCACGCTGCTTTCTTGTGTTTCTCATGTTCAAAGTGCTCCCAAGTCGAACAGTCAGCTCACCTCTGATCTCTTAGGCAGAAGTTGCTTAAATAGGTCTTTTTTGATGAAGGCTTATCTTTTTATATTGATGATTAGTCTGGGGTTTTTAGGATGCATTTTGGGGGGGATAAATCTCAAATTTCTTTGTTTTTTGGGGGTATCTTATTATAAGAGGCAGAATCAAGATGGCAGCTAGTGGGGGAAGGGGGGAAGTACAACTGAGTACCTCCCTCCCAAAATGTGCACGTGTGCTCACTCACATATTCACACATACACAAACAAAACTCCTCTACAGGTATCTGGAAAATGTACTAAACCAAGTTTTGATGAGGAAATCCAAGAAACAAAAATAGTGCCTCATTGTTTTTTTTTCTATCCTTGGGCACCATAGGGAGACCTACAGAAAGTTCTGCAGGCACTGGGGGATGAGGTCTAGTTAAGAATCACCATGCAAGAGCATTCCAGCTCAGGGAGAGGCTATATACCAGGATAAGAAGAGGTCCCAGATCCAGAAAAGAGGGGCCTGACCTTGTGTAAGGTAAAGGAACAGGTGCCAAGTGGTGGCTCTGTCATTCAGTATTCAGTTCCAAGTAACAGATCCAGGGCAATTAAGGAGGGAACTTGTGCTTGGGAAGGCTTTCCAGGGTAAAGAGCCATCACAGTCTCTAGGCTGCATAAACAGTAACTGCGTAGCTCTGACCTCAGAGGTAGAAAGGGGTCTCAGTTGCAGCCTCTAGCCCAGTCTGAAGCCTCCTGTGGAATAATAATAGAAGTCATCCAAGACCAAATGGGAGCCTGTTATTCTGTAGCTCTGAACCAGAAGAACTTTCCAGTTGGCTGGGGTTGACAGAATCTAGTAGCATTCTACCCAGAATACCAAGGCATCATGTCCAGAACCAAACTAAGGTCAGAAATTCCCAGTACTCGGACGAGGGTGGGGCAGTGACCAAATTTTGCCTGGAACAAACCACTTTGGAAACACTGAAATCTTGCAGGTATCTAAATTGAGCTGTCCCTGAGAGCCCAGAATAGCACAACATTCAATACTCTCAAGAAGACTGTAGCAGGACCCGCCCAGAGGTTACTTCCAGATCTGTGCAGAATCTAGTCCTAACATAAAATCCAAAATCAATAAGCAGGCTCAAAGAATGAGAAAATAAACACAAAGGATTCCAGCTTAAAGACCTGTTTTGGTCACAGGGCGACTCAAGTCAAATCCAGAGGAAGGGAATAACTCGAAAATATCTACAACCAAAATAAGAAAGAAAGCATGAGTTCATAGGAGAAATGAACTAAGTAGGTTTTTTTAAAGCCTTTTTTTTGTTTTGTTTTGTTTTTTTTTGGTTAGGGGAGTTTTAGAACAAAAGAATTAGAAGTAGGAGTAGCAGCTTGGCAAAAGGTACAAAACCCTACAGAAGCAATACTTTCCCTGAAAATCTGAATGGACCAGATGACTCTACGAGACAAAGATATTAAAACAGTCAAAAGGGTGAAAAAAATAGAAGAATATGTAAAGTAATTTATAGCAAAAACAATTGATCTGGGAAACGTCAGGGAGAGATTGGAATGCCTAAAAATCATGACAAAAAGAGCCTAGTCATCATATTTCATGAAATGATAAAAGAAAACTTCTTGGACCTGTTAAGAAACATAGGACAAAGAAGAAGAAAAAACCCCCAATAATCACCACTCACCTCCTTAAAGAAACTTCAGAATGAAAACTCACAAGAACATTATAGTCAAAATCAGAGCCCCCAGGTCAAAGGAAAAATATTGCAAGCAGTCCAAAAGAATTCAAGTACTTAGGAATTACCATCAGGATCATAAGATTTAGCAGCCACCATTATAAAAGAGCAAAAAGTTTGAAATACAGTATTGCAGAGGGCAAAAGATACAGGCATAGAATAGCAACAATAACTTGCTCAGCAAAACTGAGTATAATACTGTAAGGGGGAAAAATGAATCTTTCATGAAATAGAAAACTCCATAACTTTCCTATTGAAAAGACTGGAACTGCATAGAAATTTTGAAATACAAACACAGGAGTCAAGAGAAATATAAAAAGTTGAATAGGAGTGAACAATCATAGGCAATTATAGGAGCTAAACATGATCAAACAATTTATATTTTAGTATAGGAAGATAGAATGTCTCAGAGTGGTTCTGGTATGTTTTGATAAAATATATAAAAGAGTAATAGAAAAGGAGGGTAAAAGGAACACACTAAGAGGAAAGGGAGAGAAAAAGCTGGGGAAACTGATCTCACATAATTGGCGTGTATATGTAAACAAGGAGAAAAAATGGGGGAGAACAGACAGCATTTGAACCTCATTTTCGTCTTAACTGATCAAAAGAGGAAAGAATACACACAGGTATAGAAATATATTTCATTCAACAGGGAAATGGGAAGGAAAAGGGAGAAGGGAGGGGGGAGAGGGTAGAAAGGGCAGTCCTAAGCAAAACAAGGAGGGTGGATCTTGAAGAGGATCTTAAGAGGAAAAAAAAATAAAGAGACTTGACAAAATATGCTGCCTATATCCAGGTAGAGAATTGATGGGCTCAGAGTGCAAATCTAAACATTTATTTTGGACGTGGCCAATGTGGGAATCTTTTTTTTTTAAGAAAAATTATGTTATTTTACTTTCTTCTCTTATTTCTTATTAATATGGATTAATCCTTTTTCCCCCAATGAAGAGACTTTCATAGCTGAAGACCTTTGTCTTAGCTGCTTTAGTTTTGGACATTGATATTCTGAACTTTAACTATTACATGTTCTGGAATTTCAAGTATGGATTTTTCTGTCATGGTGATCTTTGGATTATATCAAGTTGTTATCTGTATTCAAAAGTTCTAGGTAGTTTTCATGTATATCTTTCACAGTACAATATTCAGATTTTTAATTTATTATGTTAATTTATATTTGTAGGGAGACATAACCCTTTAGTTATTTTTAAGCATTCAGTCTTAAAGACTGTTGCTTTGGCAACAGTTGCTCAGTTGTTCAGTTGCTTTGGCAAGTTGTTGCTTGCTTCTTTCTGTCTGATTTTCCTCCACTTCTGTGTTTTTAAATTCCAAATCTGTGATTCTTTTTCTCAGGGCTTCTACTACTTTGGCAAGATTCTTTGTAATGTGTTCTAAGTTATCTACTTCGTTGTTTGTTTTTCTTAGTTATTTCTGCTTTGAGAAGTTTTGCTTCTGACCTAATTTCCATCTCAACACATTCTTTTTACTTCTCTTTTAAATCATTCTGGGAGTTTCTCACTCCATGCATGATGCATATTGTTCTATAATCTCCAAGGAATCTCCAGAATTTTTTTTTTCATTATGGGCTTTTAATTCACTCTTCCTCAAATTATAAGAAATTATAATCAAAGTATAACATTTCTTGTGTTGTAAATTTGTTAATTCATTTTTTCTTTCTGACTTTTTAAGTCTCAGTTTTCTTTTATATGCTTTATTAGAGTTAAGCTTATATTCTCCCTTCTTTTCATGGAATATGTGTCTTTTAGATTTTTTCTTGTATTTCTGATACTTGTCTGTGTTTTGCTTTTTCATTTTTTGGCTCCTCTACCTTTCACTGTTATGGTCATACCTTTTCAATTATATAGCTACTCTAGCCTTGGGGGCCTCACCTTCCTCAGGTTGGAGGTTGTGAAGACCCACCTGCAAGCCTTCCCAGGCCAAACTCTGTAGAGAAAAGGATTGATTATGACTAGATTTTTAGGCCCCTTCCCTTTGGACATAGCAATCACTCTCCCTCTAGCTGGTTCAGTGCTGCTGAATCCGTTATACCTCCCAAACCCTTTCCTTTGCATATGTGGGCAATTCCAGTGCATCTCACCTTTTGTTTGTGTAAGGACAGGGAGAGTTAAGGCTGAATATCTGCCAGAAAGTAATAGGTAGGGACTACCCATTCAACCACAGAAAAAAGTATTTTAGATTTTCATAAGACTTTTGCCTTGAGCTTTCTGTCTTCCTGTCTTATTTATTAATTCAACCTTAATTATTATCAATGATTAAATCGTTAATTTAGAGGAATTATACTAAAAACAACTATTTCACCATCTTGGCAATCACATTTATAATACCTGGTAAAAAAGAAATTCTTTATTCAGGTCTTTGCCCTCAATAACAAAGCAAAGTCGGTAGAGTAAGCTCTCCTCTCCAGTTTGTTTCCTTCATTAAAGGAATTCATTGTAGCACCCAAGGCAAAAATGTTTTGAACATGAACAGGAAATGGAATTCAAACCTGGTGCTGTTTTATTCCTAATAAGAGAAAAACAATCTTGATAGATACACATTTCTAAAAGGGAACGAACAAGTGTCACACAGCTTCTCCCTTATTGGGGTGTCTTAGGGAAATGAGACAAAATAAGAAGATGGAATGAAAGCACATGCAGCCATGTGCAAACTGGAAAGTCCTACAAAGGACAAGGGAATGGAGTCAAAGTCCATGCCACCTTTTCCTATAGCCTGGCTAAAACATACTCTGGAAGACAAGCAAGATTGAAAACTGGGGGTAACTGGGATTGACTGTACAAATTTTCAATACAGCACTTTCCTACAGTTGTCCCATACATAGGGAAGTTCTCCAAGTTAAGTACGGTGGTATAGTGAAAAGAACACTGGATTGAGAGTATCTAAGACCTGGGTTCTAGTCCTTTGTTGCTCAGTGGTTTTAGTTTTGTCTGACTCTTTGTGACCCCATTTGGGGTTTTCTTAGCTAAGATACTGGAATGGTTTGCCATTTCCTTCTCACTCATTTTGCAGATGAGGAAACTGAGTCAAAAAACAGTTTAATGACTTGTCCAGGGTCACACAACTAGTGAGGTCAAATTTAAACTCAGGTCCTCCTGACTCCAGGGCTGGTGTGTCATTAAACTGCACCACCTAGCTGCCCTAGTCTTTATTCTCCTACTAATTCGTTGTGTGTCAAAGTTAATTACCCTTTCTGGGGATTCAGTTTCCTCTTCTGTCAGCATTAGCATAGGATTAGATTGTAAGATCCACTTTGGCTCCAACATTCTTTGATTCTGCCTGTGGAGTTACTTAGGACCTATCGATGGAAGAGAGAACATGCAGTGGTGTCTGTTCCCATTTGTCTTAATGGACGAGAGGCTTGCAGCTCGTTGGTACAGTGGATAGAGCATCAGGCCTCGAGTTAGGAAAACTCATCTTCCTGAGTTCACGTCAGGCCTCAGACCCTTAGTAGTTGTGTGACCCTGAGCAAGTCACTTAGCCCTGTTTGCCTCAGTTTCTTTATCTGTAAAATGATCTGGAGAAGGAAATGGCAAGCAGCTCCAGTATCTTTGCCAAGAAAACCCCAAATGGGGTCACACAGAGTCAGACAGGACTGAACAGCCACAGAAGGGCACATGATGCTCTACATGAGGATCCCACCACCTTTTATGAATAATTTTTGCGAAGAAATAAGATAATATTTGTAAAGCACTTGCTACAGTGTCTGGCACATAATAATAGGCTCTCTGTGAAGCTTGTTGTTATTATACTTTGGGCGTCCTATACTTTTTTTCTTTTCAGCCACTAAAAGCATGATTCAGGCCTGGAAGCCATTGTTTTCCTCTGAACAAATAACTCTTTTTAATCTCATTCAGAAATTGGAAAGTTGTATATCAAGCTATATTTCTTTTATCTCCATCAAATGTCTTACAGAAAGCAGTATCTGGCATCTTCACCTAAAAGTATTATCAATATATTTTGCTAATATATGAATAATCATTAATAGATAAATCCCTTCACTCCACACTCCATCCAGCATCTCCCACCCCACTGGCTTTCTCAATGAGCATTCCCAGGTAACAAAGGAAAACAGTTAAGCAGACTACATAGGACAATGAAACATTCAATTCAATTAACATTTATTAAGCACCAAATATTGATCAGACATAGTGAGACAGTTCCTGACTTCAAGGAGTTTACAATCTGATGAGAAAGACTACACACAAAGAAAGTTGAAGGGGGTGGGGTGTGGCCACCAGGGCGTCCCTGGGTGGAGTCAAAACCCAGCTGAACTGCGATAGAAAATGGAGTGACCTGAAGGGTTGGGAGCCCTCTGCGGGGGGTGGGGGTGGGGGGGGGGAGAATTTAAGGCTCCTCCCTCCAGCCCTCCAATCACAGGGATCTTTACAACTTAGACCCCAGATTCTTTTTTGTGGTTCTCAACCCAGAACACAACATTTAAAAGAATGATCTTAAAGGGAGGAAAGGAGAGAGGGGAAAAAAACTAAATCACTTTACAAATATTATCTGATTTGATGCTGACCCTAGGAGGTAAGTGCTATTATCATCATCATGTCTGTTTTAGAGTGAGGCAAATAGATGTTACATGCTTTATCCAGGGCCCTGTAGCTAGTAGGTATTGGAGGCTAGATCTGAACTTTGGTCTTCCTTCCATGCTCAATTCTCCAGCTTTTGTGCTACCTAGCTCCTCTAAGAGGCTTTAGATGGACCTACTCCAAGGTGAACCGTGGAGTATAAATTAGGTTAATTGACATATCCCTTGAACTCAAAGGTCAAATCTCCTAAGTGGTGGGGGATGGGGATGGAATCAGAAGCTTCAGTCCCGAGTGGTCTATACTAGTTTAGATTCCACCCCCATGAGACCCTTTTAGATCAGAAATTATGAGATTCATGAGTAGGAAGCCCTGATGTGCTCACCTATGCCTGAGACAAACTCCTGGCAGATCCAGGGACACAAGGAACAAAGAGGGCACTGGTGTGATTTAGGGGTGCTGTCCGGGAACCCCAAAATGTCAGGGCACAGAGTGGTGTCGCCTGGAATGAATTTACACACTCAAAGGGTCCTCTAGTCAAGTGGCAAAGTTTGTTGTAACACCAAGAAAGTGGTTGGAGTTCCTAGGGAACTTGTAAACTAAACAGGATGATGCTGTTGCATATATACAAAGGGATAGTGAAAGGATATGAATGGGATTAAGGTAAGTGGTGTGGGGTGGGCTAGGTGCAACAGTGAAAGGAATGTCAAGTAGGCTAATTAGGTGATCTGGGTTGCTTCCAGAGACAAGGTCTTTTTCCTTGAGGGGTCCAGGTCCCAGCACCTCATCAGCATCTTTTGATGTGAAGTTCTATTGATATGTTTCTTTCCTTATTGATTTTTCTATGTATTTAGTAATTTTGCTTCAGTCCATAAAACATTTATTTCTAGGTAATTATTAACAGGCCAGCAGAGAGAGAACCTCCACAGCTCAAATTTAGAAACAAGTAACTGATCTAGGCGACTCGGTGCGAAGAGTGCTGGACCTGGAATCAGAAAGACCTGAGTTCAAATCCATTTCAGACACTTACTGGAAGTGTAACCCTGGGCAAGTCACTTACCCTCTGTTTGCTTTAATCCATCGCAGAAGAAAAGGACAAACCACTTCATCATCTTTGTCAAGAAAACCTCAGGGATGTGTATGGTCCATAGGGTCACAAAGGCTGTGATATAACTGAACAACAACGACCGTCATCTTCTTTTGGGGGCAGCTAGATGACACAGTGGAAAGAATGCTGATCATTTTCCTGCATTCAAATCTGACCTCAGATACTTCTAGCTGTGTGACCCTGGGCAAGTCACTTAACCCTATTTGCCTCAGTTTCCTCATCTGTCAAATGAGCTTTAGAAGGAAATGACAAACCACTCTAGTATCTTTGCCAAGAAAACCCCAAATGGGATCCTGAGGAGTTAGATACAACTGAAACAATTGGATAACAACAAGCTATGGATAGAAAGTTTGAATAGAACTGCTTTAGGAAAAAAATAGTAAGGCTATCATAAGGCTGAATTGCTCCCTGGGAAATGACTGGGATAAGACTGTAGGCCAGGCTACAGGTATAAGCCCTAGGAAAGTGATGTGATACAGTGCATAGAGAAATGGACTTGGAAACAGAAGACTCCAAAGCCTGACTAGACCACGGACTAGCTGTGTGATGTTGTGGACCTGGAGCAGATCATTTGTATGTAAAATGAGGTTGATATTTTCACTACCCAACTCATGGAGTTGTTGTAAGAAAAATGATTTGAAAAGCCATAAAACACTTTCTAGATGAGAGTTGCTCTTATTATTATGAGTGGAGTGAACTCTGCTTTATAAGATAGAACTTCTTTTCTTTATTACAAAAAAAAAAAAATGGAAAGAAACCATGGGGTAGTAAGGGGAAACAGAACCCACTGGCGCAGACAGCTTTCCAGCACACCAATGGCTAGAGTGACCTTGGCCTATAAATGTGGTTTCCAAAAAACCCCATTTAATCCATTGGTCATGTTTTAGAAGGAAAAGTGAAAGGACCATATTAAAGAATGTCTTTTCACCAAGGTAGGACTAAGCCCCTCATTCTAGCTCTTTCTGTGGGCTCTCTGAATGAGCAAAGCAGAGGCTTAATAAATATTTATTGAATGAATGAATTCCATTATCCCTTAATCAAATTTTCATTTCAAATTGAGTTAAGTCCTGTAGATTTCTTCAGATTATTTGAGGGGATACATGCTGTTCATGGCAAAGTGGATGACTAGAATTGTTCCTTGACATACTATAAAAATGTATGTAAATTTAAGAATAAAAATTTTCAGTTGCATCAGAAAAAAAAATGGTTCTCTTTTCTCCTAAATTCATTTGGCTTCAGTGACCCTGATGTACCCTGAGGTTTGCTATTCAGGCATCTCTTTTTGTGAGTGTTTATGTGGAAACTTTTTTCTTTCTTTCTTAAGTGTATGATGGTTCTGAGTCTTTAATAAACAAAAGTGTAAATTGGGCGTTGCATTATTGTTCCCTATACTGTATTGTTTTCTTTTTATGAATCTGTTCTTCAAATTTCATCTATCTTTCCGAGTTTTATAGCATACCATTAAAGCATTGTAATGACATTCATTATACTTTTAGAAATAAGACCTCAGCTTAGTACATGATTCTTTCATTGCCCCTCCTTCTTTCCTCCCACCCTTTCCCCTTCCAATCCAACACTAAAATAGATACTGAGAAACGATGTTAAATTAAGGTTTTGGAAATAATCTTCAGTGACTTTTTGAGTAATATAATTAACTTGTATGTTCTTATACATGTAAATGGAAAGATCCAAAACATGCTTTACGTATGGTACCATGTGACCATGCAAACTCTCTGGGTCTCAGAATCCTCATCCAAAAGAACAAGTGTATTTAAAGAGATCATCCTTAAGATCCTTCCCAATTCTAATATTATATAATGATTTTTATTTTAGAGGCAATAGGAAAATGTTGAGTTTTTATAAGCACCTGCTTTTTAGGTAAAAATAATAATTTTAGTGTTTTTATATAGGCTCAAATTTTATATTCATCAATTTTGAAGATTTTATAATAGTTTACATTTCAACTTCTGGAATTTAGCACAGTGAAATATGACTATATTCTTTGTATGCAGAAGCATGACAAATTCTAAGAAAGGCATCCCCTTTGCAAAGCACTAATGAATGCTTTGCCTTTTTAAAATCAGGGCAGTCCTAAAAAAAAAAATCCAGGACATGTGATTTCTATAAATGTAATCAGAATGTTGAGTGTCTTTGTGTATACATATGGTATATATGTATATATATGTGTGTGTGTGTATACATATACATATACACACACACACACACACACACATATATATATATATATATATATATATATATATATATATATATGCGCACACATACAGAGTGGGGGTGGGAATAAGACCACGAGAGAGAGCACGTTAGAGAGAGAACCTGTAATGTCACTAGTATAGGGAATTCTTCCACCCATTCCAGTCAGTGCCTTCTCTGCAATTTTATAATCTTAGAAAGTTGCCTACGGCTCTGAATGGTGAAGTGATTTACCAAGTCTAATAGCCAGCAGGTATCAGAAGCAGGACTCCCTGCATCTAAGGAAGGCTCTCTATCCATTGTTCCATTTTGTCCCTGTTTATATGTACACATATAAATATACACATATGTATTATTAAATTTCTGAACACAGTAAAAAAAAAAAAGTAAATTTTCAGGTTGTTCTGTGTTCTCAGAAATTGGTATAAGGGTGTCATAATTTTTTTAAAAGAACAGGAATAAAAGGAATTTGTAGAGAATAAAACGTTTCCATGAGAAACAAAGCATTGTACAACATTGATGATATTTAGTTCTTTTCACAATTTAACAAATATTTGTTAAGCTTTTCTTAGGTATATAGCATTGTGCCAGATGTTCAGGGTAAATAGATTAGAGCTGAAAGAGACTTTAGAGACCACTGAGTCTAATCTGCTTATGTTATAAATAAGGAAACTGAGACCCAGAGGTGTGGTGTCTTTCCCAAGGTCACACAGATAGTTCAGAGACAAATCTGACTCCAAGTTCAGCACCATTTCCAATTCATAAAAAATCGAGGACTCAAATTCAGATTCTATGGCCCAAGCCTAATGTCCTTTCCATTCTAACAGAATGTTTTTAAAAAACAAAGTAGAGTCATAGGATCAAGAAATGAAAAGGACCTTGCACATCACCTAACCACAGTTTTGGATATATCTAACATGAAGATAAACAAAAGGGAAAATATGGAACTGAACAAATTACTGAAAATTTACTGGAGAAAAATTACTAAAGAAATGAGTTATTATATCTTGTAAACAGGACAGCAAAATAATATTCATATTTCTTAGTACCACGTGAAACTTTTGCAAAAACTGACCATATACTAGGACATAGAGATGTGGCAAAAAAGTGTAAAAAGACAAATTGTTAATTACATTCTTTGAAGACCATAAAGTAATAAAAAGACATTGAAGGACAGCTAAGTGGTGCAGTGAATAGGAACACCCACCCTGGAGTCAGGAGGACCTAAGTTCAAATCCTGCCTCGGACACTTGACACTTCCTAGCAGTGTGACCTTGGGCAAGTCACTTACCCGCAATTGCCTTGCTTTCCCCCTCTCCAAAGAAATAATTTAAAAAATGACATTGTTTCAGGAACCACAAAGAAAAGATATAGACACAGAGAATAAACAATAAAATCCTAAATATAAGTGAGAGAACAAATCATAGAAATGATAACTATGTAAATGAAAATGATGATGAAACAACATAACAAAATGTCTGGGAAGTAGCTAAAGCAGTCCTCAAGTGAAAATCATATCCTTACTAACATATATTAACAAAATAGAAAAGAAAGGATTAATGAACTGACTGCATTTAAATAAATTAGAAAGCCAACAAATACACTAACCTAAAAATAGCACAAAAGAGATTTTTAAAATTAATGGGGAAATAGATGAATTGAATTCAAAAAACAACATAGAAATAATAAAGCAAACTAAAAGATGGTTCTTTGAAAAGACTAGTAAAATTGATAAACTCTTGATAATCTGATTAAAAAGAAGACAAAATTACAAATGAGCAGGGCAAAATCACAGCAAACCCAGAAGAAATAAAAAGAATAATCAGAAAATTTTATGCACAGCTATATGCTAAAATAACTGAGAACACAAAATAAATCTGGGCATACTTTCAAAAATATAATATACTCAAATTATCAGAAGACAAGATAGAGGTCTTAAATCACCCAATCTCAGAAAATGAAATAGATCTAGCTGTAAAGGAACTACTAAAGGAAAAAAAAAAACCCATCCTGTTGGATTGATCCACAGGAATATTCTATTAAGCTTTTAAAGTTAGTATCCATACTTCAGAAATCATTCTCAAAAATTGAGTAGGAAAGGACCATATCAGAATCCTTTTATGAGAAAAATAAAGTACTAATACCTAAACTGGGGGAAGATAAAGCATGATGGGGGGGAACATAGGCCAATTTCATAATGGAACATTGACTCAAAAATTTAAAACAAAATCATATAAAATAGACTATAGCTATTTATCCAATAAATCATTCATTATAATCAAATGGGATTTATACCAGAGATGCAAGAATGGTTTTACGTTAGGAAAATACTCAGCATAATTAGTCATATTAAAAACCAAAACATCCAAAATCACATGGTAGTCTCAGTAGATGCAGAAAAAGCCTTTAACAAGGTACAACACTTTTTTATGCTAAAAACTCTACGAAGTATTGATATAGAAGGTCACTTAAAAATCATAAAAATCATGGATCTAAAACCAAAAGCAAGCATCATATACAATGGGGATATTAGAACCTTTTCAATAAATATGAGAGGAAAGCAATATTATTTGGTTTTAGAAATTCTAGCAAAAAGAGGTAAGATGAGAAATAAAAGCAATGAACATATATAGAGAGGAGATAAAACTATTTGTGTTTGCTTGTGATGTAATGGTTTATTTGAAAAACCCCTAGAAAATGAGCAAAGATATCAACTGACATGATGAATAGCGTCAGCAAATTTGCAGGTTACAAATTAAATCCTTAAAAATCAACAGCTTATCTATATGATGATAACAAAGGTGTGTGTGTGTGTTCGTCTTTCATTGCCGAAGAAGACCATGCCATCAGAGAAATAATGACATGACTTGCACTTGACTTTGTTTTGAGTGAGGGAGGGCTGTGCAGGTCACCAGCCTCACTTCTCCTCCAGAGCCATCTGAATCCAGTTATCAGGATGACTGGAGATGACCCAGGGTGAGGCAATTGGGGTTAAGTGACTTGCCCAGGGTCACACAGCTAGTGATTGTCAAGTGTCTGAGGTGAGATTTGAACTCAGGTCCTCCTGATTCCTGCTCTATCCACTGCACCACCTAGCTGCCCCTGATGATAACAAAATACAAAAAGCAACAATAAAAATGGATGTTTCCATTCCAGATAACTACAAATTACATAAAATGTCTGGCAATCAACCTCCCAAAGCACACAAAAGATACATAGTTTCAATTACAAAATGTTCCTTAAAGAAATAAAAATAACTTAAATACTTGAAGTAATACTTTGTGCTCATGTCTAGGCTTTGCTAGTATAATTAAAAATTACACTTTTAGTGCTATACCAATCAAAATGCCAAGGGGATATTTTACAGAATTTGATTAAATAAAACAATCCATTTGGGAAAAAAGATCTAGAATATCAAGGTAAAGATAAAAATAAAACCCCAAAATAAATAATAAATAATAATCAAAATGAAAGATAAAAAGAAGTAGGGACAAAGAGATAACTATATTATGAAGCAGCAGTCATCACAACCATCTAGTGTTGATTAAATAATAGATAGATCATTGGAAGAGACTCAACAAAGAAGAATCAGAAACAATAGAACTCAAGAGCCCATTGTTTGGTGGATAAAGTAGAAAACATAAATAATCTAGGTAAAAACACCCTTTTTAATGAAAACTGCTAGGAAAACTAGAAAGTAGTCTGGTAGAAATTAGGTTTAGACCAACATACTGCACCATATTCAACAAAACATTCTCAATGGACACATGTCCTTAATATTAAAGATCATATTATAAAAGTATTAGGAGAGAATTAGATCATAAATCTCTCACACAAAGTATGGATAGGAGATGTATCCTTAACTGATTAAGAGAAAGAAACAATTTTGAAAGGTAAAGCAGATAGCTTTGACTACTTGAAACTGAAAAGCTTCTGCACAAACAAACAAAAATCATCGGGTATTTGAAGGAGAGTGGTTAAATGAGAAAAAAAATCTTCATGTCAAATTTTTCTGATAAGGATTTATCTAAAATATATAAATAACAGCAATCATTCCCTAATAGATAAATGGTAAAAGGATATGAACAAACAGTTCTCAAAAGAATGCGAAATATTCACAACCACATGAAAAATGCTCCAAATTACTAATAATAAGAAAAATGCACATTGAAACAGCCATGACCTCACATGTTGCAAAATGGCAAAGATGACAAAAAAAATTGTAGCATTCAGCACTGGATGGGTTGTGGAAGGATAAGCACACTAATACATTGTTAGTGAAGCTGTGAAATAGCATTGCCATTTTGGAAGGCCACCTGAAATTATGCAAATAAAGTAACTAAAACATCCATATCCTTTGAACTAGAGACTCTGTTACCAGCCAACAAGAAGAAAAAAGTCCATATATACCCCAAAATGTTAAAACAGTACTTTTTGTGATAACTCAGAATTGGAAACCAAGTAGATGCCCATCAGTCAGGGTTGCGTGTGTTCATCCTTCGTTGCTAAAGAAGACCATGCCATCAGAGAAATAATGACATGACTTGCATTTGACTCTGTTTTGAGTGAGGGAGGGCTGTGCAGGTCACCAGCCTCACTTCTCCTCCTGAGCCATCTGAATCCAGTGACCAGATATTCATCAGGATAACTGGAGATGACCCAGGATGAGGCAATTGGGGTTAAGTGACTTGCCCAAGGACACATAGCTAGTGAGTGTCTGAAGTGAGATTTGAGTTCAGGTCCTCCTGACTCCTGCACTGGAGCTTTATCCACTGCACCACCTAGCTGCCCCTAATCATCAATCAGGGAATGGCTAAACAAAGTATAATACATGAATATAATGAAATATTTACCCTTCTATAAAAGTAAATTATATTCATCTGTGTGATAAATACCAAAAAAACATGAAAAATCTATATGAACTGATACAGAGTAAAGCAGAGCCAAGAAAACAATATTCACAGTAACTACCACAATGAAAATGGAACGAGCAACTACAATCAAAAATCAAAAGTCAATGTAACAAAATTATAAAGATCAAGCAGGAATTGAATGAAGAGATATGAGAGGACAGGTGAAGTCTACAATTGTTACACAATGCAAATGTTTTCAGCTTTTTCAATGTACTGATCAGTTGTGCTGATTTTCTTTCCTCTCTAAAAATATATGTAAAAAACAGAAAATATCAATAAAACCTTATTTAAAAAAACAGAAACCACTTAGTCAAGCCTCTACTATTTTTAGATTGGGAAACTCAGAAAGAGAGAGAGAGAATGACTTGTCCAACACCACATAGGCAGCAAGTATCAAAAGGAAAAACAATGTCACTGGAGGCTACCTGAAATTGGAGCTGGTTCAACTGAACCTGGAGACATACGTAGAGGTTTAACTGACAAAGGTGTGAAAGCCACAGCTCTTCAGATAGTGGGCCCAAATGTCTGTGGAAATGACATGAAAAGAGAGTAGAATGGCAATTTAGTTGTAGGAATTGGCCTGAGCAAAGAAACAGAAGCAAGAAATTCTAGAACGTCAGGAAAACAGAGACTTGTAGGTGTGGCTAGAGCATCAAGTATATGAAGAACACTGATATGACTTAATGCTGAAAAATAGGGACAAAATCATTCTCCAATCCTTTAGCCTTTAACAAGGGAGAACCAAACTAATTAACAAATAAGTGATCAAATTAAGAAAAAGAAAAAGAAAAGTTGACTCGAGCTGGATTCTGAAGGGTCTTGAATGTGAGGCTTGAATCAATTTCAACCTTTGACAGATTTTCAGCAGGGAAATGAAATGATCATAATTGTACTTTAGCAAGATTAATTTAGCTTTATGCATAGTATGAGTTGCAATTGAGAGTGTAAGTAAGGAGACTGTCTTGATAGTCTAGGCAAGATGTAAGAAGGGATTATTGTGATGGGAATGGAAAACAAGTGGCAAATCCAAGAGCTGGGACTGAAAACAATGATAATTGGCAGTAGATCAGATGTGAAAGGTGGAAGAAAGAAGTCACAATTCTGAGGTTTCATCTTAACGTCATGACAAAGAAACAGGGAAGTCAGGAAGAAAACAACTGTTAGGGGCAAAGATAAATTCAATTTTGCATAACCAAGTAATGCTAGTAGACTTCCCTTGAAGCAAGTGGCAAAAAATCATGAGGTTATACATGTGGTTCCTATTTTGAGAAACTCATAATATAAAAATTCAAACTTATAAAAACAGACCTCCAATAAGTTCTTATGAAATATAAAATTTATGAAATATAAAATCAACCAGCTATCTCCAGATGTAGCCCATTGCATTTCTGAATAATTCCAGTTGTAAGGAAGTTTTTCTTTCCATTGATTTAAATTTGTCTCCTTGTGTCACTGGAAGTGCATTCCAATGTATTTCAGATCACCAGGAGAGAAAAAAAAATTAGATGAGGAGTTTAATTGAAAGTTCCTCATCCAGATTAGATCCAAAGAGGAGAGGGAGTAGTGATAACACTTCTTACGATCGTTGATCAGAATAAGAATGAAGAACAAAGGGAAAATATTGACATTTGTAAGAATGTCACTGACTTGTTCAAATACGTACTTGATTTTAAATTATTTCTAATAATGATTTTATAAACAACATTTAAAAATCACATTCATTGATCTAAATGAAATGCACAGACTTTAGGATAAGAGTTTGTCTTTTCAGTGGCACTACCATTAATTAGTGCCTAGATGAAGGATGGTCTTGATGAAAATGCCTATGACATGTACACCAGTACAAAATAAATTGTTAAGAATTAGTGAAACTTTTGTGATTGCCACATGAATCAGCAGTGATGAGTTGTTTTCTGTCACACACAAGTGCATTGTGTTTAATTCATGTATAAATGCTTGGATATTATGTTTAAAATGTCTTTTGGAAATCATCCTGGGGTTTTAATTGAATCTTTTTTTCTGTGACAAACTATACTGTATTATTATCCCATTTTACAGATGAAGAAACAGGTTCTGTGAGGTTGAGTGCATTGTTTATGGCCATACACCTAGTATGCTGATAGCAATAATATTCATGAGGTTTTTGTGAGGGAAAAAAAAACCACAAACCTGAGGTATTTCTAAAACACTTAGCAAAGTACCTGGCACCTAGTAGGTTCTAAATAAATACTTGACCCCATTCTCCTGCCTATTCATTTTAAGGCTCAAATAATATATTCTATGTGAAGTGCATGGCAAACTTTAAATGCCAGTATTATTTTGGTTATTGAGACTATATTAGGTAGGCATAGTTTGTGCCATCAGAACAGGCAGAAAATGTAAAAGGGTAAGAATGTAAAAAGAATTTACATTTTATTAGGGGAGGGAGGATATACACAATTATAATATGAATTATGCATCCATAAGAAAGGTACAAAAAAGGTTCTGTGAGAGATCAGAGGTAGGAATGATCAATTCCAGCTAAGGCCTTTATGAAGAAATGTTTTAATATTTGAAATCTCTGGTAAACCATCACAAGGAGGGAGCATTTTAGCTGAACCATGAAGGGCAAATAGAGATGAAAGCAGAAAGACATTACAGATAGAGGGAATGGTAAAAGCAAAGACAGGAGAGCTAGGAATTCATAGGATGGATTAATGAAACTGCAAGCATTCTGACTTGGGGAAAGTGTAGGATACCAAGGAGCCAAGAATGGGAAAAGGCTGGAAATGTGGGTTGAAACCAAGGGAAGTCCATAAATACCAGGCAATGAGAGAAGTGAAAGGGAGCCTTTGAAGGTTCAGCCAGAAAGCAAGTTTGAAGAACCCAAGTCTCTTGTAGCTTTGGATAAAAGATTTTGGGGAGTCATTTGCATAGGGATGATAACTGAAGCCTTTAGGCAAGGCTGTCAAGACAGGCAGAAAGAAGAAAAGGAGAAGGAAGACTAAACCTTAGGGAATACCTACCCTTAGGGGAAGGGTTGGAAAGAAGCCAGTAGATACAGAGAAGAAATAACCAACGAGACAGGAGGAGAACTAGCCTAATTAAACATCAGGGAAGCCGAGGGAGGAGAAGGTACCAAGGAAAAGGTGCTCAACAGTGTCAAAAAGAATTCAAAGAGGATGAGCACTGGGTTGTCACATAGAGGAAAATTAGACTTATTCTCTTTGGCCCCAGAGAGCAGAGCCATGAATAGAAGTTGCAAAGAAATCATTTTGGGGCTTGGTGTCAGGAAAATCAGAACTGACAGTTATACCTGTCCAAAAGTGGAATGAGTTAACTAAGAGAGGTCGTGATTTCCCTTCCTTAGAGGTCTTCAGAAAGAGGATATAAGACTATTTGTCAGGTATGTTATGATGGAGATTCAGTTCTTCTTGACTTCCAAGTCTAGTACTTTAACCAGTATAACATTCTGTCTCTCTGTTTATTTTGGCTAATCTACACAGAAGGACCATATACATAGAACCAGGAATGAGCAGTTTCAATATTCCTAAGACATTAAATCATATCTGACATATAATACTTTCAATTTTACAAATGACATATATGTGTACATGTACACATGTACATACACATACATTATATAGACATATACACACATGTCACATGCTCCACAGTTTGGTGGCATAGTGGATAGAGTGCTGACTTTAAATCTGACCTCAGACACTTACCAGCTGTGTGACCCTGGACACGTCACTTAATCCTGCTTGTCTCAGTTTCCTCATCTATAAAATGAGCTGGAGAAGGAAACAGCAAACCACTCTAGTATCTTTGCCAAGAAAATCCTAAATGGGGTCACAAAGAGTTAGACATGACTGAAAATGACTTAACAACAGCAATAATCACATTGGATATTATAGCAACCCTGTCAGGTAGAGACTATGGATATTATGATCCCCATTTTCCATATTCATATTTTCCTTAATTAAACCATATAGCCTCTATATTATATAGCTATCATTAAATTTGTCATGTTCTGGTGATGATGAGGTAACGTACCAAAGACAAACATGGGCTGTGTCTGCAGATACTTTATTATCATCACTTATTTGCCAAGTTTTCCTCCATTTCTTGAATAGCAACAAAACTAATTCTCCTGGGGTTTAGACCAAAAACAGGCCCCCAAAAGTATCTGGTCCCATGAGATAGAATCCTGTGCTGGGTGCTGGGCACAAATACTAAAGATTTGAGTCATGGTGCATACTCCAGTCCTGCTGTAGGACTGATATTTTATACAAACCAGCGACCACGATGAGGGTTGGAACTTTTACATGCAGAATCTTCTTTTTGGCCATTTACCACTAAGAAAAGGGGGAAATTTTGCAGCAGCCACTAGAGACATGGCTAAGAACTACTGATGACTTGCAGACTTAATGGAGGAATTTGATGTTTGTCAAATTGACCTCATTCTCATAGATGACACTATTCTCAGTGAGATTTTTGGTGCATTGTGAAGTCATATCAGAGTTCAAAAAGCACTAGGGAAAAACAGGACCAGGAGTCCAGGAAGGACCTAGAGGGTGAGATAAATGCCAAGTGTCTGCACATGAAAGGAAGGCCGTGAATAGTTATTTTAAGATCAGTCCATTGGGGAAAGGATGGGCAGGACATGAGTAAAGTACCAATAGCTTAAAAAATCCAGACAGACTCCAAGTTCCAGAAAGACACTCCAAGCAGGGGTGGGGCAATTACGTTTTTTCCCTTTCCTGGTTCTGATGTTAATCAACACATTGACAGTTGGTTGTTGTGAAATCAAGCTCTCCTAAGCTCATTCATTTTCTGTAATCAAACTCTCATTTGAAGAAACTGCCAAGAATAAGCAATTTGTTGAGTCAGCAAAAGGGAAAATGAATGAGTTGGTTATGTATACCAGAGGTCTGAAGATAATTTTATATGTACTAAACATACTACATTTTGAATATTTAACCTAAATGACTAAAAAAATGAAAACTGCACACTTCTTTCAGACTACCTAACATGCCATAGCTATTATGCCTTCAGTAGGAAATATTATGCTGGGCAGATAGGTGGCACAGTTTTGAAATCAAGAAGACTTATCTTCATGAGTTCAAATCCAGCTTTGTACTCTCTTACTAGCTGTGTGACCCTGGGCAAGTCACTTAAAACTATTTGCTTTGATAAACCATTCCATATTAAGAAAATGCCAAAATGGGGTCATGAGGAGTTAGACATGACTGAACAACAATAAATGTTTTTGTAAATTAGGAATAACATTACAAATGATTCCAGAGGTAAATGAAATGTCATTGGCAGCCCAACTCTAAGCTTGCCTTTTCCTAGAAGTGCATCAATAATATGTACTGTATGGGTTTCTGAATTCCTCAGTTTTAGCCACATACGAATGAAAGTGTATATTTTGAAAATTAATGATGAGTTTATGGAATGCACTGATGAGCTATTTAAATAAAGAGAAAAACCATTTCCTGCTTGGAAGGTCTGTCTCAGGAGTTGCTTCATGCCAGTGCAACCTTAGAAAGGTGACCTTTCCTCCAAAAGCTGGTGTCATTTTTAGGGGTCATACTTACTGCTGAAGGGAGATTCTTAGCTGCTGAGAGAGTGACAATGATTTCACTCTACCTCCTTCCTCCATCTGTCACTACTTGCTGCTCCTTTTTTGGACCAATGAGTGACCATGTGGATTCGATTTCAGCTTACAAATCTGAGCCAGCTCTCTCATGCTATTTGAAAAAAGACCATCCAGGGAAGCAAAGTTGAGATGCAAGCAATGGAGGGTTTGAAAAACTAGCTTTCTGGCCACTGTCAGGATTTCTTTCTTGGGTATAACCTGCCCAATACAATGTTGAATCTTAAGAGTTTAGTAACTGGGCCAGTGCCACCCAGGAAATTTGGGGAAGGCCTATTTGCCTTCATGTTATTCTAGTCTCATTTTCTACCTGAACATTCTACAGGTATACAACTAGATTTGGTAATCGGATTTTTTTTTGTAAAGCAAATTTAGGTGAAGTGAGATCTATATCCATTTTTCTTTAGCTTTGAGAATAAAACCAGAGAAGGAAGAACATGAAAAGTTACAAAAGCAAGATTTTGGTGAGGAAGAAATTAATATAGCAGTCAGTCTCATGTATTCTACCTATAAAAATTCACCCATAGTATTATACTTGCTGAAAGGTCTGATACTTACCCTTTTCTCTCAGAGTACTTTCGGTCCTTTATAATACTTTCCTAAAACTCAAACCTGCCTTTACCATCATTCAAACCCTATCATCTCAAATCTACTCCAACCACTGGAAATTGTCTTGATTAACATCAGGAAGATGAGCCACTTAGGACACCTGTTCCTCTTCTTGCAAAACTTTTACCGTCTTTTCTTAATATAATTTCCCATGCTTCCCCATCAATTTTCACTATAAAAGGGAGTTGTATATGTTAGCTCTAGAGACTGATTCTTCCTTGGACCTTTAAGGTCTATCGATGGGATCTTGGACAAGTCACTTAACTTCCTTGGGTCTCAGTTTCCTCATCTATAAAGTCAGGACTGTTGTGACATCCTCCTAAGTAGTCTTCTTGCTTACTGACTCTGCCCTGTACAATCTATTCTCTTCAAAGCTGCCAAAGTGACATCCCTAAATCACAGGTGTGACCCCTTGCTCAAAAAGCTGGAGTGGCTCCCTTTTGCTGCTAGGATAAAGGACACTCCACTTTTTTTGCATTTAAAATCTCTCACAATCTGACTCCTGTTTACTTTTCTAGACTTATTACATATTAGTCCACTTCATGTACTCTGTGTTTGAGCCAAACTGGCCTGCTTCCTGTTCCCAGTACAGGACATCCTATCTCATTTTCTGTACTTTTGTACAGGCTGTCCCCAGTGTCTGGAATGGGATCCCTCCTTACCTCTACCTCCTAGGATCCCAACTTCCTTCAGATCTCAACTACTTAGCTAATTCAATTCAATTCAGTAAAATATTTATTAAGTTTTTACTATCTGAAGACACCAAGCTAGGTGCTAGGGATTAAAAAATTAACAGTCCCTATTCTCAAGGGGATATGATATGTCCACTCGATAGAGTGGATGGTGTGATGGGACTTAGAATTGGAAGAACTGGGTTCTAATTCTTATATTTACTAGCTGTGCAACCCTTTGCAAGTTTTCTAACTACTTTCAGTCTTAATGTTTCCAACTGTAAAATGAAAAGGTTGAATTAGATGGTTCTAAGGTCCTTTTCAGCTCTGATCCTATGATCTTATGGATACAAATAAGGACGGTACCAAAAAATGAAGAGAGCACCTATTGACCACTTATTCATTCTTTAAACTCTTTTTAAAAATATAATATTTTATTTTTCCCCAATTATATGTAAAAACAATTTTACCATTCTTTTTGTCTCCAAATTTTGAGTTCTAAATTCTTCCCTTCCTCCTTTCCCTCTACCCTCCCATTGGGAAAGCAAGCAATTTGACATAGTTTATACACGTGTAGTCAGGTAAAACACATTTCCACATAAGTCGTGCTGTAAAAGAAAACACAGACAAACCCTCCCTCCCAAAAAAAATAAATAAAAAGTTTCTTTGATCTGCATTCAGGCTCCACCAGTTCTTTATCTGGAGATGGACAGTACCTTTCATCATAAGTCCTTCAGAATTGTCTTGGATCCTTGGAATGTTGAGAATAGCTATGTTATTCACAGTAAATCATCATATAATATTGCATTTACTGTGTATGATGTTTTCTTCTGCTCATTCTACTTTGTATCAGTTCATATAAATCTTTCCAGGTTTTTCTGAGAGCATCCTGCTTATCATTTCTTATGGCATAATAGTATTTCATCACAATCATATACAGTAACTTGTTCAACCATTCTCCAATTTCTGGACATCCCTTCAATTTCTAATACTTTGCCACCACTAAGAGAGCCTTTAAAAATATTTTTGTACATATAGATCCTTTTTCTTTTTTAAAATTACCTCTTTGGAATATAGACAGTAGTGGTATTGCTTGACCAAAAGGTATGTGTGATTTTATAGCCCTTTGGGTATAGTTCCAAATTTCTCTCCAGAATAGTTGAATCAGTTTACAACTTCACCATCAGTGCATTAATGTTTTAATTTTCCCACATTCCCACCAACATTTTCTATTTCTCTTTTCCATCGTATTAGCTAATATGGTTATAGCTAATATGGTTATAGCTCGGTTATTTTAATTTGCATTTCTCTAATCAGTAGTGATTTAGATAATTTTTCCAAATGACTATGGATAGTTTTGATTACTTTGAAACTACCCTGTTTATGTCCTTTGATCATTTATTAATTGAGGATTGTCTCTTATTTCTATGAATTTCACTAGATTTTCTATATATTTGAGAAGTGAGGTCTTTATCAGATAAACTTAATATAAATTTTTTTCACAGTAATGATTACTGTGTATTTCTCTACATCTTATTTCCCCCTGTTTAGCTTACTTCCTCTCTCCTTTCACCCCTTCTGTTCTCAAAAGTGTTTTTCTTCTGACTTTCACCTCTCCCAGTCTGCCCTCCCTTCTATTCAGCCCCCCTCCTTCCTTCTCTTATCCCCTTCTTCTCCTGCTTTCCTCTATGGTAAGATAGATTTCTACACCCAGCTGAGTGTGTATGTTATTCCCTCTTTGAGCCAATTTCAATAAGAATAAGGTTCACATGCACCTCTCACATCTCCCTCATCTTTCCCTTCACTGTAAAAGCTCCTTTGTGACACTTTTGTGTCAGATAATTTACCCTCTTCTACCTTTCCGTCTCCCCTTCTTTTCCTTTTTACTCCTTAATTTTATTTTTTTAGATAAACATCCCATCACATTCATTTCATAGCCATGCTTTCTATCTAAGTATACTCCTTCTGACTGCTCTAATAATGAGAAAGTTTTTAGGAATTATAAATATTTTCCCACATATGAATGTAAACAGCTTAACCTTACTTACATCCTTATGATTTCTCTTTCCTGTTTGCCTTTTTATGCCTCTTTTGAGCCTTGTGTTTGAAAGTCAGATTTTCTATTTAACTCTGGTCTTTTCATCAGGAATGCTTGAAACTTCTCTTTCATTGAATATCCATTTTTTCCCCTGAAAGATTATTACTCAGTTTTGATGGATAGGTGGTTCTTGGTTGTAATCCTAGCTCTTTTGCCCTCTAGAATATCATATGCCAAGTCCTCTGATCCTTTAATATAGAAGCTGCTAAGTCTTGTGTTATCCTGACTGGGGCTCCAAGATATTTGAATTGTTTCTTTTTGGATTCTTACAATATTTCCACCTTGACAAAGGTCTGAAATTTGGCTATAATATTCCTGGAAGTTTTCATTTGGGATTTTTTTCAGGAGATGATCAGTGGATTCTTTAGATTTCTATTTTGCACTCTGGTTCTATATATCAGGGCAGTTTTCCTTGATAATTTCTTGAAAAATGGTGTCTAAATCCTTTTTTTTGATCATGACTTTCAAGCAGTTCAACAATTCTTAAATTCTTTCTCCTGGATCTATTTTCCATTGTTTTTCCAATGAGATAGTTCACATTTTCTTCTATTTTTTCATTCTTTTGATTTTGTTTTATTGTTTCTTGAGTCTCATAAAATCATAAGGTTCCACTTGCCCAATTTTAATTTTTAAGGAATTATTTTCTTTCAGTGAGCTTTTGTACCTCTTTTTGGTATATCTTTTTCCATTTGGCCTGTTCTGTTTTTTAAGGTGTTGTTTTCTTCAGTATTTTTTGGTGCCTCCTTTACCAAGCTGTTGACTCTTTTTTCTTGATTTTCTTGCATCACTCTCATTTGTCTTCCCAATTTTTCCTCTACCTCTCTTACTTGATTTTTAAAATCGTTTTTAAGCTTTTCTATGGCCGGGGGCCAATCCATATTTTACTTTGAGGCTTTGGATGTAGGAGTTTTGACTTTATTGTTTTCTTCTGAGTTTTTGTTTTGATCTTCCTTGTCACCATAGTAACTTTCTGTAGTCAGGATCTTTTTCTGCTGTTTGCTCATTTTCCAGCCTATTTTTTTTTTTTAACTTTTAACTTTATGCTAAAGTGGGGCTCTGAGTGGAGGTGGTACCATCCTACACTTCAGAATTTTTGTGTAGTTCTTTTCAGAGGTACTTCTGGAGATCTGTAAATTTTTGGGTCTTCTATGGTGGTATGATCTAGAGAGAGGTGTGTTTACTCCTCTCCTGTACTGTGCACTGTGCTGTGAGTGACAATAAGCACACTTTTCTACCCTGGACCTTTGGCCAGGATCCCAACTCCCCTGTGGTCACAAGCTCTGACGTGCTAGTGTTCCTCCTAACCCCAGGACTGTAACCCAGGACTATGACCCAGATCTGAGTATGGGCAATAAAGAGTACTATTCCTGGTGCTAGTAAAGGGATCCCTGTAATCTCCTTCTGACCAGTTGTCCAACGCCCTTACCATCTGTGGACTGAGAGGTCCAGAAATTACCATGGCTCCCACTGATTCTGTGGTGCCCAAGGCCTGCTTCTGGTTTGCTTGGGCCTAGTCTGCATTGGCACAATCTGCACTCCACTCTCACCCGAGTGCAGCAGACCTTTTCTGCCAATCTTCTAAGTTATCTTGGGTTGGAAAATTTTTTCACTCTGTCCTTTTGTGGGTTCTGACACTCTAGAATTCATTTTGAGACATTATTTAAAAGGATTTGGGGGAGAGATGAGGTGAGTGCCTGCCTTTCCTCCACCATCTTGGTTCCATCTCACATTCTTTAAACCCTTGCATCCTTCCATCCTACTATCATCTTATATCTCTTCTGCAATTTGTAGATAAAATCTTTTTTAAAAAGCAGTGTACAATGGCTGCCTCTAAATGCTCTACAATCTGATTTTGACTTCATCATTTCATGGAAACTTGTCTCTCTAAAGTTAATAATCTTCTCAATTGCCAAATCCAATGGCCTTGTCTCAGTCTTCATTTTTCTCAATCTCTCTGCAGCCTTTGAAACTACTGATCATTCTTTCCTCGACCAATCAATCAGTAAATATCTATTAAGTACCAAATATGTTTTACGTATTATGCTAATCCCTGGGGATACAAAAAAGAGGCAAAGAACAGTTCTCGCCCTCAAGGAGTTCACAGTCTAATGGGAGAAAAAACAAACAAATAAATATATACAATAAAGCTAGATAGGAAGTAAGAGAGGAAAGGCACTAGAATTAAGAGAGGTTGGCATTTTTGTTGGAACTTAAAGGAAACCATGGAAAGGAATAGGTAGAGATGAGGAAAGAGTGCATTCCAGGCATGGAGTGCAGCCCAAGAAAATGTCCATGCCACTGAATGCAACTGAAAAGACTATTTCCAAGTTTATCCATGACCTCTTTATTTCCAACTCTGTTATTTTTATTCTATCTTCATTGATGTACTCTTTCTCACTGTCTGCTTTTTTAATATCCTCTGGCCTGGGAGAAGGGGAAAGTTGCGCTTAGGTTCTTCCCAACAAACTGTATAATGCCCCTCCTGTGAGTGAATTAGTTCTTGATCCCTCTATGATAAAATGTCAAGATCGTTCCCCAACCTGGCTTCCCTTTTCTTTGTGCCCCCCAGTTTAGCTATGTTCCTCCTAAAATACGGAGCCCCAGAATGGACATAATGCTTCAGATATGTTCTGACAGATTATCCCAGTACCACAACTTGCTTTGTTCTGGACACTGTGATGCTCTTAATGCTTCCTAATATTGTATTAGCACTGTTGGCTCCAATATCATAGTATTGACTCATGTTGAGTATATTCCACTAAAAATCCAGAATTTTTTTCAAACAAACTATAATCTTAACAATGCCTTTCTCCTGTATTTCTAAAGTTGTTTTTGAACCCAAGTAAAAGATTTCAATTTATTTCTATCAAATTTCATTTTATTGGGTTTATCCCAATGGTCTACCTTTGTCAAGATATTTTTCAACTCTGTCACCAAATATGTGAGTCTTATTTAATTTCCCAATGTGATTCTTAAATTTCTTTAAATTCTTTTATTTGTCTTGTTTTTCTTTTTTTGTAAATCATTGCCAATTCTTGCTTAAATTATTTTAGTAAGTTGTTTATTCATTTGGGGATGTCTCTTGGGGCATCTTGTGTGGTCTTTTCCTCACCCTCATTGCTTCAGCTGATTCATTTGCTCTACAGTATTTTAAATTGTATTAGCATTCTTCTTTGCTCATCTTTTATTTTGATTGGTTTTCATTTTCTTTTGGGTTTTTTTTTTTTTAGCTATTTCTCTTCTGTTTGATGTTAGCTTATTTGGTAGGGGTGTGTGAGGAACCTGGTTCCTTTGGATTCTCTCATTCTGGCATCTTGAATCTGATTCCCATGAATGGTTTTTGAATTGTTGAAATACTTATTGAAGCTTCCATAAAGTAGAGCAATCCCCACTTCCTAAAAAGTGTTGCTTAGGAAAATGATTTAACTGAGAAATTGTAATGGCAAATCCTGTGGGAAGGTGTCAGAACATTTATGCCAGTGTGTCTGTGAAAGAACCGAAAGATGGTTGGGGGTGGGGGTGGGGAAGAGAGTGAGAAAGCATTTGTGAAAATGTTTGAAAGGTTTATATTTAGTAGTAGTTTTCAAATTCCAGATTTGGTGCTTTGGCCCAAAAGAGAGTCTGAAAGTTGTTGCAGCTCCGGGTCATTAGTTTAGAGCAGGAGTTCTTAACGTGGGTCAATGGATAATTCCAGGGAACCTGTGAACTTGGATGGGAAAAATAATTTCATCTTTATTTCACTATAGTTGATTTCCTTGGCAATGCTATGTATTTTATAGTATTCATTTTAAAATATTATTTTGAGAAGGAGTCCAAAGACTTTTCTAGCTTGTCAAAGGGGTCTATGACACAAATAAGTTTACGAAGCCCCTTGCTACAGTAGGATTGAAGGGAATTATATCCTCAAATCCAAGCCCAAAAGGACTGTTATTAACTTTGTTCTTCAGATAAGTCTGTTCCATGGAAGTCACTATACATCGCTAGGCAACCTCAATGTTGGCTAGTAAAGTGCCCGCTGTAGCACCCAACTGGGAGCCTCATGTGATGTACAGCCTTCCCCCAGGGGACTTAAGAGGGAGATTGTAGGATAAAAAAGAATTGGGAATGAGGTAGCTAGGCAAGGGCAAAGGAATTAATATTAATTCACTTTCCCTACCCTTATTCTACCCTAGACAGTGGCCAATACTTGATTGTTTATACTCCTTTAATTTAATCTTTTAGCTTCCCTGGAAAGGAACAAAGCATGCTCCTCTCAATGGGAAAAAAAATTTTTCCATCCTAAATTAATTAGATTCTATGAAGTTAAGCAGAAAAGGGTTTAGGTTTTCATATATGTATAACTACAACCTCAAAGCGCATTGCATCAGATTGCTCATTGGTGGAAATTGATTACTTGATGCTGGGTATTTGCATGCTAAATTTTCCAGGGGCAGAATTGGTAAAAGCTGGGGAGAAGAGAGTTCCTGGTCTTCTGACTTCCAGCTTCAATTGAGAATACATGTGGTTCCAGATTCTCTTCAGGGAGAGGTCTGTGAAGGGAGAGGAGTTGACATATAGAAGAACTGGTAGCTGAATCATGTCCCTAATCCCAACTTACTACACTAGAGACTCTGGGTGAGATCTGAGACTTTCTCTCTTGGTTCAGCTATCTCACTCACAGTGGTCATTCTCCCTGTGTATTACCTGGCAAATTCTCATCTGCATAACTTCTCTGATTTTTGTTTGCTATTTGTTGTTATTGTTAAGTCATTTTTCAATCATGTCCAACACTCTGTGGCCCCATTTGATATTTTCTTGGCAAAGAGTCACTGGAGTGGTGTGCCATTTCCTTCTCCAGTTCATTTCATAGATGAGGAAACTGAGGTAAACAGGATTAAGTGACTTGCCCAGGGTCACATAGCTAGTAAGTGTCTGAGACAAAATTGAACCCATGAAGATGAGCCTTTTTGAGTTCTTCAGACTTCTTGACCCAGCACTCCAGTCACTGCTGCCACCAAGCTTCCCTGTTTGCTATAGACTTGGATAAATGAGTCTGTTTGCTATTTGTGGTCTGTGTAACTAGCATTTAGTGGGAAGGGAGTCAAGAATTTGGATATATAACTTGGGTCACTTCTTCCCTGTTAAAAGGATAGTGATCAGAGGAATAGCTTGAACCTAAAATTATTTCCCCTAGAATACCAATATTTAGGGGAGGAGTGGATAGACATGATTCAAGTCCAGAAAGCAGAGTGACCAGATTTGAAGCCCCAGTCTCCTTCATCTCCTCCTGGAAGGAAGAAGTCATCCTTGGAGAAGGGTGGGTGGAGCAGACTCTAAAGATAATTCATCCTTCCCAAGCCACATCTAGTCAGACCCATGCTGGCACATATAACCTATTGTAAGTAACTCACAAGTTTTCAAATATGCATTTTCATTTCAAATATGAATTTTCAACTCACATATTTCAAATATGCATATGAAAGAACAAGAAAGGGGATATACAGGAAGGAGAGAAAAGTCAACAACTTTGATCCCTGGCTTTAGTTTTATCTCTATGTCTCCTCTGCCTTCCTCTCAACTCATTTGCCTGGGGATTGTAGAAGAAGTTTGAGGAATAGAAAAACTGAAGGAATCCAGAATATCCTTGGGCCTTGGCAGCATTGGGTGAATAGTCCAACATGCATCATGATCATTTTTGGGAGGTACATCATCATAAAACAGACTAAGGTCAATCATACAAACCCAAACCTTGTAACCAAGATAATTCAGTTCAGAAAGCCAGATAAGTCTATGGGCAGTAGGGACTTATCTAGGAGTATCTCGGCTCTAAAGAACTTGACACCTGGGGTAGATAATCTCTTGCTGGCTGTAAGAGCCCCTATAGGCAAGGCTGAAGGGAGCAAAATTAGTCACTTGGTAAAGGAAAAGATGAAGGTTATTCTCCCTAGGGAAATCTTTTGCTAGTTGATAAATGGGGCAGCCATTTTTCTAAAAAAGCCTAAAATAAAAGAAAAGGTTCTGACTTGGTACAATAAGAGCATTGCAAAGCAAGGATCTAAGCTGAAACCAGAAGCTAGAAGGAAAGAGAAGTTACATGACCACATATCCAGTGGGGTTTTGTCTGGCAGGGGCCAAAGGAGATTACGTGTCCAATGGCAGCATCTAGTGGAGACTATGCATCTGATTAAGACCAGAAGGTAAGCAGGTGGAGGAGTGTTTTGCTATAACCAGAAGATGTCAGAGGTTCCACTGGGTCTCCATTGTGTGGTGTTGTCCCTTCACATATGTGCCATAACCATACATGTTCTCTATTTATGCTTATTCTTTATGGGACATTTTTTTTTTTGGCTTTTACAAATCAATATGCATGAGAAGGTATAGTAAGAATTGAAGGACAACAGCATCCTCCCCCATTTCTAAGCAGAAAGAGCTCTTTGCTCCTCACATACACTCAATCCCTGAGAAAGTAGACTCTAATTTGAAATGGTTCTACAAAATATTCCCACTCCTACAATGAGCTGGAGGTAGGGGAGGTGGGCTGTTGGCAGGGGGAGAGGAGATACACACTTTCTGACCTTGGGAGTTCTTATTTTGTTTGTAGAATCCTTCTCAGTGTACTTCTTCATGTTCTCAAAGAGGACCAATGACATCACAAGGGTGATGTTTTGACTTGGATGAGCTAGACACTGGCTATTCCCTTGCCCTGCTGGCCTGTCTCCTGTCTGGGCTGGGTAAAGTTACTCCTCAAAGCTGCTCCAAGTTTTCCTAAACCAGACTCAGCTACTGTTACCATTAGCTCCAGGATTTCAGTTGCCAACAGGAACTCAGAGACCTTGATGAATCTCTTTGTATCACTGAACATCTGGGCACTCCCATTTCAGGATACTCACTCACCTGAGATATAAGGAAGAAAAAACACACCAGAAACAAAGGTGCCATGAGTTCAAGAAAACATGGTGGGAGGCAAGTAACCAAAGCTGCTGCCCCTCCTCATGAATGGAGGCTTACAGCAGTCCCTCTTCCTCAAAAGCCATGAGGGAAAAATGAGCAAGAAATTTTTGAGGAAAATGTCATTTTTTTTCTCAAAACATACAAGGGGAAAAATACATGAATAAATATGGACATTTGACCATGCCTATAGTATGCTACTAAAAAATGATCATTCACTAAGAACTTAAGATATAGGAATTTTAAAATGTACTGTGACAGTACCCCCAAATGCTATGTACTGAATGGTTCAATATAATTACCTGATTTGTTAATCATGCTTGGACTATAAGCTCCTCAAGGATAAAAATTATTTTCATTTTTTAAATTTATATTTTCACTGCCTAGCACAAAGCCTGGAACAAAATAGGAGACTAATAAGTGGTTATTGAATTGTATCACTTACAACATCCTTCTTAGGGCTGTTTAAAAAAAGATGAGTCCAACTTCTTTATGTGATATAAAAATTTTATTAAATTGAAATATACTTCTGACTTGCCAAGGATCTCTTAATTGCCAGGTCTAAAGACTTTTTCTCAATCTTTATCCTTCTTGACTTCTCTGCCTTTGTCACTATTGATCAATGTCAGTTTTTAGGGTTTCCTGACATTATTTTTATGTTCTAGTTCTTTGTCTCCTCTGCTGGATCTTTATCTAGGTCATGCCCTCCAACTATGAGTGTCTTCCAAGGCTCTCTTCTGGACCCTCTACCATTCTTCCTTTACATTATCTCTGTTGGTGATCTCATCAGATCCTTTGGATTCAAATGTCTCTATGCAGATGATTCTTAAATCTATTCAGCCAGCCCCAACTTCTCTCCTGCGTAACAATGTTGCATCACCAACTATCTTTTAGACAATCCTAACTGGATGTCTCATAGAGGTATCTCAAACTCATCATGTCCAAAATTGAACTTGTTATCTTTCCTCTCAAACCCTCTTATGTTCCATACTTTCCTATTACTGTTGAAAATACCACTATCCTCCCAGTTACCCAAGATTAGAACCTAAGTGTTATTGCTGACTCCTCACACTCAGCCCTCAAATCAGTCTGTTGTCAAGGCCTGTAGATTCTGCCTTTATAGCATCTTTTGTACATGCCCCTTTCTCTCTTCTAACACCGTCATCAGCCTGGTGCAGCCTCTCATCATCTCATATTCAGAATATTGTAACAGTTTTCAGGTTGGTTGCCTCTTCTTAAGTTTCTCCCCTCTAACGTTTATCCTCTGTTCAGTTGCCGAAGCATTCTTCCTAAAGCACACGTATGACCATGGCACTTCCCTACCCAATAAACTGTAGCAGCTTCCCATTATCCCTAGCATCAAATTGAAAATTCTCTGTTTTCTTTATTGTATTTTTTTATTGCAAATTTATTTCATTTTCAATTCACAGATCAAAACAAGTATTTTCATAACACAGTACAAGAAAAAGGATAATTGCATATAAAACTGCAACTCCACCATGTACAACTTGATATTCTCTCTAAATATTCAACAAAGTTATCATGTAAATTTCTTTTTTTCCCTTCTTGTCTTCCATCCCCATCCCCCACTCCAGAGATGGCTACCATTAGATATAAATACATATATGTAAAATTATTCTTTCTTCACGTGTCCTTTATTTTTAATTGGTGTATTTATAATAGTCAAAATAACTTAATTGCTCAAAATCATCCTTAAAACAATATACAATGTTCTTTTGGTTCTGCTTGCTTCGCAAACAGTTTTACCTTGGTGAGTGCATTATAATTATTCTTTAATGTTTTCCTTATATTTCTTCTGGATCTTTTATATCAAATTTTCCATTGAGTTCTGGTCTTTTTGTTACAAATACCTAAAAGTTTTCAGTTCATCAAATGTCAATTTTTTTTTCATTCAGGATTATACTCAGCTTTGCTGGGTAAGTTATTCTTAAAAAAAAAAAAAAGACAGAGATAAGTCCAAGAATAACTTGCCTCTGTCTTTTTTTTTTTTTTCATTTTTAACAACCAGGATTTATTTAAGGCTTATTGTAAGTAAAATAAGATATGTGTAGCAGGGTAGCCTTTTTTTTTTTTTATTTAACTTTTAACATTTATTTTCACAAAATTTTGGGTTACAAATTTTCTCCCCTTTTATCCCCTCCCCCCCACCCCGAAACCCAAGCATTCTAGTTGCCCCTGTGACCAATCTGCTCTCTCCTCTATCCTCCCTCCCTGCCCTTGTCTCCGTCTTCTCTTTTGTCCTGTAGGGCCAGATAGCTTTCTTAACCCCTTAACCTGTATTTCTTATTTCCCAGTGGTAAGAACATTACATTTGATCCTAACACTTTGAGTTCCAACTTCTTTAGCTCCCTCCCTCTCCACCCCTTCCCCTTGGAAGACAAGCAATTCAATATAGGCCAAATCTGTGTAGTTTTGCAAATGATTTCCATACTAGTTGTGTTGTATAGGACTAACTATATTTCCCTCCATCCTATCCTGTCCCCCATTACTTCTATTCTCTTATGATCCTTTCCCTCCCCATGAGTGTCGACCTTGTATTGCATTCTCCTCCCCATGCCCTCCCCTCCATCCTCCCCCCCACCCTGCTTGTGCCCCTGTCCCCCACTCTCCTGTATTATGAGATAGGTTTTCCTATCAAAATGAGTGTGCATTTTATTCTTTCCTTTCGTGGAATGTGATGAGACCTCATGTTTTTCTCTTGCCTCCCCTCTTTATCCCTCCACTAATAAGTCTTTTGCTTGCCTCTTTTATGAGAGATAATTTGCCCCATTCAACTTCTCCTTTTCTCCTCCCAATATTTCTCTCTCACTGCTTGATTTCATTTTTTTTTTTAAGATATGATCCCATCCTCTTCAATTCACTCTGTGCACTCTGTCTCTATGTATGTGTGCGTGTGTGCATGTGTGTGTATGTATTCCCACCCAGTACCCAGATACTGAAATGTTTCAAGAGTTACAAATATTGTCTTTCCATGTAGGAATGTAAACAGTTCAACTTTAGTAAGTCCCTTATGACTTCTCTTTGCTGTTCACCTTTTCATGGTTCTCTTCATTCTTGTGTTAGAAAGTCAAATTTTCTTTTCAGCTCTGGTCTTTTCATCAAGAAAATTTGAAAATCCTCTATTTCATTGAAAGACCATTTTTTCTCCTGAAGTATTATACTCAGTTTTGCTGGGTAGGTGATTCTTGGTTTTAGTCCTAGTTCCTTTGACTTCTGGAATATCCTATTCCATTCCCTTCGATCCCTTAATGTAGAGGGTGCTAGATCTTGTGTTATCCTGATTGTATTTCCACAATACTTGAATTGTTTCTTTCTAGCTGCTTGCAATATTTTCTCTTTTACCTGGGAATTCTGGAATTTGGCCACAATGTTCCTAGGAGTTTCTCTTTTTGGATCTCTTTCATGCGGTGTTCTGCGGATTCCTTGAATATTTATTTTGCCCTCTGGTTCTAGAATCTCAGGGCAGTTTTCCTTGATAATTTCATGGAAGATGATGTCTAGGCTCTTCTTTTGATCATGGTTTTCAGGTAGTCCCAGAATTTTTACATTGTCTCTCCTGATTCTATTTTCCAGGTCAGTTGTTTTTCCAATAAGATATTTCACATTATCTTCCATTTTTCAAATCTTCTCGCTATGTTCTGTGATATCTGCCTTTCTCATAAAGTCCTTAGCGTCCATCTGTGCCATTCCAGTTTTGAAAGATCTATTTTCTTCAGTGAGCTTTTGAATCTCCTTTTCCATTTGGCTAATTCTGCTTTTGAAAGCATTCTTCTCCTCATTGGCCTTTTGAACCTCTTTTGCCAATTGAGTTAGGCTAGTTTTCAAGGTGTTAATTTCTTCAACATTTTTTTGGTTCTCCTTTAGCAGGGAGCTGATCTGCTTTTCATGCTTCTCTTTCATCCCTCTTATTTCTCTTCCCAGTTTTTCCTCCACCTCTCTAATTTGATTTTCAAAATTCTTTTTGAGCTCTTCCATGGCCTGAGCCCATTGGATGGGCTGGGGCACAGAATCCTTGATTTCTGTGTCTTTGCCTGATGGTAAGCATTGTCTTCCTCATCAGAAAGGAAGGGAGGAAGTGTCTTTTCTCCGAGAAAGTACCCTTCAATAGTTTTATTTCTTTTCCCTTTTCTGGGCATTCTCCCCAGCCAGTGGCTTGACCTCTGAATATTCTCCTCACACCCACCTCACCTCCTGATCCTCCCAGCCAGCGTTTGGGGACTGAGATTCAAATGCTGCTTCCCGCCTTAGGGCTTTTGGCGGGGGCAGGGCTGCTATTCAGTGTGAGAATTAAGTTCAGATGGTCAGGTCGGGGCAGGGCCGCCTCTCAGGCACAGTTCCCTCAGGGGGTTTATGCACAGCCCTTCCACAATGGATCCAGGCTCCCGCCTGCTTGGGGAGCCCCTGTCTGTAGCCGCCTCTCAGCTTCTATCTCCCGGGGGGGCCCGAGCCATGGGGGCACCCCACTCCCCTCTCGACCCGCCAAAGAGACTCTCTCACCGACCCTCGTCACCTGTGGGGGGGGGGGCTTGTGCCGCCGCTGGAGATCCCGTCTCTGAAGCCTGCTTGGATCTGTACCTCTCGGAGCCGCGGCCGCCGCAGGTCTGGGCTGGGCTCCGCGTCTGCAGTGCGACAGACCTTTTGCGAGAGGTTTGCAGGTCCCTCTGTGGGTGGAGGGACCCGCGTGGCCACAGGATATCCCGTCTCCATAGCCCGCTCAGTTCTTTTCCTCACGGTGTTGCGGCTGCTGCAGGGCTGCACTCAGCTCCTAGTCCCGGCGCCTAGCCCACAGTGTGAAGGACCCCCCGCGAGAGGTTTGCAGGTCTCTCCGGAACAGAAATCTCCCTCGCTCCAATATTCCGTGGCCTCTGGGTGCAGAATTCACCGTGAGTTGGTCCCCTCTAGCCGTTCTGTGGGTTGTGGGTTTGGAGCTATGTGTATGTGCGTCTTTCTACTCCGCCATCTTGGCTCCGCCCCCCATGTCTTTTTTTAAAAAGTAAAAAAATTTAGCAATTTATTTTAAAGCACAGAGATTTCTTTATTCTTTTTTTTCATTTCCAAATTTCTCTCTCTCCTCCTCCCTCCCCCAACCATTGAAAAGACAAGAAGATCAAAACTCATTAGTATGTATAGCTATGCAAAACAAATTTCTGCATTAGCCAGGATATGGATAACATGTTTCAACATGAGTTCTTTGGAATTGCTGTGGATCATTGTGGTGATCAGAGGTACTGTCTTTCAAAGAGATCTTTAAAATATTGCTGTTATTGTATTGATTTTCCTATTGATTCTGCTTACTTCATTTTGTATTAGGTCATTAGGTCAGAGTTCTTCCCAGGTTTTTCTGTAACCATCTCCTTCATCATTTCTTAAAGCACAAAAGTATTCTATTACATTCATATACTATAACTTGTTCACTCATTCCCTAGTTGATGGTCATATCCTCAGTTTTCAATTCTTTGCTACCACAAAAAGAGCTGCCTTTGCCTGAAAACCTCTAGTGACATTGAAATTACCCTCAGACTGGGTCTGACCCTGAATCAGATCAGTGCCCTGTTACTTTAGGTTAAATATTAGAACTAAATGAACACTCAAAGGTTATTAACCAAAGCCACAGCAGAAGAAGGCTATTCAACAAGGATAGGTACTAGGGACACTTCAAGTTGACTCCCTTGCTTGAGTCTCCCATCATTATATGACAGACATATTGGTAAATAATTCAGAGACATTCAGAGTACTCTGGAACTTATTTTGCTTGTTTTGTACTTAGGCAACCAGAAAGTAATGTCAGTCTCCTGAATTATTTAGAAATAGTCTGATGAGTCAACCAATACTTAAAGATCGTCTCAATGTCTTTTAAGGGAAAAATAGCTTACCTGCCATAAGGGCAGTACACAGAAGCTTCTCAAGATAGCACATTTCACTTTTAGAAAACTGTCATGAAGTGTTTCTTTATATTATTCCTAAATCTATTGAATACATCTATCCATTGCTCCTAGTTCTGTCTCATGGGGCCAAACAAAAGTAATTCCAATTATTTATGCCAACCTTTAGATATATAATGAGAATTTTGACTTTTGATTTTATTTTTTCCCTCTGCAACTTTTGGCTAACTGAAAGCCTGTCTTCTGTTAATATTAACCTCACTTGACTAAGCCTAGAGGAATTTCAATTGTCCCTAACTCTTTTGCAAGAAGTAATTCATCCTCCTCAGCCTATTTGCAAACCCTCTAAATGTAGTTGAATTTGTAACATGATTTAACTTCCCTACAGTTTGCTTGACAAGGTTTGTTTCCTTAACAGATTATGAGATTATGATTGTTTAAGTTTGTTCAACTTTCAGCAATGAAGGAAGTATGGTATTATAAATGTCTTTTCTTTATTTTTATGGCCTAAGAGGAATTACAAGATTGAAATATGTAAAAGAATTCTTTCTCTGTCACTTAGATGTAATTTTGCCTATCAGAGAACATTTTAGAATCTTAATGGTTTTTCAAGTTTATTGTTTTCTCTGAGGCCTAAGCCTATGCCTGAGTATAATAATAAAACCTAGGTTTTTAACCTCTATAACTTCTTGTCCTTGTTGTTGTTCAGTCATTTCATCTGTGCCCAACTCTGTGACCCCATTTGGGGTTTTACTGGTAAAGACACTGGAGAGATTTGCCATTTCCTTCTCTAGATCATTTTACAGATGAGAAAACTGAAACAAACAGGGTTTAGTGCCTAGGCTCACACAACTAGTAAGTGTCTGAGGCCAGATTTGAACTCAGAAAAATGAGTCTTCCTGATTCCAGGCCTTGCATTTTATCCACTGTATCATCTAGTTGCCCATATAATTTCTATGTTGTAATCAATATATTTTGGCAGCAGTTACCTCCCACGTGAACTCAGAGAGGAGATTTTTCTCCCATACTATATATTTAAAGCTAGCTATCATGTCCAACCTATGTCTCTACTCTAGTCTAAACATCCTGCTTTCCTTCAACCTATCTTCACTCTTGATAGCTAATCTAGATAACCATCCTCTGAACATTCTCTAGTTTATCAACTCCTTTTCTAAAATGTGGAACCCAAAATTGAATACAGCATCCTGCATGTGGCCTGATCAGTGCAGCAGATGGAGGAACTGGAACCTTTCTTGTTCTGGACACTCTGTCTTCCTCAGGGCAACTTAAGTTCAGTTAGCATTTTTGGATGTTCCATTTCACTGTTTACCTATATTGATCTTGGAAGTTCACTGAGATTCTAGTTTTTTCTTTTTTTTAGACAAGCTACCCTCTAATCATGACCCTCTTTTCTTGTACTTGCAAAGCTGATTCATTGAGCCTAGCTATAAGACATTATATTTATCACTCTTCCATATTGTCGTTAGGTTCACCTCAGTGTTCTAACACATTGAGATCTTTTGGGATTGGGATTATTGTCTCGTAGATTAGATTCTTCAAAGAACTTTTGCTTTATGCAGACAAAAAGGTTAAAATTTCAAGGTTTGAGTTCTATCTTTGCTACTTATTGGCCATATGACCTTGCCATGGACCTTTCCTCATTTTCTCATACGTAGAATGGGTTTCACCCTATCTCACAGGGTTGTTGTAAGGGATACACTTTGTATAATGCAAAGTGTTATATATGTGTGAGCTCTTTTAGTGCTAAAGAAATATAATCAGATAAATAGAAGGGGTAGTTGTAAATATGGGGTTTTGTGGGGATTGGGTGAGACAATGGCTAAGAAAATGCTTGGGAAACTATAAAAGTGACATTCAGATATAAAGTATTAATAATAGGCACTTAAGAAATGTTAATTCAGTTGAATAATAACAGCAGTGTATCTGAGTAGGATGTAAATTAGATACCCAAAGGAAAGACATTTGGGAAATAGTGTAGTATAGTAGGGGAAAAAAGTACTAGATAAGAAAGCTTTCTAGAAAATAAATGTCAGAGGGTTAAAGCAGGCAGAGACTTCCCAGGCTCTTTCGTTCAACCTTTGGCATGATGAGCAGAGTACTTGTTTTGGAGTTAAGAAAGTCTAACTTCAAATCCTTCCTCTAACACTTACTATAGGATATAATATCCTTAAATTGAACAATTAAATTACAGACCATCTAAATCCGGGGATATTTAAATCTATTTCATAGATGTGGAAGGATTCATTAATTAGTGGTAGAGGAGGATTTGCCCTACTGTAATGTCAATAAAGATTTAATGTGTAATAAAATGATATGATTAGATGATACAATTATTTTCTCTTAGAGGAAAAAGCTTTTACAGATTTATAAAAAGAATCTGCATTTTTAAATTGCAGGTGGTTTTCAAAAGCATATTACTGGTTCATGGTAAAGATTAATTAAATTTCTGAAATTATTAAATAGTTCTCTTCCTAGAAGCCATGTATCTTAAGTGTAGTATGAGTGCAGAACATGAAGGGAGTTTTGGCAGTTCTGCTCTTTGCATTTCTAGTGTGTTGAGATTAGTGTCCTTTTGGTCATATTGGGGAGAACTACTTCTATTACATTTCCTGGAGGAACATATATATTTCTACTTACCCAATCTTGTCTATTCCCAGAATAACATCTATGTGCAGGTTTTTAATTTTCAGTAAGTATTTCTAGATTATTATGTGAAAGGCAACTAAGTGGCTTAGTGAATAGGATTTGGGATTTGGAGTCAGTAAAATCTACGTTCAAATCCTACCCCAGAGACTTATTAGTTATGTGACTCTGGGCATGTCACTCAAACCTCTGTTCATTTGATTTTCCTCACCTGTAAAATGGAAAGAACAACAGCACCTACCTGCAGAGTTGTTTTGAGGGGTTAACATGAGATTGGTGTGACTTAATACATGAAAAGCACTTTTTAAACCTTAAAACATGATATAAAAGCTAATTAGCTATTTTTAGATTTCTACCATAGGATCTTGCCCTGGCAGAGAACATCTTTTTGTAGCTTGTTCTATCGTTATTCAAAGATATCTATTCATTTATAGAAAATCTTAGCTTCCATCAAAGCACAACTCGGTTGCTACCTCCTACACAATGTCTTTCCTGATCCCTCCAACTTGGTACCCTCTCCTTTTTAAAATTACTATTTATATACTTTGTATTTACAAGGGTCAAGGAGAGATTCCTAATAGACAGTCAGGTGCTCTATATGCCTCCATATGCAGACAATATTGAGCTAATTAAGTCAAGCCCAGGAGCATTGTAGAATCTCCAAAGTGAGGTCCATCGTTACTCAAAAGAGTTTGGCTTACAACTAGAACAACAATGTTGTTCTAGTTGTACGACTACGAGTTATGAAACACCACAATTTCTAATGAATTAAAGTGTCATGGAGAAGCAGATAGTGGACAAGAGCAGGTCACAACACACCACATACAAGAAGGTATGTAGGAAAAACAGTGCAAAAGATGTCATTAAAGAAAGAAATGTATGATTGAGAAGAAGATGGAGAGAGCATAGGATAATAGATAGCTCATGTGTCTACTAATGTTCTCGCAAAGTCAACAAAAATCTGAAGAAGTCCTCTAGCATGTTGGGTAGGTCCCTTTTTGGTGAACTTATGGTAGGATATAGAGAAGAGTGCCTCTGGATGGGGAGGGATGAAGGGACAGTGATTTGCAAGGGAAGAGGAAATACACATTGACAAGATCATGAAATCAACAAATTCAGACAGATCCATTATCTTCTTTTCATTTACTTATTGCTGTCTGTAGAAGCAATAGAGCTTACATTTCTTGAGAGCAAGAACTGTTTCTCTTTTGACTTTGTATCCCCAGGGTCTAGAAGAGATTCTTGTGCATAGTAGATACTTTATAAATATTTGTTGAATTGAATTGAATTATGGTCAGAAAAGAAAGAGTCTGAAGAGACTACCAATCAACTGATCTTGGATAAGTCATAGAGGCCCTTGGTCTCAGTTTCCTATCTGTCTGTGAGAGAGTTGTGATAGATGATGTCTAGAGATCCACTAAAGCACAAAGATTTTATGATTATCACCTTTTTTTCCACAGGGCCATTATTAAAGCTTTTTATTTAATGAGCAATTCAGAAAACTATAGAAAAAATGAACAACAGCATGTTGCCCTCATTTCCTGTTTCCTAAGGGAATTTCTTTTTTCACTTATTAAGTTTCCTTGTGTATTTTTTGAAAGTTGACTAATGCAACTTTTAATCCTCTTGGAAATGCTGCCTTTTAAAACAACCTCCCTCTTGCCCATGGGTGGGTTATATGGGTTATACAGAGCAGGAGATTTGTCTTCTTAATTTTTACCCAAACCGATCTCATTTTTTTTTTTTTTTTGCTGAAAAATGATTATCCAGGACTTTAGTACCTACTCTGCCGCAGATCTTTCATTTTCCAGGGACCATTTCTGATTATGCTTCTACTGTAACTTGTTCTGGAAAGCTCTATCATATTATAGACTTCTTTTGGTAGCTAACAATCATGTTGAGAGTTGTAAAGAAATATCAAACAAGTTACCTTTAGTAATGAGACGTTTTTATTCCTCCCTAATGATGGTTTCTTCTATAAGTGATTCATCTTATGGCTAATGACTAAGTAATCACTTTGAGGAAGGGGAAAAGGGCATGATTTCAAAAAGCTATTGACTAGAATTGTAAGATATATTGGCCAACGCACAATAGATAAGCTAAGGAAAAATAGTTTTTAGAAAACAAAATGCACTTAGGTGCTTTAGGGAAATGAATAATGGATGGGAGAAATTTGTTCTCAAAAGATTTTCCTTGCTTTCAAAGAGCGTCTGAGGGCCCAGTTTTATTCAGTATATGCATTGTAGGAAAGACAAGCTTTTGGGTAGCAAGGCCTCCACTTGGGGTCTAGAATAATGACAGTAACAGCTTATATTTGCATAGTGCTTCATAGCTTCTAACGAACTTTAACTTACTCTTTTGACTCTCATATCTAATTTAATCTTCCTAATAACCTTGTGAAATAGGCTGGGAGGGAACTGTTATTCCTGTTTTAAAGATCAAGAAAATAAGGATCAGAGAGGTCTAGTGAATAGTTAAAAGTCATGTAAGTATCAGGTCAAGGAGCCAGGTTAGAGCCCAAATTTACTGACTCTTAATTCAGTGCTATTTATAGCTCAATGTCTGGTGCCTCTCTCTATTCCAGAAGATGCGAATGACTGCCACCCATATCTCACACTCCCTTCTGAATTCTCAGCATCTATACTGGCATTTCTCAGACTCTGTCTCATGGACCCCTTTGGCTCAAATACACCTTCCCTTCAGTCCCTTGCTGAGGCTCAGTGCATATCCTTTTTGATTTGTTCTCTGGCATAATCCTGTTGACTACCCCTTATTGCTGGAGAGTAGGTGCTCTCTGGGGAGTTTTTGTGGTACTACTCTCTCGTGGACTACTCTCTCGTGGTTTTCCCTGTCTTGGCTTGGACAATTCTTCTCAGTCTTCTTTGTTCTATCACCATTAATGTCTTTACTCAGATATGTGGGTTTACCTTCAAGGATGTTTCATGAACTCTTCTTTTACTATATTCTGTCTCTGTAATCTCATTGGCTTCCATGGGTTCAACTATCCTCTCTATGTAGATGACTCCCAAATCTATATCTCCAACTGTTTCTCCTGAGCTCCACATCACTAACTGCTGAATAGACTTTTTGAATAGCTGTCTTGTAGATATCTCAAATTCAGCTAGTCCAAAATAGAACTCATTATCTTTCCCCTAAATAAACTCAACACAATTTCTCACTTCCCATTTCTATCAAGGTCACAAGCATTCTTCCACAGGCATCAAAGTTCAAACCCTGAAAGCCAACCTTATTTCTTCTCTCTCTCTCTCTCTCTCTCTGTCTCTCTCTCCATCCTATCATATCCAATCATTTGCCAAGGCTTGTTCATTCTATTTCCACGTCTCTCACACTAATCCCCTTTTTCTCCACTTATAGAACTACTGTCTTAATAATGGGGAGCAAGGTGTACAATGGACAGTATACTGGATGTAGAGTCAGGAAGACCCAAGTTCAAATCCTGCCTCAGATACTACTAGCTGTGAGACCCTGGACAAATCACGTCACTTCATCCTCAGTTTCTTCATCTATAAAATGGAGATAATAATAGAACCTACTTCACAGGGTTGCTATGAGGATAAAATGAGATACCATGTATAAAGTGTTTTGCAAATCTTAAAGCATTTGGTAAATGCATCTTTTTATCATGTTTATCATCATCATCATCACTACTACTACTACTACTACTACTACTACTACTACTACTACTACTACTACTACTACTACTACAACCCCTTTCAAACTAAAAGAATTACAATGGTCTCTTAATAAGTCTCCTTGTCCAAGTATAAAATGAAGATGTCATAGTTAGAGAGTAGTTCTGAAAAAGATCTCAGGGTTTTAATGAGCAGCAAGCTCAATATGAATCAGCAGTGTAGCAATCAAAAAGTTAATATAAACTTGAGCTGCACTTAGAGAGGCCTAGCTTGTAGGAGTAAAGAAAGAAGTGATGGTACTCTTTTCTTGTCAGACTTTGTCTAGAGCAGAGTTTCTTAAATTTTTTCCCCTTCTGACTCAGTTCTTCTTAAACTGTGGGTCTGGACCCCATATGAGGTTGTAAAAAATTTGGTGACAATAAAAGGTTTCTGAGTGCACAATGACTAAAAATTAATTAAAAATCAAATATGTAATGAATCCAAGGTGTTTCTGGCAGCACTTGCCCATGATGCATCAGCAACTTCACTGCAGCCTTGGTTCTGAACATAAAGCACTGTGCATATCCTCAGGCCATGCATCACAGATAAACCCTGCCTAAACATGAAAAGGGATGATAAGTGGAAAAACTTTAAGAAGCCCTGGTCTAGAGCACTGTGTTCAGTCCTGGGCATCACAGTTTAAGAAAGACATTGATAAGCTGAAGAGTATCCAGAGGAGGTCAGCCAGGATGTGGAAAGACCTTGAATCAATGCCATATGAAGATTGGTTTAAGGACGTAGCATGTTTGGTCTGGAGGAGATAAGAATCCAGATGGTGTAGTGCCAATGTGATATTCACAGCACCTACGACGATTATAAATATGCTACCACAGTTCTGAATCACAAAATACAACAGTCTCTCCACATGGAAGACAGAACCAAATTATTTATTCAGACACCAGAAAGTCAAATCCCAACACCAGAAAACCAAATCCATCATAGCAACAAAGAAATCCATCATAGTAACCAAGAAATCTATACATAACAATGCAGGGGGCACTACCATCCCTAAGCCTTCCCTCGGTTAGGCTTCCCACAAATCAGCTCCCTTAAACAAATCATAAACAATCTCTCCCACTCATGGTAGTTGCTACCCCAGCAGCCTGCTTTCTCTGTCCTTCCCAGCTCTGACTAGTCTGACCAACTTCCTCTCAGCTCTGCTCCAGCTCCTCCCCCATTCCTGTTCCATGTGTTCAGCAAGCTTGTCCTACCACATGTGACTTAGGCTTTCATGTGATTTAAGCAGGTCACATGGGCCTACTAATGGATGGAACAGATCTTTAAATTAAACAAAAAATAACATATTAACAATACAGATGGATATAACATGGTAGGGACATTTAAGTTCTTAAAGGGTTGTTACGTGGAAAAGCAGGAAGACTTGTTTTGTTTGACCCCAGAGGACTCAAGAGCAATGAGTGAGAGGTCCAAAGAGGTACTTTAGGCTTGATGGCAGGAAACTTCCTAAAGATGAGAGCTTTTCTTTTTTTCTTTTTTAATATATAATTTATTTTCGGTTCTTAACATTCACTTCCACAAAAATTTGAATTGAAAATTGTCCTCCCATCTCTCCCCACCCCTCACTCCAGGATATCATACACCCCATCCACCCCTTCCTCCAGTCTGTCCTCCCTTCTATTATATACCCTTCTTCCATCCCCCTTCCCCTCTATTTTGCTCTAGGGCAAAATAGATTTCTGTACTCCATTGCCTGTATATCTTAATTTCCAGTTGCATGCTAAAACAATTTTTAACATTCATTCTTAAAGCTTTGAGTTCCATATTCTCTCACTCCCTCCCCACCCACCCTCATTGAGAAAACAAGCAATTCAATATAGATCATATATGTGTAACAATCCAAAGCATTTTGATAATAGTTATGTTATAAAAGACTAACCACATTTCCGTCTGTCCTATCCTGCCCTTCATTTATTCCATTCTCTCCCTTGACCTGTCCTCTCACAATAGTGTTTGCTTCTGATTATCCCTTTCCCCAATTGCTGTCCCTTATATTATGTTTCCTCTCCTATTCCCTTCCCCCTTGCCTTCTTTAGGGTAAAATAGATTTCCATATCCAATTAAGTGTGAGTTATTCCCTCCTTAGGCCAAATCCCATGAGAGTAAGGTTCAATTATTTCCTTTCATCTCCCCCTCCATTGTAAAAACTCTTTCTTCCCTCTTTTATGTGAGATGATTTGCTACATTTTATCTCCTCCTTTCTCTTACTCCTAGTACATTCCATTCAACAGTAAATTTTATTTTCTTTAGGTATTAGAAGTCCTCTATTTCATTGAAATTCCATTTTTTCCCCTGAAGTATTATACTCAGTTTTACTGGGTAGATGATTCTTGGTTTTAATGCTATCTCCTTTGACCTCTGGAATATCATATTCCAAGCCCTGTGATCCCTTAGTGTAGAAGGTGCTAAATCCTGTGCTATCCTGATTGTATTTCCATAATACTTGAATTGTTTCTTTCTGGCTGCTTGAAATATTTTCTTCTTGACCTGGGAACTCTGGAATTTGGCTACAATATTCCCAGGAGTTTTCCTTTTGAGATCTCTTTCAGGAGGTGATCAGTGAATTCTTTCCATTTCTATTTTACCCTCTGGTTCTAGAATATCAGGGCAGTTTTCCTTGATAATTTTTTGGAAGATGATATCTAAGCTCTTTTTTTGATCGTGGTTTTCAGGTAGACCAATAATTTTAAAATTATCTCTCCTGGATCTATTTTCCAGGTCAGTTGTTTTTCCAACAAGATATTTCACATTGTCTTCTATTTTTTCATTCTTTTGGTTTTGTTTTGTAATTTCTTGGTTTCTCATAAAGTCATTAGCTTCCATCTGCTCCATTCTAATTTTTAAAGAACTATTTTCTTCAGTGAGTTTTTGAACCTTCTTTTCCATTTGGCCCATTCTGATTTTTACAGCATTTTTCTCCACATTGGCTTTTTGGACCTCTTTTGCCATTTGGGTTAGTCTATTTTTAAAGGTGTTATTTTCTTCAGCATTTTTTTGGGGGTCTCCTTTTGTAAGCTGTTGACTTACTTTTCATGATTTTCTTGCATTTTTCACATTTCTCTTCTCAGTTTTTCCTTCACCTCACTTACTTGATTTTCAAAATCCTTTTTGAACTCTTCTATGACCTGAGACCATTGCATATTTTTTTGGAGGTTTTGGATGTAGAAGCCTTGACTTTGATGTCTTCCTCTGATGGTATGCTTTGTTCTTCATCATCTAAAAAGATGGAAGAAAATACCTTTTCACCAACCTTCTATAGTCTTATTTTTTCCCTTTTTTGGGCATTTTTCCCAACCAGTTACTTGACTTTTGAGTCCTTTGTCAAGTGGAGGGTATACTCTAAGGACCTGTAAGTTCTCAGTTCCTCCAAGGTGGCACAATCAAGGGAGAGGAGTTTACTCCTCTCTTGGCCTGTGCTCTGGCCTATAAGCAACCCACCAGCACTCTTTTCTGCCCTGGAAATGAGAGTATTATTCCCTCTCCACAGCCACCACCAGCTCCACCATGCCAACCAGTGCTCCTCCTCACCCCAGGACCGCCACTCAGGGCTGAGATCCAGACCAGATGCTTGATTCCCCCAGGGTGTTTAGGCAGAGGGCTCCAAAAGTGGAAGCTGCCACTTTCTGGGACCAGTGCTGGAGCTGGACCATGTTCCCTTCCCACCCAGGTGAAAGAACTTTCTCCCTGACCTTTGAAGCTGTCTTTGGCATTTGTAGGTTGAGAAATCTGGGAACTTTCAGGTGCTACCTGTGATTCCACACCCTGAAGCTTGCTCTAGTCCTGTTCCTGCCATGTTGCGCAGCCAAGGTTGGGTTGTGCTCTGCTCTGAGCTGGCGATAGACCTTTCCTGTTGGCCTTCCAGGCTATCTTGGGCTGGAAATATGCTTCACTCTGTCAATTTGTGGCTTCTGCTGCTTTAGAATTTGTTTAGAGTCATTTTTTACAGGTATTTTATGGGCTATGGGGGGAGAGCTAGAGCAGGTCCATCCTTCTACTCCACCATCTTGGCTCTGATGAGAGCTTTTCAATAGGAGAATGGGCTGATGAGTTCCCCCTCTTCGGAGGTCTTCAAGCAGAGCTCTCATTATCACTTGTTAGGTATATTGTAGTGAGGATTCTTTCCATGTATCAGTTAGACAATGTGGTTACTACCAAGGTCCCTTCCAGTCCTCCAATTCTATGATTCTGGGAGGTATTTCCCATTACATTTTCCCATTACATTTTCTATACAATCACAAAATTAATATTTCTAAAACAAATATCTGAGCATGTTTTCCCAAGAAGAACAAATGACTCCTTTTTTCCTCCAGAATAAAATACCAGCTCCTCTAAAATTCAAAGACCTTCTCAAGGTGTCAAAGACCTTGAGTTGAGCTAATTTAATAGTACTGTACTTCATTCAAGGTATATTCCAGCCAAACTGGCCTATGTTCCCAGTATACAACATCTCTTGTCTCCATTTCTTTGCAGAGTCTCTGCCACGCTTGGAAATGGAGGATCACCTCCCATCCATCTCTTTGATTCCAGAGCTTCCTTGAAGTCTCAGTTTAAGTGCCCTTTCTTAAACAAGGCTTTTCCTGATTAGGCAGCTAGGTGGTGCAGTGGATAGAGTGTTGAACCTAGAGTCAAGAAGACTTCAGTTCAAATCCAGCCTCAAATATTTACTAGTTGTGTGACCTTGGGTAAGTCCCTTAACCTCAATTTACTCAACTATAAAATGAGGATAATAATATACCTACCCTCCATTTGTAGTGAGGCTCAAAGGAGGTATTATTTGTCACTGTGTTACATAGTAAGCATGTAATAATTATTGGTTCCTTCCTTGATATTCCTTAATATTCTTCTTGCCTACCCCAGAAATTACTTTGTATTTCTTTCATACTTACCTAGCCATCATCATAACAACTGCCGGTTGGAAACTGGTTGCCTCTTTCAGGTCCAATGCAGTGCCTGTTTTAGCAAAGTCAACTCTTAGGTGAAGGAGTACAGTAAAAGTCAGGAGCTGAGTAGAGTCAAATGAAACTGCTGGCTAGACTGGATTGCAGCTATTATTTTGCCCTTTCATTGCTATCCAAGTCCCCATCCATTCTAAAGATCAATCTTTTTATTCTTTGTCACTTTTTCTTTTGACTTATTTTCTAATCTCTTCTGCCCTTCTGTTCCTGCCATTGATACTAGGTATATCATACTCCCTAGATATTCTGCAACATTCCCTGTCATACATGTATTGTTCTCAGAAATTTGTGATCATCTGTCCTGAGTTTTTATTTGGAAAATATAATCATTGTAACACTACCTTTATCAGTCATCGGCTATCAACATCAAGGCGAGCAAGACCGTCCACTAGCAAAAAAAAAATTACAACTTGCTGAAGGTTCAGATTATAGTTATCATTTTTAGCAGCAAAGTATTTTTAAATTAAGGTACATTTTAAAGACATAATACTATTGGGAACTTAATAGACTACAGTATAGTATAAACATAACTTTTATATGCACTGGGAAACCCAAAAGTTCATGTGACTTGTGATATTTGCTTTATTTCAGTGGTCTAGAACTGAACCTGAAATATCTCTGACGTATGCCCATAAATAAAACATGAATCATGAAGTGGCTTGTAAGGGAAGAAGAGTGAATAAAAGGAAAGAAAGGACAAGAACCAATATCAGTTGGGGTAAGGGGAAAGAGAGTGAAGGTCAAATTTCACATTCATAGTTATTGTTCTACACACCTTACGAAAGTATATTCCTTTTTCCTTTCCTTTTCTTTCTATTCTTAAGATCATCAAAATGTGAAAAACAAAAAAAACCCCTAAAACATTTCCTGGACCTCTCTTTTATTCATCTACTTTTATGATCTTTCATGACATAAAAGTTCTGGAGGGACACTTGTTTCTTCTCCTATTAGAATGAAACACTTCCAGTTGTTTAAATGTATCAACATGTATTCACTCATTTTTGTCTTTTTATCTTTCTCTTGAACACTACGTTTGTATTTCAAAGTTTCCATTCAGCTTTGGATTTTATGTTAAGAATGCTTGGAAGTCCTTTGTTTAAAGGTATATTTGTTTTCCCCTGTGTAACAGCAAGGTTGGTTTAAGGCTTGGTCTTCGAGCAAGAATTGTAGCCAGTAAACCCAAAGGAAAAAAAGGCAACTTTTGGCCATGGAGGGAGAGGAGAGGAGAGGAGAAGAGAGAAGAGAAGAGGAGTTGCTACTCACTCATAGGTTGTGTTTGTTCTTCGTTCTTGAAGAAGACCATGACATCAAGATGATGACATGACTTGCAGTTGACTTTGATTTGAGTGAGGGAGGGCTGTGCAAGGTCACCAACCTCACTTTCTTCTGCTTGTAAATGCTCTTACTTTGATTTTGGATGACTCTGAATGGGCAGCACACCAGATGGGGACTGTGAACTTTTGTCACAGTTGCACACACCCACAAGCTACACTAGAACATAGGAGAGTAGTTGTCCCCCTAGGAACCAAATTTCAAACCCCAAATACCTTTTTGGGGATTTCCCCAGAGGGAGTGTCATATGTGGGTTTTCACACTGAAGCGGCTGGAAAATGGATATTACAGACAATATGATTGGGTAGATTTCAGTGTATTTGTTATACAAGGTCTTCCCAAAATTCTTTTGCACTTTTAAGATTTAATAACTGTGGTTTTAGGTCTGATATACATGTTCTAGAAATAGTATGTAAAAGTACAGTTATTAAAAATTAGGTGAGTTACATTACAGTTTACACAGTATATTCTTATTCCAGATCCTAGGAGATGAACAAAAATCATCTAAAGTGAATAAGAAGATGAACTATTCTCAATAACTAATTTCACTGAAACTCCTATAAGCTGCCCAAAGAAATCTTGCTTTTATCCTTGATGAGGATAATAAAACTGTACATACTTTAAGGCTGAGACCACATAGCATCTCTACTTCCCTGACCACTCCACTCCTTTCTTAATTCTATAACCTCTGAACTTCTCTAGTACCTCGTCTCTAGCAGACTTTTTAGCCCTTAATTATATGTAGTCATACACATACATACATGTGTATTTTTGTGTACATATATGTGTGTATAAATACACACACATAATTTTGAGTCTCTTCTCTCCCCATCTCAATTATAAGCTCCATGAAGGCAGAGACAAACTTATTTTGCAACTATACTTCTCAAAAGCTTCACATAGTCCTAAGCACAATACTTAAATACATTTTACATTCTCATTTGTGTGTATGTGAGTGTGTGTGTGTGTGTGTGTGTGTGTGTGTGTGTGTGTGTGTGTGTGTGTGTGTATACTTAGTGGAAGCAAAGTAGGTTTGGGCTCCTAAGGAGTATCCCAATCTACTGCAGCTGCTTTTGGAAATTTAGAGGCACAGCAAACAGTAATGCTAAAAGCTACATGTTTGACATGTTTTAGCTCATACAAGGAAAGAATATGATCAAACTTGAGATATCTGGAGCATAGGGAAGAGAAGGGAATAGAGGTTCAGGGCAAAGGATATATCTGGATCATAGACACTTGAGATATAAAGGCATGATTGGATGCTTGAGAGGAAAGGATATATCTGTGAGTGCTGGAGGAGAGGCCTCTAGGTCTTGGGAAAGATACACCCCAAGTCATGATAGGTGGGGGAAGGTAATTATTGATGCTCAGTGAGATGTCAGTTAGTGAGGCTGCATGGGCCTGGAAAATTTCCAGGTACTGCAAAATCAAGAAAAGTTAGGTGCTTCTTGCTAAGAATTAGGAGCAGAGCTAGAATCTTTGTTGTCCTTCCTTCTAGAAGAGCTGGAATAGGTATAAAGGAAGGCTGGCCTGGGCATTTCCTTAAAATGAGGATTCTGGGAGGAATATCATTTGTGCAACGCTTCCAGAGTTTTTGTAAGGACCAAGTCATATAATACATAATAATTTGATTGGTAACCTTGAAGTGCAATATAAATGTAGGTATAATCCCTGCAGGATAAGTTCTTAGCTCTGCAGTGAGCAAGCCCATAACCTCAGGGCACTTTTCTATCTTTTCTGAATTAGACCTATAGGTGTGGATAGGTAGCACAGTGAAAGCCTGTCTTTCAGAATAATTCCAGTTCCCTCTCAGCAGAAATTGAGATAGTCCTGCTTAATTGGGGGGCTGGGGTGAGTACATTTCTTTCAGGTCTCTTCATGGCCCTTGTAGCTAGTGCCAGAGCCATGCAAATTACCCTGGAGTGTCACTTAGCAGCATGGGGAGCAGGGCATAGTGAACTGGAAACCATTTTCTTGATCGCTGATTTCTTTAAATAAGTATTGGGGAATTTTAAGCATGCCCATTCTGGAGCAGCTAGGCAAAGCTGGAATAAAGAACACTTACATAGTTGGGAAACAGGCAGCATTGAGTTGACAAACTCTAAGGGATTGGAGATCAGTTTCTATCCTAACATCCTAATTATACACCTGAGAATCACAGCCCTTAAATAGAAACCCCTTGGGATTTAAAAATAAAAATACAAACATTTACTGCAGCAAAATATTCTTAGTCCTCCCCTAGGAAAAATATAAATTCCTAAGAAAATCAAAAGTGAATAGGAAGGAAAGACAGTGTGTATTAAGTCTCATTTAGGTTCACCAAGAAATTTTCTCAGACCTGTAAGCACATGGAACAGCCTTAAGTTCCCTTGCTGATTTATAGCCTGAAAATTTTAAATGCAGTAGAACAATTTTCTATAGCATTTACTACTGCCAATTTATTGTGCAGCCATACTTTTTTTTTACTTAAACCTTTTCATTCTCTATCTAAACTTGGTGCTGCCATAAGATACACAGCCTACTCATTTGATTTATTGGCAGGATTCTCTTTAATTAAGAGATGCCTCATTTGTTCACATTTCAAAAAAAAAATCAATATGAAGAGAATTACACCCTAGCCACTGGAAATAATAAAAGCCAAACCATAAAGTAGCTACATACTTTAAAATTTCATTTAAAAAGTTGTTGGTGGAATCACTGCAAGCCATCTGGAATTCAGGAGTCCAAGAGAGTGCACATTTTTTGATCTAATAAAGGCATGCCACAGGTGCAGAGAGAAGCACAAGATTGAAAGTAGTGCTTCTAGGGCTGGAGAATAAAGCATGCTCCCTAGGGTAGTGTTGTGTTTTTCTTTTCCACTTTTAAAGAAATGAAATTATATTGAATGTAGCACTCATAAAAGTGTCAGTTTGATAGGCCTGGAGTCTGAAATTTCTTTCACCCACAAGGCAAGGGCAACACAGGCAAGAGGGTAGAAAATTTACAAATGGTAATGGACCTTAATTGGGATCCAAAGAGAATGATCAAACAAGTAGGACTTCAACAAGAATTAGGTCAAACTGTACCCTGGCTTTGACAGGATGGGGAGGGGAGAGGTCATTTGACTGTGAAATGCTTTAGTCTTTCATGGTGATTCATAGGATCAAAGATCTAAAGATGCTAGAGACCTTAGAGGTCATCTCATCAACCCAGCTTATTTGCAGATAAGAAAACTGGGGCCTAGGGAAGTTAAGTTGACTTGCCCAAGGTCACATATGTAATAATTATGGGAGGAAGGATTTCAACTTAAGTTCTCTGATGGCAGAGCCAGGGCTCTTTCTATCACACAATTTTTACTCCATTTCCATTCCATCTCCTTTTTAAGGAGATTGGAAATTCGCTTTAGAATGTATTGTTTTAAACATTTGGTTGTAAAAACACTTGCTCATTCTTATCACATCAGAAACAGGGCTGGCCTGATAGATTGGTAAAGTAGATGAGCACCTGTACAATATGATTTGAAGGGTTCCTGAATATTGTCTATATCAAAATATACATTTTTCCCCCCTTCAGTTTGCCACAGAGCTCTTCTATGGTCTGAAATTCCTACCACTCATGTCTCCACTGATTTGTATAATAAAGGTATAGGCCTTATCTTTAAGAAGCTGCTGTTAAAATGCACTTATCTCAGTCTGAGAGAAGATCCCTGACCCTCTTCCATTGCACAGATTCCTTTACTGTACTAGCCAGTCAGTCAGTCAATCAAGAGACATTCATTAAGTGCTTACTATGTGTTAGGTCATGTGCCAAATGCCAGTGACAGAAGAGCAAAAACAGTCTCTGCTCTCAAGGAGCTCATATTCTAGCAGAGGAAACAACATGGAAATAATTAACTATGTATGTGATAGTTGAGAATAGATGGAAGATAATCTCAGAGGGAAAAGTATTAAAAGTTGTAATGGACTGGGAAAATTCTCAAGCAGAGCATGGGACCTGAGCTTGGTCCGGAAGGAAGGCAGAGAAACTGAGGCAGAAATTTGAAAGTCAGAGCAAGGTAAAGAGTTAGGAGAGAAAGGGCCCTGTTTGGGAAGTAAACTGGCCATTGATGCTAGAGTATAGAGTCTGTGGAGAGTAGTACTGTAGGAAGACTGGTGAGTAGGAATAGGCCATGTTAGGAAGATCTTTGAAAGCCAAACAGATGGCTTTGTATTTGTTTCTGGAGGTAAGAGGGAACCACTGGAGCAGTGTAGGGTCTATGGTTGGACCTGTGCTTTGGAAAAATCTTTTTGGTGCTTGAGTGGATGATTGATTAGAGTAGATTTGAGGCAGGAAGGAGCTCCCTTCCCCCAGAAGGTTATTGTAATAGTGTAAGAGATGAGGACTTAGGCTGTGGGGATAGAGATAAAGGAACATAAACAGTGCATGCTGTGAATGTAAGAATGATGATTTTGTAACCATGAGTAAAAGTGTGAGTAGAGGGTAACACCTAGGTTGTAAGCTTGGGTAACTGGGAAGATGGTGGTACTCTCAACAGTATTAAGGAAATTCAAAAGAGGGGCAGGCTTTCAGGGAAAGGTTTTAGGGAAAGTTATGATTTTGATATGTTGAGTTTCAGATGCTTATGAGACATCCATTTTAAGATGTTCAAAAAGTAGTTGGTAATCCAGGATTTTAACTCTGGACAGAGATATGTAATATGTATATATAGATCTGGGTTATGTAGATCCGGATATGTAGATCTGGGAGTCATCTGCATAGAGAATGTAATTGAACCCTTGAAAACTGATAAAATCACCAAGTAAACTAGTCAAGTATAGAGTAAAAAGAGAAAGAGATCCCAGGAGAGCCTTAGGGGAACAACTATGTGAGCATTAAATGGATGAAGAACCAGTAGGTGTTCCCTACAGAAATGAAACTCTAGATCTGGTCCAAATTTAGAGATAATATTTTCCTTAAAATCTTTAAAATATCCTTGACTTTCCTTATAACTTTTGAGACAATTCAACTGGATTAAACATACAGATGACACATAAGTAAATAGAAAGAGAGAGATGGATGGATGGAACATTTATCAAGTGCTCATTATGTGCCAGGCACTGTGTTAAGTGCTGAAAAGTGAAAATATAAGCAAAGAGAAAGAAAGAAAGGAAGTTCCTGTTCTCAAGGAGATTACATTCTAGTGGGGGAGGGGAAGAGAACACTCCAAAGGAAACTGAAAAATGAGTATAGGAGGAAGGTGGCAGGAGCAGAACTAGGTGAGAAGTGAATATGGCTGGCCTGGGGAGCTTTCTCAAATAGAGCTTCTGGGCAGGAACTCACCAGTTGAAACGGGGGCCGCAGGGATGAAGGCAGCCAGGACAGAGGTAGAAAAGTTTTGAGAGTCAGGAGAAAAGAGAGACAAGAAAAGAATGAGAGGAGAAGAACTGGAAGAACCTAGTGAATACATCTTTATCAAGGAGTTTAACAACAAAGAGGAGGAGAGATATAGTATGATAGTGGGGATGATAAGTCAAGTGAGGCTTTTTTAAGGATGGGGGAAGACAAACATGTTTATAGGCATCAGAGTAGGAACCAGGAATTGAAATAAGTGGAATATAAGAAAGAGAATCAGGATGATAATAGGGAAGATCTATAGGAGAAGACAGGAAGGGATAATAGGATCACGAGTGCATGTTAAGGGATTGACCTTGACAAAGAGAAAGGCTACCTCTTCATCTGAGATATGAAGGAAGGGGGAGATAGTAGAGAAGATGTCTTAGTGATATGAGATGAAAAGGAAAGAAGAAGGGGGGCTCATAGCAAATGGACTTTTTGGTGAAATCTGGGGCAAAGTCCACATTTGAGAGGGTGAGGGTTAGGGGTGCCAAGGAAGATGTTAGGAGAGATGAGAAAGCCTTGAACAGCTGCTTTGAAGAATGAGTGAATAAATTAAGAAGCAATAAAATGATTGTTTCCCTTCAGTAAAGGCCCACTTGAGATTAGAGAACATAAATTTGTAGTGGATACAATTGGCATGGTTTTGTGATTTCCTGTAGTTTCATTCAGCAGCACATGAGCAAAAAGAGACAGATGATGAGAGTAATATAGGGGTGGGTTTTGGCAAGGGATGATTGGAGATAAGACAGGGCAGCCTGTGATCAAGAGAAGAGGTTAATGTAGAGTTGAGCTGTTTTACCAAGGGGTCAAGATAGAGAAAGAAGAGTATAGCTAGTGAAGAACAGATTGCCTTGCAAAGTACTCAGTTCCTTCATAGCAGAGTTTGTCTTTGTTTTCCCAGGGCTTAGGGCAGTACCTGACACATAGTAGGCTCTTAATAAACGTTTATTGACTAGCTGACTGACAGTACCAAGACGTAGAAGGAATTATAGTAGTTGAAAGGCATAAAGACAGAATGACAAAAGATTATGATTATATAAATAATTTCAGAGTTAGGATCCAGATTAGATGATTATTTAGAGGGCTTGACTCTAAGGCAATAAGAAAAAAGATAAATTTCACTGAGACAGGGAAAAGAGATAAGAATGATGGTAGTATGTATTTTTGGCAGTTGAGGATAACAGTTCTAGACATAGTGCTTCTCCATAGAGCACCCTGGGTATCCAGAGTGAGGGAAAGCATGGACGGAGGAATTAAACACAATGGTTTTGGACAAGGAGAGATGAAAAGGGGTCAGAAGTGCCCTAAGAGAAAGGTAATTTAAAACAAATTGATGGCTTCATAGATTTTACCTAGACTTGACCTTTGTCCAAAGTCTGGAAATTATCCAAGGAATCATACCTATGTTGTGACATAGTGATCTGAGTTCTGGCTACTTTCTGTGCCCCTGTAAGTCACTGTCTAAAAGTCCCTTTTTCCCTTCTTTTACTGTGAAATTTTAATAACTTTTTTTTTTTTGTTAGGCAATCAGAATAACTGCAGGTTTTATGACTGCAAGGGTCTTTCCGTGGAATCTGCTCTTGTAAACCACTTAGAAATGTAAAGTCATGTAATCTGTTTGCTCATGGGTTTCCTCGGTGTGGATTATAACAACACCAGTCAGGCTTTGTAAAGACTATCAAGGTATTTCTGGGAGCAAATTCAATATTTTAGTGTCAGTCTCGAAGACCCTAAGTAATTTAGGTTTTGGTTACCTTAGAAACCTTTTGTCCCCCTGTGAGTTGCCGTTGGCTGTCAAACACAGGACTGTTTTTGAAAGTCCATAATTCTTTATTCCTGCAGCAAAGGAGAAACATTAAGCTTGCAAATGAACACAGTCAGGATTTTATTTGAAGGAAAGAGACAGTTCTGTTATTATGTGGGTGGAGGGAGAAGGAATTTAGAGCCCACTCCAACCAACAAATTATATTTCTGAAGGTTTGAAAATTGAACTGAGGGGGAGGAGAAATACATCATATGGAAAGCAGCTGGACTGCACTGGCTTTGATTGTCTTCTCTGTTATCTCCTTATCCTTTTTTCCTGCTACTTGAGGGGAGGAGGGAAGGTAAATTAGAATATAGTGGGGAAACTCCCTCAGCTATCAATTTAGCTTCTCCTTCCCTCATCATAGAACTCCATTGCCAGACGGTTCCCAGAAAATCCCAAGAAGGAGAATCAGCCTTTGAGGAGTTTAGGGTTGAGAGAGAATGAAGGGGACATAAGCTTTGTAAAATGTATCCCTTTGATTTTTTCCTTGTGGGATCCTAACTCCTCTTTTAGAAATTATGCCGACTCTGATCTACTTGTATACTTCCCAATATAGGCATTCCCCTACTTATAGGTGAGAACAGAATGAATTCTATGAATTCATTCCAAGTATCCTGAGTACAGCCTTTTCCTCCTATTTGGCCAAAGTGCTGGCTAGTCAGTATACCTCAGTTTCAGTTTTGACCCTGTCACTTATTGATCTTGGGTAAGCAATTTTCCTTATCTGGGCTTTTGGTTCATCTATAAAATAGCAGGATTGGGCTAGATCATTTCTGGTCCCTTCTAGTCTTAGGATTCAAGTTGCAGCGTTTCTCAGACTGGGGTGGGGTGGGATGAGGTGTTAGGGAATTTTAGGTATTAGGCATAATTTTTATTTACAAAGCTCTGGGATTATGGGTTTAATTCTGGAGGCACGATGTGTTTGTTTTGTACACTACTGGGTTGTGGGGATCAGAAAGATTCTGGTGACCTTATAATAGTAAAGATCCTTACGAATCAAACTCTAGGAGCCGCCCAATTTAGAGAGCACATAAATTTGGAGAAGCCTTATCTCATTTTTCTTCGGGGTGGGGGAGCCATTGTTACTTCAAAAAAACCCAAAACAAACCAAACCAAAAAACCCCACACAACCAAACATTTATTCTCCTAGCCTCCTTTTTCAGTAGCAAGCCTTTCTCAATTTCATGGATATTTTAAAAGGCATTTTCAACTCTTCAGAACAGTAGGTGATGACATATATGTAAAAGTAACAGAGGGAGGTTTCTTTTTCATTTCCCGGCACTGGTATTTCAGACTAGAACACAACAGAAAAAAAAAAGTCTAGCAGCTGGACAGGGCAGCTAATCCACAGCTGGTCCTGCTGGCAAGGTTCTGGGCATTATCTGTTACTGGCCCTGACTTAAGCTGAGCTAAAGAAGGACACCACCCTCCTCCCAGTTACAGGGTCTCAACGAGGCCAGCAAGGTTTATGCCAAGGACGTGAGCGGCCCAATGACCACTCTGTCAGCTGGATAAAGCCAGGGGCCCCCTTCTAAGCTCCTTCTCAAGGAGAGCTGGGTTGGCTCCCGGGCAGGAAGAGAAGTTTTTGAGCAGCCGGGCCTGAACTAGCGACCACAGATAAGGTATGCCCACCGCCCGGGGGGGTCTTCTGCTGCCCCCCGGGGCGAGGGTCTTCCAGGAAGCCCAGCTCGAACGGCCGGCGCCCCCTCCTCCCGCTTCTCTCCTAGGCCACGTGCTGGAGGAAGGCTCTGCAGCAGCCACCCGGGCGGAGCTCCTGCGCCCACTCCGCCCACTCCCCGCCTTTCCCGGGGCCTGGCCGCCCACCTTGCCGCTCCGCCCCTTCGTCCGCCTCCGCCTCCCCAGGCAGCCCAGCCTCGAGCCCGCAGCGCCTGCCCGGCCCGGCCCGGCCAGCTTCCCGGGGAGCGCAGCCACCGCACCTGCCGAGCCCAGCCGCGGGCACCCCGGCTCCCCCTCCTCCCTGCGGGGTCTCCCATGACGCCTGAGCTTAGCCCCTCCACCTGCCAAGCATGACCACTTCCCTGCAAGATGGGCAGAGCGCCCCGGGGAGAGCGGCTGCCCGGGGCTTGGGGCTGGCCCAGGTGTGCGGCGCTGCCCAGGAGAGGGGCGACGCCGGCGCCCTGGCCGCGCGCCCCCCGGGGCTGCCCTGTCGGACGCTCCTGCCCGCCCTGGAGGGAGCCCACTTTTGTGCTGAGGACAGGTAGGTGGCCTCCGGGGAGGGGAGCCGACCGGGGTGAGGAGGACGGTCCTGGAGGGGAAGCCTGGGCTAGAACTCCGGCCAAGTTTGGGAAAAGTATCCCAAGACAGTCCCCTTCCCAGCTCGCTCCTGGGATCGCTAGGACATTGCGATCTCCCGGTGTCTTCCCCTAGACAGCCTTGCCCATTCATTGAGAGCCGCCTCTCCTTCTCCCTCCTGACACCCGCCTCTTCTGAGTGGAACCAGAAGGCAGCGAAGACTCCAGGGTGATTTTTTTTTCCTTCGAGGCCCTGCATTTTCTTAATAAACACTCTTGGTTTCTTTAAACTGTAGCATAAATGAAACCTCGCCTCCCACACAGACATTACCGGTACCTAGCCAGAAAAAGCAATGCTCTGGATGGATATTTGATCAGTCGTGCTTCCCGCAGGCAGAGGATGGAGTCGTTTAAAATATTCTCCAATCTTATACCGTTCAGCATCAAGTACATTTGTAGTTGTCTGTGTCTAAAGTAGGGCATTCCTTAGGAGAGAAAAGGCTGCAAAGGTAGAAAGCTTACAGATTAAACCTCTTATTGACCTCCTTCAACTCCCATGGCTCAGGTACCGCTTATTTATTTATTGATTGTTAGGTTCGGAGCATTCTAAACTCTAGCAAAGTTACATTACTTTTCGGTGCACTGCAGTGTTCATTTATACTAGCAAGTTCCATTAACTGAACTGCTTTCAAAGACAGTACTAGTTGCTGTTTTGTAGCTTAAGCATCTGAGAAGTCAACAGACTGTGTGTGGGCAACGTTTTGAATGAAATTTGAAGGGAGATGAACCACAGCTATAATTAATAAGTATAACTTTCAAAATGTGATTAGTAAAGTATAATAGAACAGGTTTCTCTAAATGCAGTAAAGATTCCCTTCTTTTCATTGAAGCTTTTAAAGAATTTTTTTGTTTGTTTGTTTGCTTAGAGCAGTTTCCATCTACCGTTTTGGTCTATGTATTTTTGCTTCAGAAAAGTTACCAAAAACTGCCGTTTACCCACATGCCTGATGGTTTGTGGAAGGTCAAAAGGGTAAAGGATATTACAAAAGGTTTAAGTTTATTAAAGTAGTTTTTAAAAATTTAATCCACAGAAAGTATAACAGAAAACCTTTTAGTGTACTTTATGTAATATTAGGTCTGTTAGAGTACCGTTTGGCCTTAACAGTTTTAAATTCTGACAGTAATTATGTTTTACATTCTGTTTTATGTAAATTATATCCTATGTTCTGTTGGTTGCAGGAGAAAAAAGAAAGATCTCAATGTTCTAGAAATGCCATCTATTCCAAATCCTTTCCCTGAGCTTTATTGTTCTCCATTTACATCAGTGTTTTCAGCAAGCCTATTTCCCAAAGCAAACTCAAGGAAAAAACAGGTATGGTTTTTAGTTTCATTGTTATAACTCTTAGGATTGACAAAATCACATAACATCCTAAAAGACACATTCACTCTTCTGATTTCGGTTTTTGTGTCTGTGGTTTATTTAACAACAGTCATGAAAAGGAGTCAGGCTTTCCTCATAGTGTTAGCTTCAAGGCTAAAAACTCCCCAGTAAAATATGTGAAAAATCAATATGTGTTTAGTTGTAACAAATTGTAACAAGTATGATATATTAAATAACACAATCATATATATGTGTGTGTGTATATATATATATATACATATATATATACTGTGTATAAATATAGTAACATAATTTCTATTTTCTCCCTTTCCAACAAGTATTTATTAAGCACACAAGGCCAAAAATGCAGTGGTTCTTGCCACAAGTAAACAACTGTAAAGTATATGCAAAGTAATACAAATAATTTCAAGAGGGAATTTCATGAGAGTGGGTGATTAGGTTACCAAAATCCTTATGTAGGAGGTGGTACCTACCTTGAAGGAAGCTGATTCTTCAAGGTGGAGGTGAGTAGGGCGTACAGTCTAGATAAAGAAGGCTTGATCCTCTATCCCCTTTGTTAGATTTCTTTAGTTCTTGAGATCCTCCATGCCATTAACTCGGTCACCCTTTAGTAATTCAGTGACAAAGTTAATTGGGCTCCAAACTTCTTCCATTTTTCCTTCCAGCATTTTGAGTTCTAGAGGAAGGCTACTTGGAGTGAAAGTTTGGAAGCCTCTGGCTGCAGAGGGGAATGGTGGACAAGGAATTGAAAGGTGATATTTAGGTATTTAAGATTTCTTCCTTTTCCTGGCACATAGTAGGTGCTTAATAAATGCTTGCTCATATGACTGTAAAGGTTCTACTTTGGGCTTATACATATGTATTTTTTGGGGGGGGGGGGTTGGGGGGGGAGATGGATCAATCAGCTTTACTTCTCATTTTACTTATGATTCTTTCCACGGTCTTTGGGGAGGGGGGAACACTAGGGATCAACAGGCTTCTACCCTTGGGCTTCTAGCCCAAGGAAGGTAGGAAAGAAATAAAAAGTGGGAAAGGGGAGGGGAGAGATGTAGTTGGGTAAGCAGATTTGGGCTTTATATCAGGAAAAACTTCCTACCAGTCCGTTGTTCAGAAGTGCAGTGGGCTGCCTTGATGTGTGATGGGTTTTCCTTTTATTGGAGATCTTCACGCAAAAGCTGGATGACTAATGTTTGTGCATGTTATGGTGGTAAGTCCTCTTGAGTATTGGTTGAATTAGGTCATTGCTGAAATCCTTTGCAACTCTCAAATTTTATGGTCCTGGTAGCAACAGAAGGGTGAATGCTAACCAGCTTCCCTTCCTGCTGGTAAGCATCATGTTTCTTTACTTTAACTCTTTCATTACTCTGGTATGGGCAGGTTATATTTTCCTTCCAGAGTCTATGTCAGCAGCTCAGTGTTATTTGGAAACAGAAAAACAGTAGTCTTTTGTTGGAAGGGGTGGGGGTGACTAAGCAGTTTGTTTTTTTTTCCTCAGAGAAAGCTTCCTTCTTAAGGTTTCTATGTGTATTTGCATATATATGTTTATGCTGAGCAGTTACTAGGGTAGAGTTATTGGGACTTCTTCTAGGATGCCAACATGGGAGGTTTGCAGTTCTCTCCATGGCTGTCTGAAGACCTTGACCTTTAATGAGATTGTGCTTGATATTCCTTAGGAGTAGGACCTGCTTTCTTGTTTGTTCCTAGTCATAATGTCCCTGTAACATGTAGGATGACACTTTTCTCCTCTCATGGCCCTACCTGCCTCCTCCCCAACCAATGAAAGGTGCAGTTGAGTTTCTTTAGGAGATGAGCCTATGCCCTTTTCTAGAACAAATGCTGCCATGGTTGAATTGTTGGACTGTCTTCTGCACCAGTGGTGTCATACTCAAAAAGAAACAGGTCCACTAAAATATCTGGGCCAAATGTTGACTTAGAAAACCATACATTATCTGTGTTATACTGTAATTTAACTTACGTATTTAAATATTTCCCAAATACATTTTAATCTGGTTCAGGCTACACTTGGTCATGAGTTTGATGCTTCCATTCTACAGTGTTCAGTGCTCGCTCACCTCCCCAATGCTGCCACTCTTCCATCTATCCTCTTTTCCACCACTGTTCCCCAAGATCTTCACCCAGGAAGGAATTTCTAGTTGACTATGTGTGTATGTAGAACATGACTTGTGATTTCACTGATAAAATGAGTTCCTAGATTGAGAAACTCCTTTTATTGATACAGATATATTGGCAGATGCTATGACTTACTGAGTTACTTAGATATTGAGTCTTGTCCAGGGTCATACAACCAGTATGTGTCAGAGGTAGGAGTTGAACTTCTTGGCTTAAAGGCCAACTCTCTCCACTATGGCACACTGCTTCCTTTATAGTTTGTAGGTAGAAAGTGCCTAAGTAATAGTCTATGATCCATTCACAGTAACTTAGAGGAGGAGTAGAGGAGAACAAGGAGGCATATGTAGCAATATTCCAAGAAATAATGTCCTTTGGCTGGAGTGAGTTATGTCAGGAAGAGAGATTTTCATGCATTTTAAAATCCTCCAATGTAATACGAATGAGAGTTAAAGATCTTCTTCACCCATTGAAGGGCCTGCCCATTGGGTGAAGCTTGATTTGGGGAGGCCCGCACCTTTTCTTAATTTCTAATGAGGCAATGGTTTTGAAGGGTTGTGATGCTGTCTGGCTGTGAAAAGTATATAACTCTGTGGTGAGGTTTTACTTTGGGGCTTACTCATTGGAAGTGTTTGTTTGGTCAGACGAGACTCTGGGCAGCTACTAAAGAGCCTCCAGGCTTTGAAAACCCAGATGTTGGTGCTTCTCTCCCTGGTAACTGTGTGTATGTATTGTTTCTTCTGGCCACCATGTGATCGCCTGCCCTGTGTCAGTTGTCCATAAAATAGTCTTTTTGGCAAGCATATATTTTGTATTCAGACAACATGGCCAGCCCATCAGAGTTGCGCTCTCCGAATCATAGTTTGAATGCTTGCCAGTTCAGCTCAAGCAAGGACTTCACTGTCTGGTACCTTGTCTTGCCAGGTGATCCTCAAAATCTTGAGACAGTTCAAATGGAAGCAATTCAGTTTCCTGGCAGAAGTGATACAAGGACGCTCTCTAGGTCTCTCTCAAGAATTTTGGATTTGACTGTGCAACATGGGATACACTGGCACAGGCCCACGTCATAATGTGCCCACATCAGAAAGGGTGCTGTGCTCTGTGAGCAAAGCAGAATTGAGACAGCACAAAGTAAACGTAGGATGTGCAAATTTGTGGTATCCACCCCAAATATTCACATGGATTATCTCTGCCCAATGGTAGAGCATTCTGAGCTTGTAATGGTCTGCTCAGCCACAGTTGGACACACTGAAATTTCACTTTATCATGGTGACATCATTTTGGTCCTTTTTGATAGTGAAGGACAACTAATGTATGTATGTAATGATCAAACAGTTGGAAGCCCTGTCTGTTAATCTTTATTTCTCTGTATTTTCTCTGAAGTTCAGGGTGCTGACATTTTCCCCTGATGTGAATGATATATGTGCTTGATTAAAGTCATTGTTGACCCCTCAAAAAGTTGCTTTCCTTTTAGAAAAGCAGATTTACGAACCTGTACAGCAGGCCCTCCTCTGTATATTGGAGTCCTTGCTGATACACCCAAGTGCCTTGTTCATGTCTTAGATAATGGAAATCACTACTTTGAGGTAGGAGGTGGCAGGTATAGGATGAATACTATAGGACTTGAAGTGTGGCCTTTTCTAGATTGGTGTTCATGAATGTTAGAGGAAAGCATAATATTGAATGGAAACTATGTGTCTTTAAGTGGAAGATAGTAGTATGGGGGAAGAAAATGTACAAAAAGAGCTTTGTAGCTGGGGAGTATGGTTCAGAATCAAGAAAAATGGATCCCAAAGTGATAGGTGGCCATGGGGAAATGACTGGGTTTTGGTGTGGGTTTTTTTTTTTTTTTTTGAGAAGGATGGGGGATAACTCAGTGAATGATAGACCAGATTGTGTTCTAAGCTGAAGAATGTTCATTTAGGGTCTGTTTATATCTCGGAATGAGAAGGGGACTAGGTTAATTTCTGTATCTCATGGCAGGATATATCTACCACAAACAGGTGTCATCAGTGGAGGATGTTTCTAAGCGACAGTCTCTGAAGGGAAAGTGATGGAGATGTCATGGTGGGGCAGTCACTAACTGGCATATTTTTGTGTCTGAGTGTTATGCCTAGTCTGAGGAGCATCTATGGCTAAGATGATTATTAAAGTGAGAAGTATTGTTTTGAGGGGAGAGAACAGTATGTCTTGGTGTATTTGTGTTTCCCAAAGCACAGTGAAAAGAACAAGTAGATTGAGACTAGGGAGACCTAGGTATTTGATTTTTGCAGCTGAGGAAAATTATTTAAGTTTTCTGGTTTTCTTCATCTGTAAAATGAAGGAGAAAGGGTTTGAACTGGATCACCTTTAAGGTTTGCTACAGCTCTGAGAGACAGCTCCTGTGGCATGCTGATAGGGCTGGAAATGAGCGGGTTTTAAGTGTAGGCCCTTGTCCTAACATATGCATACTTATTTGGGGAAGTGTGAAAAGTCTTTTTAAAAGGGGGACCAGATTTGTAAAAGGGAAGCATGTTTTCTATTGCTTTGATATTAGTTTTATACTTTGGTGCCCTTCCCTTTCTTTTTGGACCATCTAATCAGGTAATAGGGTTTCCACACAGACATCCTTACTGGTTAGTGATCAGGGAGGATTCTCTTGGTCTAGATTAACATGGACCAGTCCTGAACATGGATTGATCCTGGAAGATGGCTACTTGTAGACTGTAAACTCCATTAAGAGAGGCACCAGTTTCTTCATAACACTTTTGCTCCTTCTAGTATAACGTAGTATTCTATATAAAATAGGTGCTCAATAAATGTTTGATTTATATTTTTGCTTATTTTTAGCCACATATATTGTTATTAATATTTTGACAGATACTCAAATATATATACATATGTATATATGCCTCTTTGTGTTTGTGTGTGTGTTTGTGTGTATTATGGGTATAAATAGGAAGGAACCAGAAAGTTGAAGGAGAGACAAGCTTTCTTTTTTTTCCTTCTTATTTTTCCTTTGACCTTACATGTATAAATCTTTTGTTTTTTTATTTTTTATATGTGATTATTTCCTTGAAATTGGTGCCGTACATAACACTTTAATGTTAGCATGTTCTTTTTTCATGCCTTATTTTGTTTGAACTTCAGAACAACCCTATGAAGTAGATTCACTGAAAGTATTATTAGCCTGATTTTGTTGGTGGGGAAACTGAGGCCCATGGTTACACAACTAGTTAATATCCAAGGCAGGCTTTGAACCTAGTTCTTCATGATATCCAGTTTTACTGTTCTTTTATTACACAGTCTCTCACAGGAAATGTATGTGTATGTGTCTCTCTCATATCTTCTACGAAAGCTCTATTTTGATGTCTAAGACGGTGTTGACCATCACCTAGGACGGTGTTGACCTTGGGTTCTTGAAATCTATGTTGTTGGAACATAGTCTCTCCTGAACACTACCCAGCTGAAAAGAATTCAAAGTATAGCCCTAAAAGTATCAGTCATTTAAGGATCTGCATGGGATGTTTAGGACATGATCAGTCAGCTACTATGTGATGAGTTTTTTCAGCTATTACAATTCATCTCCTAAGGGATAGAGGAAATGGGATTCATATTGGTGGAGAGAGTAAACCATATGTATGAAATAATAGTCTTGCAATATTGAAGTGTTTGTGAATAAAAATATATTGTCTTTTCAGTTAAAATATGTACAGAGTTGTCCTTAGATTTCTTTGGTCAAGGTATTTGACCTTTTGTTAAATAATGATGTAAATTAAATAGTGATGTAACTAACTCAGTATGTAACAAGTTCTTAATATTTATTGTTGAAACATGAGAGAGCAAATGTATGATTCTCTTGTCCTTGTCCTTTCATTTTCTATTTAATCACGGTTGTCTTTTTTTTTTTTGAGAAGGTTAATTCATTTTAATAAATATTTGACTTTGGGCCTAATACGTCAAAGACATGTTATTTAGAATTGTTATTGTTAAATTATTAGAAATTATTCTAGGTACTTAGCACTTTCAAATAAACAAATTCTTCAACACAGCAAATTTTGAAAGATTTGACAGAAGATTTAACAGAGTTAAAAACTTGTTTGGCCATTCAAAACCATAGTCAAAATCATTTTACCGACCATAAATATTTTTTCACAGTTTGAGATGCCTGCATAATGCATGAGAGGCAAAGCATATCAAAGCCACAAATAGGATGTGTTTTATCTTCCTTAACAAATAAAATACCCAAGTATATACCGCTACTGGTCTTTTTTCTTTTTTACTTAAAGAAGAAGGGAACTGGACTCTTTTGGCTCTTTTTCTTTTTTATTATGCTAACTAGAGATATATTTCCCAGGCAAATCTATTCAGTGCTCCTCTCTAACGTTTGTTTGAAGATTGCCTTCCTTTATTTAGTAGAAGTTTGTGAAAAGTTGTGTGCAAATGTTGTGTTTTGTAAATTGACCAATATAACTGATTGATACAGTAATTTCATATATCCTCTGCCTTAATTTTTTTCTGACGATTTTACAATAACCCCTAAAATTTTATTCCATAGAGGGTAGTGAACAGAAATGTAAATAAAAATCACCATTAAATGCTCTGTCATTCTGCTAGGTGGGGAACCTGGCACTGACAGGCACATCTGACCCTTGATTTGACTTTTTCTGGCTCATGGAGTCAGGCTGTGCTTGTCCTAGTCAGAACTGTAATTCTCAAGAATCCTCTACAAGTTTGTGACCTTTTTGTGTAGTTATAAAAAGTTATCCATCCCTAACTTTGAGTGACCTGATACGAGTCCTTGTGAAGAATTATCTCCCAATTCATCGTTCTCCAGCCTTTTTTTTTTATTGCATACCCCATCAGTTAGGAAAGTTTGAGTACATACCTCCAATATATGTATATTTATTTATGTTACATATGTGCTATTTTATTGATATACATTATAAAACATACAAAAGAAAGTTTAAAAGGATGAGATAAGGATAGAAACAATGTTTGATTTTATAAATAATATGAAACCTTTTGGTTTTGAGAACAATGTAATTCATTATATTTTTAAAGTTCCATGTATGTACTGAGGATAGGATGAACTTATAAAGAATTGTTGGTAATTATTGAGCTTATTTGATAATGCAGGTAGCCAAACAGGGGAATTCCTTCCTTCCTCCCTTCCTCCCTTCCTCCCTTCCCCCCTTCCCCCCTTCCCCCCTTCCCCCCTTCCCCCCTTCCCCCCTTCCCTTCCTTTCCCTTCCCTTCCTTTCCCTTCCCTTCCCTTCCCTCCTCCCTCCTTCTCTCTCTCCCTTCCTCCCTTCTTTCTTTCTTCCTTACCTTTTCCTTCTTTCCTTTTTCTCTTCCATTGTTTTTTTGGAAATGCCTTTTTATTGAAAAACACATACTACAGTCAATTATTAGTTCATAATAGTAAACTTTAGTTATGTTTTTCCTGTGTGTAGATATTCATTATACACAATGGAAAAACAATGAGCAAAAGTGAATTTTGACAACAGTGAGCAAAAGTTTCTTCTTTCAGCTGAGCAGAAGCTTTTCAGTATAAATCCCACCCCCCTTTTCTTTGTGTTGTTCTGCTAAATGAGTGCTGTCAGACCTTTCCTATTTCTGTTCAGTTATTTTAGTTGTATTTTTGTGTGAGCATTAGGAATAGTAAGAAGGCCAGTTTGGCTGGACCACAGAGCGCAGGGAGGGAAGTAATTCAAAATGGAAGTCTAGAAAAATGAAGTCTAGAAAGTAAGGTTGGGGAAATAACTACAGAGGGCTTTAATGTGAAATGCAGTTTATGTTTTATCCAAGAGGCAATAGGAGGCCACTGGAGTTTGAGAAGTTTAATTGAGTTTCTATTGGGGAATGACATGATCAGATTTATGATTTAGGAAAGTCACTGTAGCAGATTTATGTAGGATGGACTGGAATGGATTTGAAGCAGAGAAAACAAGTCATCAGTCATTGCAGCTGTACATAGGAAAGTGATGAGGGCCTGAGTAGCGGCTATGTGAGAGGAGACTGGGGAATAGATGCTTCCAGTCGTTGTAGAGATAGAATGACAAGATTTGCCAACTGTTTCTATATGTGAGGTGAGAGAAAGTGAAAATTTTGGGATGACTATGAGATTAATGTAGGTAACTGGAAGGATGATGGTACCTGGACAGAAACAGAGAAGTTTGGAAGAAGGGGGTATGTTGGGGCAGCAGATACTGCCATGAAATCTGTGATATAGATCACAATCTATATGTGTTTGCTTGACCTGTGTGACTCACTCTGTGACACCTAAAACTAAAAGGCAGGGAGTGAGGTACAGAGTACACTCTCAGAGTACCTTTTGCGACATGGGGTGATCTTGGTTGGGGGCAGTATGCTGGGGTGCTGGAATTTAGTGCCTGGATGGTGGTAAGGTTATAAATACTCTGAGAGGGTCAACCCTTTGTTTGCAGAAGTGGGAAGGTTGGGAACTTGCACAGTGGTGGTGCTGGTGGGTAGTGGTAGTGGTGATGGTGGTGAAAGAGAATATTGGACTGGTCTTATGGTTGGCAGTAGTATGTGTGTGGTCTGCTACTTACCTTGACATCCTATCTGGTTGATCATACATTCCTTAGGATAATGCTGTGGACCACTAGGGGACTGGAGCCTCAACTTTGGAGATCACTGCCTTGTTCATATGAGGATAGAGTTCATGCAATATTTCCTGACATTTTCTAAATTGTTTCCATGAAATATTTTGTGTAAAAAAAGATGCCAATATTAGCTATTTCAGAAGAGGAAGTACTCAGCAGCTTATATGTTCATGTTCTGTTCATTTTTAAAGTACATACGTTGTTTGGTCCTTGAACATATTTTCCTTTACAATGTTATAAATAGTTGTTAGATTCCCATGCTATCCCACACAAAATCCTATTTAAAACAGTGCCTTACATTTTTAATGAAAAATAGTAGACAATAATACTGTTGCAGTACTAGCAAATGAACCGAAGCAAAAAAATATATAAGAATTTTTCAATTTTCGTGCATGCTGATGTCTGAGAAATAACAGATTTAATTGGAGAATAAGGAAGTGACAAACTTTTATTGAAGTTTCAAAGAGAACTTCTGAGTTTCTTCCAGGAATTTAGAATATAAAAAATTTATTCTGAACTTAAACATCAAAATGAGTATTTCCACATACACAGCAGAACACAAAAAGAGGATTATCTTGGAAACTATCACTCCCTGTTTCATGCTGGTTGATTTTTTAAAAGTACATCATAAATTTAAAATTTACTTTCAAGACTTCCACTTGTCTGTACTTTTTTCTGAATGTCCTTTTGTTCTCTTTTCTTCATTAAAAAAAGTTTCCCTGGTACTATCACTATGGCTAACTCTCCCTTCTTTTTTTCCTCATCAGACCCACAGAACAGAATCAGCCCACCTCCAAGTCATATGTTTTTCTTTTTTAACTTTCCTAATAACTTCTGAATACATTAAGATTCTTAAAGGATACTTTTTTCTCCTCTTGTTAGAATGTTTGCACTATATGCCATGGCTCCTTCCAAATGCAAATTAATTTACGGGTTTTTAGTCTTTGTATTTCCAAGTCCCTACTCAGCTCCAGACTTTTCATCAGAAATACTTGAAAGTCTTTTATTTCATTAAAAGTCCACCTCCCTGTTTTTCAACTGTAGGATTACACTCAGCTTTGTGAGGTGAGTTATTTCTTGGTTGTAAGCCTCTGTCTTTTGATTTTTGAAATCTTGTATTCTAAGATCCCCTTTCATTTACAGTAAAAGCTACCAGGTCTTGTGTGAATCTGATGTGGTTCCTTCATACTTCATTCAGGGTGCTTGGAATATTTTTTCTTTCGTGTGGAGACTCAGGATTTTGGCTATGATATCCTTGGGACATTTGGGATTACCTTTCAGGAGGTAATCAGTGGATTCTTTGCTTCTATATTTTGCTTCTGATTTTAATGGTTCAGGGCAATTTTGTTATTTCTTGAAATGCAGTGACCAGGCCTTTTTTTAAAATCATAATTTTCAGGGAGTTCAGTGATTTCTTGAAAAATAAAATCTCAAAGTACATGAATGCAATAATTTTATTTGAACAATTGCAGATTGTTTTCCAAAATGGTTGTACTAATTCACAGTTACACTAACAATGCATTAGTGTTCTATCTTTCCACATCTCCTCCGTTATTGACTATGCTTATATTTTTTCATTTTTGCTGGGTGGGAGAGTGAAACTTCAGGTTTATTTTGATTTTCATTTATCTTAAGACAGAGTTCTAGGGACCTAGTAGTCTGTGGTTTCTCTGCTGTCCTGGTCTGCACGCCTCCTTGTACCATTGGTTGCTGCTTCTCCCTAGGGCTCTTTTGGTTTCTGATGCCGTTGGGTCATCTGTGCTCCCCTCCCTGAGGCTTTTTTTGGGGTTCCCTTTGCCCTTGCTGCCTCAGGACACAGTGTTTCAGGCTACACAAATCTCTGGCCTAGCTCTAGTTTTTCTGGGAGATGAGTAGCTGCTTGCATGAGCTGATGATGATTTTTCCTTTAGCCCCCCCTTTCTTCTTATAATTTTTTTGGATCATGATTTGGTCTGGTGCCAGTTTTTTATTTTTCAGAAGTAGTCATGTAGAAGCTGGGAGTTTTATTTCCATTCAGGCAGCCATCTTGGCAGAAATTTTCAATAGTTTACAAGTGGAAGACACTAATTTTTATTTAATTTGCTTCATAATTTATGACTTGTGTAGGCATATTATTTTCAGGATTATCAATTATGATTAAAATTATTTTTTGGCTGACTAGTGGAATGAGATGGAGATGGAAGAGAAAGAAAAGAGGGAAGGTTTTGAGATGAGTGAAAAAGAGAAAAACATGAGAGAGAAATTTAAGACTATGTTTGTACTTAAGGGGATGGCTCAGAATCAACTGGGTATGATGAGGCACTCTCAAAGAGGTGATGGGAAAGAGAAGTTGGATCAGTTCCCCATGATTGCCACCAGGTGGCACTATTCTTCCATGACAGCTTGGATGTCATCAGGCTTGATGACAGATTTGGAGGTGGAACCTCTGTGGTCCCTTCCATAGTTCAAAGCCTTCATTTTTAGAGATGAAGAAACTGAGGCACCATGATCATAAAAGCTAACATAGGGGGGAAGTACTGAAGTCAGCATTTGAGCCCCAGTTCTTGGACTTTACAGTTTCACACCAAGGTTCCTTTTGGGATCAGGTTTGGAAAGAACCTTTTGTACGTATGAATAGTTTGCAAGCTTGGTGCTTTAACTGGGTGATGCATAGGTAACATATACATACTTTTAGCATTATGTTCCCATACTTTTAGAACTGTTTCATTATGTGTTTAATAGCTGGTTGGTTAATTTGATTCCTATTTGATAAGCAGTGCTTATTGTGCCTTTGGAAATAACAAATTAACATTAAGTTAGTTTCAAGTGAATCATTATTTGGAAAGCAATGTTTAGACCTTTGCAAATTAAGAAAAACCTCCTGAAATATTGAGGTTTCCAAAAAAATTTTTTGAACATGATGATTTGTAATAGTAAATATATACGTATATGTATATATACATACATATATTGTATGTGCATATATACATATACCTTATACATACATATATATGTATACATACACACACACATAAATATACAATATATACATACACACATTATATATATTCATATATATGAGTTTTATTTTCTATTTCTTTGAGACATAATAAAAGAATGGCCTTTCATTTTTCTAGAGGTCATTGTGTATCTTTGGAGAAATACTCCTTGGTTGGGGAAGACTAGATAGAGTTGTTTGTGTTTTAATGTGAATAGGACAGAGAAAGGGGCTGAACCTGTGATTTTGTTGATGTAGGGAACTTTTGGCAGTGGACCTTTTTCCTGCCAATGCAGGTCAGCAAGTTCTTCGTAACTTACAGCCTTAGAGTTACCTTAGAGCACCGAGAGGTTGAACAACTTGCCTAAAGTCATTCAAGAAGTGTCAGAGACTGGTTCATACTCAGATCTTCTTATCTCTGGGACCAGAACTGTATCCACTATGCCATGCTGGCTCTCTTCAGTATAAATAAGAGCCTTCAATAATTTAAAATACCCTTAGGGATCTGTTATTTAATCAATGAAGGTATATTTACCAAAGCTCATCCTTGTCTTCCCATAAATTTGCCAAGTGTTTTTTTTTTTTTTTTTGACATTTTAAGGAGTGGGTAAGCTGTCCATTGGTTATTTCTTTTTCTTCTTTTTTGCTATGTGACCAGCCCCATATGTTTTCCAATCATACATTTTTTTTTTTTACATCATTTGTATCATTACTTCTGCAGAGTTCTTTGTTTGTAATATGTTTTATCTTACTCGCACCCACGGTGCACAGCTCCAATATGCACTTTCAAAGCAACTCCCACAGATTTCTAGTATACTTTTAAAATTAAATTAGGATCCCTCAATTAATTTTAAAAGTGTGCCAGAAATCTGTGGGAGTTGCTTTGAAAAATGCAAATTGAATAGCAATGAAGATGCTGTTGTAAAGCATCTCAATGTACCTGAGAAGGGAAGAGAGAGAACTGGGATTTGGCTGCCATGCCACTCTTGGCTCTGCCCTCCAAACAAGGGATAAGTAAAGTAAAAGAAGAACCTAGGCCAGGAGAAGGGGAGAGATTGTATTGTGAGATGGGTGGGAAAAAAGGGATTTAGAAAGAAATTGGAACAGCAGAGGCTTCAGAGCAGCATTCAGGAGAGGAGATAGATGACAAAATGGTAGATCTGCAGTATGAAGGTCTGATACAGAACCCATTCGAATAACTCACAAAAAGGTGGAAGAAAAGAATACCGCGTAACGTGTTAAGTTAAAGAGCTTCCACTAAAGCTTTGCCTTGATGCCTGCTCACATTATAGAAGTGACCCTGAAGTTTTGAAGGCTATGTCAGTGAGAGTATCAGCTCTAGTAGATTTTTGGAAGCTGTGAAAGCTCTGAATAGGGGCCAGTTAGAGACTGTATATCTTTCTGAGGGAGGATTAGCTAAGGACCAGGGACTAAGCATCAGGCAAAGAGAAGGTCCACCAATAAGGAATGCATGGATGTGCTTGATTTTTTTTTTGATAGACACCCATTAAATTGTTTTATAAAGTATAAAATTGCATTTTGTACCATTAAAGGTTGTACTCAGATGAAATAATAGCTTTTAAGGATTATAAATAAAAATGGCTGATATTGATATAGTACCTTAAGGTTTGCAAAACACTTTACATTTATTATCTCTTTCAATTCCCACCCCTCTAGCAGGGAGGTGCTATTAATTATCCCCATTTTACAGATGAAAAAATTGAGACAAATGGAGGTTAAGTGACTTAACTGGGGTCTAGTTTCTTAGACAAAATTTCAATTTAGATCTTCCTTATTCCAAGTCAGGTACTTTATCCACTGTGTTACCTAATTGAGGAGAAAAAGGACAGTATGTTGTAGGCCAGTGAGAGAAGGATGAATAAGAAGACAAGATTTCTTAGGGCAAGAGCTAGAGAACTTCATTTTCTTGTGAAGGAGAGAGATACAATGGAAGAGCCATTTTGAACAGGATCCAGGGGGCCAAATAGGAGCAGAAGCTTATCAAGCACCTGTTAGATGCAGAATATTCTGCTGTGCTGGGAGAAGTACATGTTCAGGTAAAACATGGCTTCTGACTTTGGGGAGCTCACAAGCTACAGAAAGTACATGGATTTGGGACCAGATGGGGTTGGATGGTGAGTGGATTGAAGAGGATGAGGATGGCTTTCACCTAGGTGAGACTTCGTAATGCTATTTTAAACCTTGTGCTAAGTGGACTGAGTACTTGGAATCCATAGTGATGGCGTGTGTGTGTGTGTGTGTGTGTGTGTGTGTGTGTGTGTGTGTGTGTGTGATGATAATAGACAGGTAATTTGTGGAGAGGAAGGGGAGAATCCAGGGACATCAATCCTCTGCATAAGGAAGTTCCATCCTTTTTATGGTCAACAATCCCAGAGAGAGATATTAGGGAATCCTAAAATAAGACACAAGGATGTGAAGGGGTATATTCTTCCTCTACTCTCCTCCCTATCCCCGTGTTACAGATACTTAACCTTCTTTTCAAACCATAGAGAATAATACCATTTCCATAAATTCTTTGCTAAGTTCTGCCCATTACATTCTTTATGATTTTATAAAAGTGTTCAAAATTGTTTATAAGACCGATGGTATAGTATATATTGTTCTTCAGGTACAGCTCACTTCTCTCTGCATCGCTTTATGCAAGTCTTTCATGTCTCTTTGAAATCATCTATTTCCTTGGTTCATATACCATTCATTTACCATAATTATCCAACAATTCCTCAATTAATGAGTATCTTTTTAGTTTCCAATTTTTTGCTACCACAAAAAGAACTGCTATAAATATTTGTGTACATACAGGACCTTTTTCTTTTTCTTTTTTACCTTTTGATAGAAGTGTAGCAGTGATAGAGCTGGGATAAAAGGCATGTACCATTTAGTAACTTTTTTTGCCTAAAATTTCAAATTGCTTTGTAGAATGGTTGTATCCATCTGCAGATCCACCAGCAATGCTTTAATGTGTTTGTTTTTCCATGGTCATTTTCCTTGTTAGTCCGACGGGTGTGACATGGTACTGCAAAATTGTTTTAATTTGCTTATTCTCTAATTGATCATGATTTGGAACATTTTTTTATATGATTATAAAATAGCCTATGTTTCCTTCCTTGAGAACTGCCTTTTCATCTCCTTATAGAATTGGTGAATGGCTCTTATTCTGATAAATTTGAATACAGTTCCTTATTATATGTCTTGGAAATGAGACATTTATCACAGAAACTTTCTACAAGGATCTTTCCCAGCTGATTTTTTTTATTGTATTCTCAAAACAATTTGACACTAGTTAAAAAAATAGAAAGATTGATCAGTGGAACATTAGGTACACAACATACAGAAGCAAAATATATCTAGTAGTATGGTATTTGATAAACATAGAAAAACCGCAGATGCTGGGAGAACTACTCGCTATTTGATAAAAATGCTAGAAAAATTGGATAGCAGCATGGAAGAAATTGGATTTAAGCCAGCACTTATACCAAGATACCAAATGGATACATCCCCTAGATATAAAAGGTCACATCATGAACAAATTAAAGAAACATGGAAAAAATTACCTACCAGATCTATAGACAGAATAAACATTCATGACTGAACAAATGTTGTAGAATCAGAAACGATAAAATAGATGATTTTGATTGCGTGAAATTAAAAAGTTTTTGCACAAACAGATCTGATAAAGATAAGATTAAAAGAGAAACAATCAACAAGGACTTCATTATCATGACTGCACATACTTTGAGTTTTGGGAGAAGACAGTGGTGAACCATAGGGAGGAACCTTAGGAGTCAAGAGGGAATTGGTTAATTGTCCAGTAAATGAGGAACTTTTGTACAGTGTAGAGTAGGATTGTTTGTCCCATCAAATTGTAAGCTCCTTGAAGAGAGGACCTGTCTTTTGCCTCTTTTTGTATCCCTAGTGCTTAGCACAGTGCCAGGCACATAATTATCATACTTAACAAATGCTTATTGCTTGGTTGATAAGTATTAGTTTTTCAGATGTATACTCAGATATTAGGATTTTGCTATTAATGCACATATGTTGGATGGAATAATGAAGGAACAGTATGTGGAAAAGATATATATGGGCATCATTAACCAACAAAAACTCCGTATGAGTGTATAACACTTGGCAGGCACTAGTAGATGAACACTGTTAATTTAATGTGTGGGACATAAGTGGACTAAGAAGGAGCTGTATTAAATTGAAGAAGACTGTGTCAAAGACTTTTATACTGTACATACTTTTAATAAAATTATTTTTACATTTTTAATAAATTTTAATAAATGCTATCTTAGGGATCATTTGTACCTATTGAATTGAGCTCAGAACACTTCAGGCATCATTGGTCTAGAAATGTCTGGTCCCATCAACTATATTATGGTTAAGAGTGACGACGTGAGTTCAAATTTCTTCTCAGACACTTATTTGCTATGTAAGCTAGGGCATGTCACTTATCCTTTGTCAGCCTTGGTTTTCTCATTTGTAAAATGAGCATAATAATAGATAGCTTCTACTTCACAGGGTTATTTGGGTCACAGGGCCAAGTGAGGTATAAAGAATTTTGTAAGCCAATCACCATCACAAATTATTTTAGAAAAAGAACTGTGCTTTCATATGATCAAAGTGCCTAGCATGGTGTTGGGCACATAATTGGTATTCTTTAATAAACATTTGATAGGTAGATTACTGTATGAAAGATGTGATAGAGCTTAGGCTAGAGATAATATCCTTGCTATCCCTAGTAGCATTCTTAGATGATATTAGAGCAACTGATCTTAATCAAATAGTTAAAATCCCATTTTGTGGTGACTGTAGTGACATCACCAAAAACTGGGCCCTTATTGGGCAAAATAGTATATTCATTCCTTCTTAATCAAAGGCTAGCATTGAAGCATCTACCTATGTAGTGGAGTCCATCTGTTAACATGAAAAAAAGTTAAAATATTCTTATTTCAAGAGCAGCACACAAATTTTGCCTTTTTACTTTCCCTATTTAAAATGAACTTTCAAAAAAATTTTAAAAATGGTCTACAGGCTTAAATCTAACCACTTTTGAGCCATTTACAACCTGGACTCTGTCAGTTGGGTAGTAGATAATCTGTTACATGAGCATTTGTTGGAGGAATTAAGGAAGAAAGAGTGTTTATTGGTCTAGATGGAAATCTCCAGAGTTTCTCAGCTACATTCCTGGGCAGAGTCACAGATAAGGGTTCTTGTAGGGTATTGTGTGTGTGTGTGTGTGTGTGTGTGTGTGTGTTTGTTTGTATGTGTTTGTCCTTTGTTGCTGAAGAAGACCATGACATCAGAGAAATGATGACATGACTTGCACTTGACTTTGTTTTGAGTGAGGGAGGGCTGTGCAGGTCACCAGCCTCACTTCTCCTCCAGAGCCATCTGAATCCAGTGACCTGATAGTCATCAGGATGATTGGAGATGACCCAGGATGAGGCAGTTGGGGTGAAGTGACTTGCCCAAGGTCATGCAGCTGGTGAGTGTCAAGTGTGTGAGGTGAGATTTGAACTCAGGTCCTCCTGCCTCCTGCACTGGTGCTCTATCCACTGCACCACCTAGAAGCCCCTCTTTGTAGGGTATTACAAAGGAAAAGAAGTGTAAGATTGGTACTTAATGGAAAGATTGAGGGAAAGATTGGGAACTTCCAGACATTACTTAAATAAAGAAACATAATTATGGGACACTAAAGAAAAATATGAATATTGGTTCAGGTCTCCAGAAGCGTACCTTGGATTATCAGATGCTGATAGAGATACCGATCAGAAACAAGCTTGACTGCTAATGAACCACTATGAATTCTCGTATTTTTGATAATTTTTTTATTTGTTTTTTGTTGCCTTGTGAACATTATCAACCTTATCAATTCATGCATGTTAATTTTAAAGTCTGTATTTTTATGGGGCTGCAATATTGAAAAAGATCTATCAATTAGCCTGCATTTACAGCTTATGGAAGATTGCGTCCATTCTTGGGAAAATGGACATCTGCTTGTGAAACACTGTTCAGGCAAAAAAATTAGTGCTGGCATTAATTTTGTTTTGACACAAGTCTGGTCAGTGTCAGATTTCCCTTTGGAGGCACTGTGCTTTATGTTAGAGTACTCTCTCTGTACATTGCCAAGGGAGTTAAGATTAGCCAGTATGTTCTTGTAGATATGTGAATTGGAATACTTGGTCACAATACTTGGGCCTCATTTTTATATGCCTCATAAGCTGAACCCTCAAAAAAATTCTGTTACAGTCAGGCTGTAAGATTGTGGGGTTATTTAGCTCCCAGGTCTTATGCAGAAAAGTCTCGAGAAATATCTTAGGACAAAATGTATTGCTACTCCTTCAGTCTGAGGCATTCAAGATGGAGTGTACTTGCTCTCTTTGGGTTGGAAGATCACAGCATCTAGCATAGCCCATTTAACATTTCCCTTCTGGTCTATAAGAGAGAAAGGATTTTTCATACATTGGTCCCATATCATTCATACATTAGACCCATATCTCTGGCATCTGATAAAAACTTTCCTTATAATGAATTTTATTTCCTTCACCGGGAGGTTGGTCCTGGTCCTATGAAATTCTGTTTTCTAGAATGTCGTATCATTCCAGAACTAGTTACCTTCCCACTAAGCAAACCTTTTGTTCTTGATCCTTTTTCTCTGTTAAGGAAATAATCTCAGAACAATGAAATTTCTTAACTTGGGAGTGGGTCAGCGAGTTTTATGACTTGTCATAAAGTCCACTGACCCAAAGGGCAATTTAGAGACAGTTGTTGGGCAAAGAAGATTGCAACATATTACTGAGGATGATTTGCGTACAAGAAGGGGTATAAATATGTCACCTGGAGCATCTGTGCTCTGAAAAGGAGGTGGGCTGGCCACATAGTGAAATTGAGAGAGAATAGATGGATGGTTCATATGCTGCATTGGTATCCACATAATATTAAAAGATACAGAGGAAGACAGCAAAATTTGGAGTAGGCCTCCTGTGGAAGGCTTATGAAAGAAACGAAGAGTCTCACAGGATGAGAAGGCATGGATGGATTATGATTTGTACTAGTGGGGAGTGCATCCGATGATAAAGTAATGGGCCTATTGAAGCTTAAGTCCTTGATGGATGTTTGTCCATCTACTTGAGTTTGACCAAAACACGGAGAAGAACTTAGGCACGAGACCTTAGGATCTGAATATTCTTAAGGAACACCTAGAGTAGGGGTTCTTAATTTTTTGTGTATGTTGACTTTCTTGGTAGCCTCTGTGGACCCCTTCTAAGATTAATGTTTTCAAATGCATAAAATACGTAAGATTGCAAAGGAAACTAATTATATTGAAATACATTTATCAAAGTATTTTTTAAAGAAATCCACACCCAGGTTGAGAACCCCAGCTTTAGAGGCAATATGGCAGTAAATGAATGAAAGAATGAAAAAAACCCCAACATTTGTTAAGCATTAAGAGTTAGGGACATAAATAGAAAAGCAAGACACAATCCCTGCTCTCTAAGGAGCCTTGCATTCTAATAGGGAAGCTTACTCAAATAGGAGGTTTCATATGCTAATTAGATTAAAAGGCTCAGTGGTACTTAGGTTCCAGTCAAATCAACAAGCATTTTTTAAGCTTGTTGCCAAAAGGCAAGGTTCTGGGGATAATAATAAAAGCAAAAAAACAAAACAAACAAACAAAAAAAACCATCGTTCCTGCCATGAAAGAGTTTGCTTTCTAATGGAGTTAAACAGCTTGGAAGATTTAAGTGGAAGAGGCTGTTAGAAGTGTTCTTACAAGGGCATGTTAAATAAAGAAGTCCAAAGAGTCAGGAGTGGGTGCCTGGATTGGAGTGAAGGGGTGAACACAGCAGCTGAGCATCAAGAATCTTCTTCTTTTAAAAAATTAAAAAAAATTTTTTTCCCCACCGAATAGCCTTTTATTTTTCCAATTACATGTAAAAATAGTTTTCAACATTCACTTTTTTATAAGATTTAGAGTTCCCAATTTTTTATCCCTCCCTCTTCACTCTTCTTCCTCCCCCAAATAGCAAACAATCTAATATAGGCTATACATGTACCATAATTTAAAACATTTTCATGTTAGTCATGTTGTGAAGGAAGAATCAGAAAAGGGGAAAAATCATGAGAAAGAAAAAAAGGTGAAAATAGTATACTTTGATCTGCATTCAGACTCCATAGTTCTTTCTCTGGACATGGACAGCATTTTCCACCATGAGTCTTTTAGAATTGTCTTGGATCATTGTATTGCTGAGAAGAGCTAAGTCTCTTACAGTTGATCATCACATAGTGTTGTTACTGTGTACAGTGTTCTGGTTCAGCTTACTTCACTCAGCATCAGTTCATGTAAGTCTTTCCAGGTTTTTCTGAATCTGCCTGTTCATCATTTCTTGTAGCACAATTGTATTCTATTGCATTCATATACCACAACTTGTTTAACCATTCCCCAGTTAATGGGCATCTCCCAATTTCCAGTTCTTTGCTACCACTAAAAGAACTGCTATAAATATTTTTACACATGTGGGTCCTTTTCCTTTTCCATGATCTCTCCAGGATATGGACTTACTAATAGTATTTCTGGATTAAAGGGTAAAGCATGCATCTTCTTGAGTTTGCCTGATAAAACCACATTTATTTTGGAGTTTTGAACCATCAGCAGGGTCAGGGACTAGTGATATAGTGTGGGACTTTGATTTAGGAAGACCTGGCTTCAAATCTTATATCTAAGCATATAGTTCTGGGCAAGTCAATAAACCTCTTTATGTCTTACACAAGTTCCTTGGAGTGATGGACTAAATCACAGATGGTTATGATTTGATGGAGAGTCTCACATTCTGAATAAATCAGTAACTTTACTGAAGGATATACATGCAAGTTATGGTCCTTATTCACTTCCCATTCATCCCAGAAAGCATGGGAGAGGACTTACTTTATTCAACCAAGTGAAGCATCCAAAGTAGATGATCAGTTTAATGCTTCTTGGACTAGCAAGGCTAATCACCTCCTATGGAAGTGGATGTTTGTCAAAGAATCTGTTCTAAAAGTAATGTGGTCACTTATCAGCAGGCCAGACGCCATTAGATAAATTCTTGTGCTGAACGTTTCAGTACATTTTAAAGAAAATACCACTTTCCTTAGCACAAAATCAGAGTATTGAAGTCCTATTTGTCATATTTGCAGTTTAATATTACCATAGTGTTTTGAAGGTGAACGTTTAATTTGAGAAAAATATGCTTCTTTAAAATGTTTTAGGGTGTAAACTGAGTGGACTAGGGATTGAAAGGGGAATAGAGCTGACAGAGTACTATAAATTAGTGTTACTTAAGAATGACATAAGATTTCATATTTATGTACATATTTAGCTCTGTGTTTATGCTTCCTATGATTTTATTTTCAAGAAGGCCCATGTTTAAGTGGTAACAATTGCCTTGTTCATGTCAATGTTAATTTTGTTTGAATTGGAAAAAGTTTCACTTATTTAAAGAAGAAAGTAGCTGTAGATTAATAAATATTCCATTTCAAGGGTTACCAGACCTTGTCCCTAAACAGTGCTCACCTTTTTTACATTAATATTCTTTCTGTGATTTTGTATGGCTGAAAAATCAGAAATCACACTCTAAAAAAATTAAAGTGTTGAATCATTCTGTTGTCCGTCAAAAGATGTGATAACCTTAAGTGGGCTGCAGTATATTAACAGTGTAGTAACACAGAAGAATTGACTTTAAGGATGTTTTCAGATTGGTGTATGACCAGAAAGAGGAGGTGAATTGGACATGCTGTGTGAGCAAGGGCAAACCAAAGGAGAGCTCACATGCTTGGTTGGTATCTACCCAATGTCAGAACATCAAGAGAAAGCCCCTCAGTGTGTTTAGTTGTACTCGTAGGGGATGGGGGAACATGCCCTGAGAGTCTCTACCTGAGAAGGCATGGATGGGTTGTAACTACACCCTTAGCAGGAGTCTTTTCATCAGAGATTCACTGGAATATTCAGTTAGGAGGAAGTGTTTGTGTCTTATTTATTATCTTACAAAGTGTCTAGCAACATGAAAAGTAAAGGCATTTGAAAGTAACCTATAGAAGAGGGCTTGTGTTTCATAATTAAAATAGGTTGTGAACTCCATGTTTTTACTGTGCACTAATGTAGGTTGGTTTTTTTATGCCATTTAAACTGTCAGATGATTGAGATATCTTACTGGACAGAATGAGATAATATGGAGTTATTTCATTGAAATCTAAGAATAATCCTGAAGTCAAGGTCATTACAGTTTTATCGCTCAGTGATTTGTGGATCAAAATATTTTGGAAAAAATTATCTTTGGATAATTCCATGGCTTTTTCATACTTTTCAGTTGCTTTTGTTACTTAACATATTAAAAATAAGACTACTCAAATTCTCTGGAAGAATGGTTCTATACTTTCAGTGATCTTTTAGACTTGGCAGTATTACATTTTGTCAGATTGCACACACTAAATCACACAATAGATTTATTTTTTAAAGCAGAACAATATATTTATTTAATATACAGGTCTAAAATATGCATTGATGTTTTTACATCACAGTAATTTCTGGATATACTCATCCCACTTCACCCTACCCACTCATAACTGACACTGACAGGATCTAACAAACTGTATAATATTCCATACCCCTAGACCTCTGCCATTCCAAGGAAAGGAGCCTGGTGGATTTCCTTGCCTCTTCTCTTGGCTAATGACTGATCATTACATTCTGATATATAGACTTCAGATTTTTTATTGTCCCTTTCATCTCCATTATTGTAGTGAATATAATGTTTTTATACTGCTATGTCATTATGCATCAGTTCATGCAAGATTTCAGTACTTTTCTGAAATCTTCATAGCCAAATTTCTCATATACTCAAATAGATCTGTGATCTGACTATTTCTGCTCTGTTTCTTCTGTGACTACTTTCTTTAGCATTCCAAGAGTACCAGGGGAACACTACCGGTCTATGTATCATCCCTCAATCTTGCCCTGTGACTATGCCATCTTCTTTCTGTCATACAGTTCTTTATACAAATTAAAACCGTTTGAGATTCCACTTCACACAAGTCATATGGGCAAAGTGACAATAAAAGAAAGAAAATGACAATTGTTGGAAGGCGTGGGAAGACAAACATGAATTTGGTGGAGCTGTGAATTAGTTTAGCCATTTTGGAAAGGAATTTGGAACTATATTCCCTTACCATCCCCCAAAAGAATCACTAAACTGCCTATACCTTTTGGTCTCTTAATAACACTAATAGGCATAATATCGCACAGAAACAAACAGAGGAAGGACCTGTATGTACTTAGCTAAATTACTTAGCTGTGGTGCTTAGCTAATGAGCATCACATCTGATGCTGTACCTTAGGTCTCATTCTCAGTCTACATGCTGTTTTCTTTCTGAACGTTTCCCAACCTGCCCCTGTCAGATCTTCTTTTAACATGGACCAGAGAGATCCCACATAAAGTTCCAGCCCGGTTGCCCATCAGAAATGAAAGGTAATGAAGCAATGCAGGAAGTACAACAGGAGGAGCAGAATATGGGTGGTGACCAAGTCCAAGCTAGGATTTTCACCTGTGTTCTATAAAATGCAGCAAGTGAAATAGTAAGAAGGGATCAGACCAAGAACATAAATTAGCTACTAAGCCAGTGTCGTCCAGGAAACATGGACAGTTCAACATCATCAGGATCTATTTCATGGCGTTAATAAGCAGCAAGGTTATGCTTTTTAAAAAATCCAGATAAGAGCCATTTTTTTTTTAAAACCCATTTCTCCTAAGCAGGGTGATAAGGTTTATTTGTCCCTCGTAGCTCTTGTCTTGGGCATTTACAACACTGTCAATTGTATTATAGTTGTTTCCTTTGTTATTTCCTCTATTGAATGGTTGTAAATTCCTTGAGGATAGGGGAAGTCTATGCCTTATTCATCTCTACAGTTACCATAGTACTTGTGATTATCCTTTTTTACACATTAAATACCTTATTTTATTTTTTTGAATGAATTATTCAGTATTCCTTCACTGGCTTATTTTTAAAAATTTAATATATTTAATTTTTTCTCAATTATATGTTAAAACAAAATCTTAACATTTTTTTTTAAAGTTTTGAGTTCCAAATTCTATCCTTCCTCTGCCGTGGGAGGACATATGCAATATGCATACATATACATATGCAATCATGTAAAACATTTCCATTATAGTCATTTCGTACAGGAAAATTTGAATAAAAGAAAAAGAATGAAAGAAAAGAAGTGAAAAATAACATACTTCAGTCTGTATTCAAATGATACTGGGTTTTTATCTGGAGGTGGGTAGTGTACTTCATCAATAGTTCTTTGGGATTGTCTTGAATGATTGCACTGCTGAGAATAGCAAAGTTGTTCACAGATCTTCATCGAACAGTAGTGTTATTACTGTGTATAATGTTCTCCTGGTTCTGTTCACTTCACCATGCATCAGTTCATGTAAGTCTTCCTAGGTTTTTCTGAAATTATCCTGATGATCATTTCTTATAGTACAATAATATTCCATCACAGTAACATATCCATTCTTATAGCACAACGGTAATATCATATACCACAGCTTATCTATCCATTTCCCAATTGACGAGCATCCCTTTGATTTTCAGTTCTTAACCATCACAAAAAGAGCTGCTACGCCGGCTTATTTTTTGTATAACATTCATTGAATTTTGCACTGTGTACCATGTGTACCATGTGTACTATGACTTAATTTTTCTATTAATTTTATTATTTAGAAACATTTTCAAATGGCCTTATTTAATGTAAATTTTACTATTTAACTTTAGTATTCAAAATATTGTGGGATTCGGTTAAGTTGCATGAAATAGTAAAAGAAACTTTTTGTAGGACAATCTTCCCAACTAAGCAATGAGTTGGTATAGACTTAGTGATGATTATCCTTACTTCATTGAAGGAAATGTTATTCAAGCCCTATAGGAGATAAACTCTATGAAAAGTAATAATTTGTTCCTAGGTACTGTACAGTTCTGGCAACTGCAACTAGGTGAATAGTATTTTCTGTTACTGAATGGCTAGGGTCTGTAGGGAAGAGGTAACTGAGTGATAGAACATGAATGCATACTTCTATTCTCTCATTTTTATGAAAAAATAAAAAATCTTTGTTAAAAACAATCATAAATCTATGCTATAATGTTTATGCATGAAAAGAAACCTATTATGAAAATAACTTTTAAAAATACATTTTGTTGATGTCTTATTTTTGCACCACCATCATTTCCTGATATTCCGTCTCCTAATGGAATCCTTCCCTTTAACAAAGGAATATATTTAAGCAAAACCAAACAGTAGAATGTCAGTATTCAATATCATGTTACTTTTTATTTTCATAAGTCTTCATTTTTCCTTATTATTTAGGAATAGTTTCCTTGTTGTGATATCCTGAAAATTAACACCTGAATATCTTTAGAATTATTATGTGCAACATACAGGTGCCTCTACATGTATTTGGTCAAGTCTAGTCATTCTGACTACATTTTCTTGAGTGCCATATGCCTTCCTAATATACCATATTAGATACTGATTGTAACAAATATAGTGGTTTAACCATTATCAACGATGAGGAAAAACAACTATACAAACTCTGGCAGAGTTGTTTAGTTTCCCATCTTTTCTTATCCTCTTTCTAATTTTAACTATAAATTTGCTTGAAATGATCTGGCCCAACTATATTTCACATCCAGCTTCCTCATGGGTCATTTCCCTCTCGATTTCTTTAAGTTGTTCTTTGTGGTGATATTTTTTTTATTACTTTTGCTGTCATTTTTTTATAATGTTTTGCTGATAAACTTTTTCTTTTTTTGCTTGGCAAAGAGACCAGTTCTTTTTTTTTTCTTGCTCTAACATTTTAAGAGGTCTTTTGGATTTGTGGTAATTGTTTTTACTGTTAAGACATTTTTTTTAAGAAATAGTAATAATCAGCCAAAGTCTTTTATCCATTACTCATTCGTTAGATTTAGTAGCTTGTTTAAAAGGTCAGTTTGGAGTTGAGGTATTTGCATGTGTTTTCTTCTCATTTTTTATCACTTCTTCTAACGTGGTGTTAATTTTAATGTTTCTTTTAAGCAGTGATCTGACTGCACAGGGGTAGCTTGGTTCCAAAATGATTTCCATGTTGATAACCAAATTTCTTTTTGCTTGCTAAAATACAATCAGTTTTATTTTTGTGATGACTTTTGGTGCTTATTTTTTTGGGATATCTTTTGACACCCTTTTTGAAGAATGTATCCATAAAGGAAATCAAAAAAGACAAAACTGGTGTGTTGAAAGGAGGGAGTGTATGAGTGGAGCACTGATCCATAGCCTGGTCAGCCCTCTTTAGGTTGCCCTTCCCTTGCCACCCCCCCACCTCCCCCCATTGCCATTTGCATAGCACCTATAGACAGGGTCAGGTGAAGTTTGAACATTTTCCTCATCAGAATATTCTGCCTTTACCACAATATCACTCAAGCATTTTGGAAGCCGGGGAGGGCATAAGGTCTCTGGGGTCTTGATGACAGTACAATCCAGAGACTCAGAGGAGACAACAGAGGATGGGGTGGTAAGGAGTTCATTTAATAGAGGAGTGAAAACAGAAGAGTTAAAGAGCAGACCTGATGTGGATCTGGCTTCTGATAATTTTTGGCATTGTCATGGCTTAGAGGAAGAGAGCTTCATAGTGGTAAAAAATAAATTGTAAGAATAATGAATTAGATACTTATTGAAAACATTTGAGTTTGAGAAATCTCCTGCGTAACTTTTTTTTGCTAAATACATGTATATGTATTTATGTATGTATATATAGTATGTATATATAGTATGAAAATCCACATTCACAATTAAATGAGCATGTTTTCCTTTAATATGTGTGTGTATATATGTACACAAATACATATACACATGCATAAAATATATACATACATAAATATATACTATATATACTTACATAATTTATGTGTATACACACATATACACACATACATACATATACACATACATATACATACATACACACATACACGCACACACACACATATGTGTATATATATCAGCTAAGTCATACAGCGGAGAGAACACCAGGTCTGAAGTCAGGAATATTCATCTTTCTTAGTTCAAACCTGGCCTAGCTGTGTTATCCTGGCCAAGTCACTCAACCCTACTGACTCACTTCCTCATCTATACAATGAGTTGGAGAAGGAAATGAGAAACTATTTCAGTATCTTTGTCAAGAAAAACATGACTGAAAAGACCTGAACAGCATCCCCCCAAAATATGTATACTCCGATTGCCTTTATGCATCATGTTCAAACAAAGTCCCTGTAGTTGAGTCAGCTTGTATTAAGTGCTTACCAGGTGCTACACACTATGTATTAGGAATGGAAATACAAGGAAAAAGAAAGACAGTTCTTGACCTCAGGAAGCTTCCAATCTAACAAGGAAGGGTGTTGAAAAGTGGGAGATAGGTGAAGGACAAAGTACTTTTTGTTCTCAGGGGCTAGGTGAAGAAAGGAGAGTCAGGAGTAAAGTTTTAAGAAGATTAAAGATACTGTTAGCTTGTGCACTTTTCATAAAATGGAGATTTTAAGAGGAGATAAATGTGAGGAAGGAGCCACAGGGGTCAGCTTTCTGGGTGAGACAAGTGTTGTAGCACAGTGGAGAAATCCAGTCAGGAGTGGAGCCCAGAAAGGAAATCCTTTGGAGGATTTATTATGTGAATGACTTGTATTGTGATAAAATTTTAAAAGTGTTTTATTTTCTTTCTTTTTGGACTAAACCTTTGATTTTATGCATATAGGGAACTCCTGGTATGGAAATTCCCTCTGTAGATGCAGCTGCCTTTGGAGAGGTGAGTGGGGCACAAAGGACTTAAGTAATTTATTTAGCTAGTTTGTTGTGTCAGAAGCTAAATTTAAACCTAGTTCTCTTGGAGTCGAAGGCTGCTTCTCTATCCACCGTGCCACATTGACTGCTTAACAATAATTTTGCTGTATCTGAAATGACAAATTATAAATTTAAAAATATTCTATAATTAGTAAGCAAGAGTCTGAGAAATAAAGGTTATGAATTCCTAGAGACCAGAAAACGGTATTGCTTTATTTTTGTTTTATTTGCAGTGAGTTTAATGCGTATGATACAAAAAAAAAAAAGAATTTTTCACTTTGCTTCATTATTCATTTAAAAAAAATAATCAGGTAAGGATAGCACAAATGCTGCCATTATCTCCCCTATACCTCCACTCCCCAAAAGGCTACCCTACATTTCCAAGCAATTTTGTTTTTTTTTTTTTCAAAGAAGCACATGTAAGTTCCTGTATATGGGATTATGCATAGATTTTTGATATCACAATGGTCAGGACTTTTAAAATTGAATTCTTATAGACAAGTAAGTAGAAAGAACATTGGACTTGGAATCAGAAAGACCCAAGTTGGAACCCCAATTTAGACACATGGAAAAGTCACTTAACTTATCTCAGCCTCAGGTTCCTTATCTGTAAAATGGGGATGATGCTTGTGCATATCTCACCGGCTTGAAGATCAAATTAAAGTATTATACAAGGTGTCCCAAAAGTCTCAGAGCAAGTTTAAGCTTTAACAGTCTTTAGGGAATGTTATTGAACATCTACAAAAGAATCCAATCCAATAAACATGTATTAAGCACCTGCTATGTGGCATGCACTGTGCTAAGCATTGGGGATACAATTAAAAGAAAGGCAACCTGTGTCCTCAAGGAGTTTACAATCTCATGGGGGCCAGGGGGGAAGGAAGACAAAATACAAAAAGAAGCAGGAAATGATGGGGTTTAGGGGGAAGACAGAAGGGGTGCACAGCATGGGAATATTTTATTCCTTGAAGTTGAAACCAAGCAGAGCATGAGATGCAAAGTGAAATGGGCAGAGTCTAGTTTCTGCTCCCTACAAAGGAACGTAAGGGGAGGAGTTTGGTACTTTACCCTCCAGCCCTGCAGTCAGAGGGGAATTTGGATTTAAGCTTCCCTCCCTCCCTCCCTTCCCTCCCTCCCTCCCTTCCCTCCCTCCCTCCCTCCCTCCCTCCCTCTCTTCCTTCCTTCCTTCCTTCCTTCCTTCCTTCCTTCCTTCCTTCCTTCCTTCCTTCCTTCCTTCCTTCCTTCCTTCCTTCCTTCCTTCCTTCCTTCCTTCCTTCCTTCCTTCCTTCCTTAAAATAACACAATTGTATTTAAAAATAAGTGAATGTCTTGTTCAGGTCTTTGTCTCATCCCATACTGCTACTTTTTAATGTCATGCCACTAGCTTATGTCTCATCTCTGACTCTTAGAAACCTGATTTCATCAAGGCATAGCTCAAAATTTACTTTGAACATGGGGTCTTTACTAGGCCCTGTTGTTGATACTACATCCCTCCAAAATTCATACTCACACATTACATGTGTGTATAAATAATGTGGATAAATGTATGTATGTGTGTGTATCTACATATAGACATATGCACATGTTTTTTCCCCTGGCATCTAGAACAGTCCCTGGCATGTAGTAGGGGATGTGGACTAGACCTTTGTTTATATTGGTAAAAGGAACTCCTGAATGAATAAACTTCATCTACCAGTGTAGATCCGTATCTACTCTGAAATTTACAGACATAAGAGAGTTGGCACTGAGAGGTTTGCCAAGGGTAATCTAGCCAGTATGTTTCAGAGGTAGAGTTTGAATCTAGTTTTTCTGATGCCAAGGCCTTTTCTGTTGCACATGCCATTCTACCTTTCCTGGCACACAGTAGGTCCTTAATAAATGGTTGTTGATTTGATTAATATTTTAGGGAGATCTAGTTGAAAGCATACTGTATTTATCTATGAATGTACATTTTGAATGGGGTTATTACTTAAAATTTAGGTTTAAGATGATGAAATAGTGATAAAAATTGGATTCGGAGATCATGATCTATAATCATTTATCAAGTTTTGAAGCTGTGACAAATAAGAATATTTAATAATGGCTAACAAAATCCCCTAGACTAGATAAGGCTGAAAATCATGGATGGAGTGTTTGTTGACTTCGGTGATGGGAAAACTTGGGTTCTAATACTACATATGACCATATCTATGTGAGCCTGGGCAAGTTACTTAAATTCTATGTGCCTTAGACAACTCCCTAGGGCTGATTTATTCAGGCCAAAAAAAGATCACAGACCTTTACCTTTTGGTATTAAAATCTCTTATGAGATTACTTTTTTTCCTGTTTTAGTTGGAGAAAATGTGCTCTCAGTAGGACAGACATCATTTGAGAGCTGTAGTACTGTGGTTGCATGCCAGCTAGGGCCAGGAGACCTATTTGTCTGGAGGTATTTTATGGTAAGGTAGACTGACATTAGTCATTCTGGAGTGGGATAAATACGCTGGAATATTAGAGAATGTATATGGGAATTGAATGAGATTGCCAGGCTCATGGGATGCATTTACCTGCTTTTTTCCCCTGTGAGAAAACCAATAGAAATCATTTTTATTATATTTCTCCTGACACATTAGGCTGATTCTAAAGAAAATAAAGCAGTTTCTCCTAGGCCTTAGGAAGCAGAATATGGTTAATCAAATGCTTCATTTTATTATTCGATATAGGTTAGAGCAATGCCAGTCATTTCAGCATCGTTTCTGCTTATGTAAAAGTGATTCCATTTTGTGGGATACATGCTGAACAAATACTCTTGGGCTATCTACATGTCTGCATTAAAAAAGAAGGGGAAATAATCCTGGAATTGACTAGATAGCACTTATGGAATAATGAGATGCCTGTATTTGGGGCATGTTTCTCTATTTTGTCTTCAGTGCCTGCGTATGTAAGATTTTAAAAGTCTATGTTCTTCTGGATTTCTTCTTTGTTCTCTCCCTCTCCCCACCATTCGATCTTTTCTTAATGTGACATGACTGGCTTGATGCTGTTGAACAACAGGGATATGTCATGATAGAGGAGTGTGGTTAATTTATAGTAGTAAGGGAAATAATCTTGTCATTAAATGTTTCAGTCTCTTCTGGTCTGATTAAATACAGTTAGGTCTTTTGTAGTTTATTTCAGGGATTAAAGACTAGAATCTGTGAAAAGTTTATTTTATTCAGCTGCCTTTTTGATGAAAAAATCTGTTGCATTTTTAAAACTCAAACAGAATAATTTGCACTGAGTGACAGCTCTTGCTTTGCTGAAGGATAAGACAAAAATTGTACTGTAGAAGTTCAAGGTAATTTTCAAGTTTAATGTTTCCTTGTGCTTGATTTGAAGTGTAAAAATAAGATGCCAAGAAGTCCCAAGGTGAAGAACATTTTATTCCACAAAAATGTTATCTTTGTGTATTTATCAGTTTTTTTCCCTTGCTTTTCTAAACTATTTGCTATTTTTATCTTGTTAGACCAAATGTACTTTAAATAACTCCAGGAGTCATCAGGGAGAACAACATAGTTATGAGAGAATCCTAGATAAATATTTCTTTAGAAACTCTAAATAATCTCAAAGAAAACCTTTTATATAAAATAATTTCAGGAATTTGGGTAACTTTTGGTTATGTGCAAACTGACATTAATGTTGGATCATTGACTTAAAAATGATTAAATTTGTTCTCTCTTGTTGATATTGAGGTTCAAGGTCTTTTACTATTTCTATGTAGAAAAAATATCTTTACAATTTTAGCATGTCTTTTGTGTGCAGCAGTTCTGGGCAGTTTTCTTGTATTATTTCTTAGACTATAAAGTTTAGATTTTTTGACTTATCATGATCTGGGATTCTTTAGTTGCTTTTTTACATCCTGTCTTTGAGATCAATATATTTTTTTTTTTGCATAGAGATCATGTATTCCTTTAACATAATTGGCTTTCTTCTAGATTGTTCTTCAGTAGTCTGCATTCCCAGTTTGTGACTGTCTCATTGTTTTGGAGAGATTTACCATGATGGATCTGAGTATTCTGCTAATCAGTTCTGCTGTGCACCCTCTATGCATCCTGCCATTTTTTCCTTCTTTCAAGATTCTGATTTCTCTCTTGTACCGTTCCAGATCAGGCTGCCCCAGTTTCATGCTCTCTTGGGATCCCACAGGTTTCTGTGGGTTTAATTTCCTTTGTCTTATAATATTTATTTTGAGAAGTTTGAAAGTCTTGGCACTCATCTTCCCTTCCAATTTTAGTATCTTCTTTGTTGATCTGTTTGCTTATGCTCTAGGTTTCTTAACTAAACTTTCCTCCTCTTCACGTCTTTGGTGGGTTTAGTCACTGGGGTTACTGGACTTCAGAGCTGTCCCAGCCTCCTCTCATTTTGAGGAATTTTTTGCTGTCCTCAGTCTTGGCCCCAAGTAGTTCCTGGAGGGAGGGGACTTTAGGGGTTTTTGACTGGTCCCAGATGGATTCTAGTATTCCTTCAGGCTCAGTGTAGCCCTGCAGGCTCTCCCAGTTCCCTCTGATGTTTAGTTCTCTGGCTAGGCTATGTCAGCATCTGTTGCTTTTCTTGGGGATTGGGAAAGTGTAGAGTGGGTGCTTTGTGCAGAGTTACTGCTGTCTTCAGGATCACTAAGGACCACCTTAGGGAACCCCATTCCTGGTCTTCTTAGGGGCTAGATAGACTTGAGATCTGCTGCTTGTAGCTGCAGGTAACTAGAGGAAGCAGAGACAGTAGCTGAAGGGAAATCCCGGTTGAACCCCAAAATATAAGGCAGTGGGCTGCTTGTTGTGCCTTATTAGAGTATGGAGGCTGGTGAGGAAGCAGTGCTGAGTGAGCTCATTAAGGATTAGAATCATCCTCAGTTTATTAATAAGGATCATCTTGTTGGGTTTCTTGCTTTCTTGTTTTACGGAAATAGCTATAACTTTGGCATACAGTTGCTCTTTGTAGTGTTTTTTGAGAGTGCTGACAAGAAAATTTCTTGTCTTCCATCTTGTTGGTCATGGGACTCAGAAGTAGAACTGTATAATATGTCAATAGAAAAAGAGCCAGATGCTGTGTGCTTGTTTAGTTTATATTAAACTTTTTTTTTGTTTTTGCAAAGTTGATAAAAGGTAATTGCTAATGCATCAAGCACTACACTGTCTAAAAACTTATGTTGAGAATTCCTAACCTAATATGGAACTGAAACTTTATAATGCACTCTAATTTTGAAGATCCCTTGGAAGTCCCAAAACAAATTTAGTCATTTCTAACCCAGTATTGGTCCTTACTTCCCTTATAACATGACTGTAGGGGAGAGTTTGTTCCACAGCAACAGGGTTACAAATGGATCGGATGTTCCTAGACAGTATAGGAATGTAATATACATAATATAAAGATCAAATATAAAGATAAAGATCAAATAGCACATAATTTGAATAATGGTACTACAAACTCCTTTCCCACTCAGACCTCTCTCCCTATGACTTTTCCCTTTCATAGAAACTTGGAGCATTATCAAGTAGAGGTTCTGGGATAGGTAGGAAGGAAGGGCAGATGATGGGAAAAGCATTTTGAAGAGAATAGCTCTAAGATATTATTATCTGGTCTTCCCTCAATCCTCAGAGATTTATTAAGTGCCTACTCTGTGCTAGGGGATATAAATACAAAGAATGAAATAATCCCTCCTTGCAACGAGTTCCCGTTCTAATGGGGGAGACAGCATGTACATATAAAATATGTTCAGCATAAATACAAAGTTAGTACATACATACTCCCTCCACTCCTTTGAGGGAGGGCATTAGCAGAGGGGGCATCAGGAAAAGTTTTACATAGAAGATGGTGCCTGAGTTGTATCTTTAAAGGAAAGGAGGGAATCGGAGGCAGAGGCAAGGAAGGAGTATATTCCAGCCATGGGGAATATAGCTAGTACAAACACTTGGAGATAGGAGATGTAACATCTGGAATGAAGAGCAGAGGAAGCCAGTTTGACTAGATTGCAGCATGCAGGGTAGAGGATAATATTCAGCGAGGCTGGACAGGTCAATTCTGTGCAGGTTGCACAGAGATTTAAAAACTAAGAGAGATTATATTCTCATCTGTTATTAATAGTACTATTTATTTTTTTTGATCTTTTTTTTTTTTTTTAGTACTGTCATTTCCTTGCTAACTAGCCCTTCCTTCTAACAAAAATTTAAGTAAGACTATTAACACGGTCACCATATGTGCATATATGTATATAGAAATACACCTGCATAAAAGCATTTATGTGTATATAATTATGTGTAGACACATATACACATATACACACATACATACATATGTATCTCTGAGGATAGGCACTAATACTGAGGAAGACCAGGAAAAGCTTCTTGTAGAGGGTAGGATTTTAGCCAGATTAAACCAGGGAAACCAGGAGGTGGAAATGAGGAAGAGCATTTTTGACATGGGAGATACCCAGAAAAAAATTCATAGATTCAAGAGTGCTTTGTGCAAGGTACAGCAAGGAGGCCAGAGACGGTGAATCATAGGATATGTGGAGGGGAGAAGACTGGAAAGGTAGGAAAGGGTCAAGTTAAAAACCAAACAGAGGAAAGATCATTTTGATAGCCAAGTGGAGGATGAAGGGAGAAAGGGGAAGGAAATAAGCATTTATATAGTGTCAGCTATGTGCCGAGCACTGAGCTAAATACTTCACAAACATTATTTCATTTGATCTTCACAAAACCCTACGAAGTAGGTTTGGTTATTATATCCATTTTGCAGTTAATGAAACTAAGGCAAGTAGAGGTTAAGGGACTTTCCCAGGGTCACCCAGATAGTAAGTGTATGAGGTCAAATTTGAACTGAGATCTTCCTGGCTACAGGCCAGCATTCTGTCCACTGTGCCATCTAGCTGCCTCCAATGGGCTGACATGGGAAGAGACTTGGGATAGGGAGGCCAATTAGATGTCTGTTGCTTCCTATTCATTTCTTAAGTGTAATTAGAAAAATACTAGGTAGGACTTACATGGGACATTTTAATAGGTGAGGTATGGGAAGAAAGTGCCTACCTTTCTTCATGGACTAAGGATGTCTAGAATAGGCCCCAAAGCCAGCTAATGATCTTGGCCAATATGAAAGAAGCAACTTTGTTTTTAACAACTTCCAGAGATGCATCTTTAGAGGAAGACTCTTACTGATAAGTAACTGGGATTTCATCCATCCTCCACCTACATATGTGACTGTTTAATTATGTTCACATGGGCTTTCTCTAAGCTTGTGTTGTGGCCATTGGCATGAATTAGCCTGGAAGACCAGATGGTCTATTAGTGTGATTGATGAAAAAGATTCTTTGGTTCCCATTTAATTTAATAGCATTATTCCTTAGTCTGTTCAGGGCAGTCTAAGGAAAGAGAGTAAAGGATAATGTGGATAAAGGTAAGGTGCTCTGGCAAAATTTCTTCTTTTTTCCATTTGACATTGGGCACTGTGATTGGTCTTCTGTTGATTAGAAAACCATCAAAGTAACCCTTCCAATTGAGTAATGAAAATGATTTTCAAATTGCTAAAATCTTTATCAAGGTTTTCAGAGAATAAAAGTTGTATTAATTCTAGAGTATCTTAAAAAAAGAGAAGAAACTTGCTAGTATTTGAGATTTTAGGGTATTAGTTAACCGAACATTCTGAGTTGGATAGGTACCAACTATTAATTTCATTTGTATCAAGTCTTGAATAATGTTTCGGTTACTCTTGTTAAGAGAGCTCCGGCCAGAGCGGGATGAGAGGGATTCCTCAGGCTTTGCCTTTGGGTCTAAGAAGCAGGTCTCTGAAGCCTCTGCCATTATTAGTTCATAAGTCTCCCAACAATCTGAAAAACATTTTTCAATGTTGCCATGAACCCAACAGAGTTCTTGTCTTGCCTCTTTTTAGTGCTGCCTGGTGGTGATGTCACTTTACTTTTTCTTGGCTCAGACTAGTTTTGTTCTCGCTTCTCTGCATCTTCACACTTTAAAAATAAAATCTTAGCTATAGTTATATCTCAGCTAACCAAATGTTTGATACAATGGAAAATATAAGTGATGTTTAAAATAAAATTGTTTTTTAAATAATAAGGTAACAGGGGACGGGCTAATCCTTCCATTTTTGTTTCTGACTTTCTGGACTTTGCTACCATGCCTCTGGAGCTGCTGTCTCCCTCTGGAGCTTCCTTCAGCACCTAGGGCCTCCTGCCTCAGAGACATGTCTCTCCTTGCAACCTTTTCACCTTGGAATGCCCCTCACCAAACTGGAATCCTATTCCCAAAAGGCTTCTTCCATTTTGGGAAAGGGCCCAGGTTGGCCAATCTTCATTTTCCTCCTGGTTCTGCTGCTGACTGTCACACCATGCCTCCAAGAACCAGAACCTTCTCTTCCCCACCATTTTCAGTTCCATTTTGTGTATTGTTTTCCTCCATTAGAAAGTAAGCCTCTTGAGGCCAGGGGCTGTCTTTCTTTTTGCTTATGTTTATATACCTAGTACTTAGTATAGTACACATGCAGCCCTCTAGGTCTTTGAACTCAGTCAGAGGGCTATACTTGAGTCTCTAGAGGTCCACATGTGGCCTAGTACAGTACCAGAAATTTAGTAAATGCATAATAAATGTTGCTTTAGAAGGATTGGCGAGCCTATTTTGGTGCCTAGCACATTATAGACACTTAAATTCTTGTCAGTTGATGGAGATTGAATATACCGTCACCATATATCTGTTTTATCCTCCCTTGTAATGAGTAAAAACATCAAAACACACACCCACACCCGCAGCAACAGCATTTGACCACATATGCTGCATTTTAGAGCTAGTTTCCCAACTCTACTGAGAAGAGGGCAATGTTTTATCACCAGCTTTCTATCCCACTTGATTATTACAGTTAGAGTACAAATGATAAGAAAGTGTTATTTTTACTTCCATTATTATAGTCGTTGTGTATCATTTTCTCCTGATTTTACCTACTTTATTCTGTGCTAGTTCATCTTAATCTTATCATATTACTGTGAATTCCTGGTATTCATCTTCTCTTATAGTGTAATAGGGATAGAGAAAGAGACTGGGTTGATGATTTCACAGCTATGGGAACTCTCAGTTGAGGAAGATCCCTTTACTGATGCAGATGGGCACCTTCTCTGCAGCATATGATTGTAGAGGATGGTCAGAGATGCAGAGAGGTTAAGTAAATTGTGCAGGGCCACACAGCCAGTGTGTATCAGAGGCGGGACTTCTATGCTGTCTCAAGAGAAGGTTCTTATCAGAAGCATCACCTCTCTCTAACTCTAGGTGGAAGGTACTAGCTATCACTGAAGGGCAAAAACTGTCAGTGAAGCACTTGGCCAATGAAGCCAATTCTCTCTTTCCAATGAGGAATTAATTAGCGGAAGGCTTCCATCACTTGGCTGCTTCAAACTGTCACAGTTCTGACAAGGCATTTTTTCAGCCTTCCTAATGCAACTTCAGCTCTCAGATTTCTATGTCTGGTTTCCAGCCTTACAATGACTTTAGTGAGAGCCTCATGACTCTCTTTTAGTTTAAAAAGTCACAAGTCCTCAAATGTCCTGTATCAGATTGATTGTTGTCTTTTAATCACACCCCAGTCTTCAAGTGTTTGTTTTCTCATTTTTTTAGTTTTACCTAAAATGGATAAATGCAAAAACAATGAGGTACCAGAATGCCCCGCAGCTCTCAGGTTTTCAGCATGTTCTTTCTAATCTGTTGGCGTCCTTGAAACTGTCTCTTTATATTTATATTTCTCCAGTTTTCAATAAATGAAAAGATGATCATCAGACTCTTTAAAATGTCAGACTGTTGTTCATAAGTATGCCATCATTCTACACTGTTCACAATGTGATTTGAGGCTTTCTATGTACACCATATTTCATTTTCTATCTGAAATTGTCTAAGTTGTATTTGAAAACTGTTTTTTCACAGATATCTTAGCAGTTTTTATTGAAACAAAATCTTTTTCCTATTTCTTTTAGGTATCATTTTTCATTCATGGCTTCAGCAATATCTTATCTCTCGACAGTTAACATACACCTTTTCCTTTACACACACAGTCTTTTTTTCCCTGTCCCTTTCAGACTAAACTGTTGCATTTATCTTAAAGGAACAGTGTAACTTGCACCTGCAATTTGTAGTCCTAGAAAGCTACCTGGAGTACCGAAAAGTTAAGTGACTTGCCCAGGTTCATGCAACAAGCATGTCACCTGATGGAGTAACTTGATCCCAGGTCTACTTGACTCAAGGCTAGCTCCCTATTCACCATGGCACATTGCTTTTCATACAGTTTTAACATCAGATCCTTAGACATTTGCTGCAAATCTTTTTCTCATTTACTAGTTTCTTATTCTATCTAAAAATGATTTTAATGCAAATATGTTTAAATTTTAAGTAATCAAAATTACATTTCTTATTTTTATGATTTCTTCTCTATTCCTTATTTTAAACTAAGGGTTTCTTTTTCTGTGGCAATAGCTATGAAAAGTGCCTCTTTCATATCTCCTCTATTTTCTATGTGACTTTTTATATTTAGATCACTTATCCATTTGGAGATTAGTGCAGTACATGGTATAAGATGTTGTTCTAAACCTAATTTCTGCTAAACGACTTTCTCAAGTCTTCTTAGCAGTTCTTGTTGAATAAATACATATCTGTATTTATACAGATATGTGTGTATATACATATACACATATTATGTGTAGATAAATAGATAGTCTTTCCCTTAGTCATTTGCATTCTTGGGAGTCTCAAATGCTATATGTATGTACATATTCATCTACTTCTAGGTCTTGCTTATCTAATTTTGAGAGGCATTGTAGGAATGGAGTCAGGAGAACCTACCTCTGAATTCCAACTGAGACTCTAGCTAGCTGTGGGGCTTTGAGCAAGTCACCTAATTTTTTTTATACTCAATTTTTTATCTGTACAATGGGGACAATAACTTGAGAAGATTACTATAAGAATCAAATGATATCCATCTATCTAGATACAGTTCTTTGAAAATATGAAAGTTATATATGTTGATTAGTCTGATATTCTAAATAAATCATCATGCAATATTCTCATATCATTATCCTTATTTTCTTCCTTTTGCTTTATTGCTATAGCTATCGTTTCTAAAACCATATCAAAAAGTAGTGGGGAAAGGTTATATTTTTGTTTTATCACTGTTCTTATCAAGAAAAAGTCTGGTTCACTATTATTGATATTACAATACCTGTCTTTCTCTCTGTCTCTCTCTGTCTCTGTCTCTCTGTCTCTATCTAATCTTACAGAATTTTCCCTCTTCCAGTGTGTAACACATTTCCTGGTACATAGTAAGTGCTTGATAAATGTTTATTGATTGATTATTTTAGTTGAAATTGATTTTCATGCAGAATCATTTCTTAAAATCATTCTTCCTCTTCCTTGTTTAGTTGAGGATTTTTTTTTTTTGCCAATAATTGTGAAAGGTACTTCTTGATTTCCAATTTTTAGGATCTCTAATTTATATTTATGTGTATATTCACACATGTAAACATAGATATGCATGTTTGAGTAATGAGAGACAAACTAGCCTATCTAGAGTAATGGATAGAAAGAGTCTGTTTTGGATAACCCTATGTCCCTTGGCAAGTTGTTTAACCTTTCTTTTCCCCCTGGGAACCTTTTAAGTCTGACTTGTAGGGTAGTTATAGAATTGTACTGGGAGAAGAAGTTTCTTCACTGGAAGTTATCTACATTAATAAAATCATAGGTCCTGTTTAAAAAATGATCTGTAAAAGATATGTTAAGCATCTCTGCCTTTGTTCATTTACTTGATTTCTTGGTGCCTCAGGACAGAGAAATATATTTAATTTTTAATTTTCCCATTCAGAAGAGATGACATAAATCTTTAAGCTCTAAATTCTTCAATAGTTTTCTTTCAATTCTATATCTCTGTTCATTTATCTTTCTGTTAGATTTATCCAGCTTTGATAGCAAACTGAGCAAAAATATGGAGTTGTGAGAATGGAATCTGGGGAGAGAGTTGCTTAGTTTTGCTGTAGAATGGAGGGGAATATATGTAGTATATCCAATATATAACATTTTAAAGGAGGAATAAAAAGATGTGAGACTGCCGTTACTCAAAAGGAAATTTACAGTTGAGTAGCTGGGATAAAATAACATACAGCTACATTAGAAGGCATGTGATGAGACACACATGAATAATTTTATACTACTGTAACTGTAAAAGGTTGTTTTTGTGTTTGTCCTTCATTTTCAAGGAGGATCATGATATCAGTGAATGATAACATGACTTGCAGTTGACTTTGATTTGCATAAGAGAGGGCTGTGCAAGGTCACCAGGCTCACTTTCTTCTCCTGAGCCCTCTGGGTCCAGTGACCAGACATTCATCAGAACTGGAGAAGGCCCAAGGTGCAAAGGGACTTAGACTTTTCAGGTTCTCACTTTGAGTGAGGTAATGCCCATTCAGTGAATAGGCCCTTTAATTAAAAACAACAAGAACACTCAGACTGAGAAGAGAAGACCCTCAAAGTTGCTGGTCAAAAGAGAAACAGGTACTGTTGACATTTTGACATTCACTCTGAGCTAGAAGGGCCCAAATATAGCCATTAAATGGTGTTTGGGCAGGGACCTATTGTGGTCCAGTCTAGGAGCTCCAGAGTGAAATGGTTTGGTCTTTGAGAAAGAAGGAAGGAAGGAAGAAATAAAGGAAGGAAGGGAAGAAATAAAGGAAGGAAGGGAGGAAAAAGGAAGTAAGAAAGGAATCTAGCTAGTGTACCCTACATTAATTGGGCAGCTTCAGGCCATCAAAATTTACCTGCTGGAGAGGGAGAAGGAGAGGATGACCTGAGTTACTCAACTGGCCAGGTCCCCATTCAGGCAGCTTGTACTACTCACAAGTTATGTTTGTCCTTTGTTTTTAAGGGGACCAGGAATCAGGTAGATGATGATGTGACTTGTAGTTGACTTTGATTTGAATGAGAAGGCTGTGCACAGTCACCAGTCTCACTTTCTTTTCTAGAATCATCTGGGTCCAGTGGCCAGATATTCATCATGATGACTGGAGATGGCCCAGGATGCAGTGGAAGACCTTGACCCTTTTAAGCTAAGGACTTTTCAGGTTCTTACTTTGAGTGAGCTTATGCCCATTCAGTGAATAGGCCTCTTTAAGTAGTTTCTCAAGGGATGGTCCCCTTTAATTAAAAAAAAAAAACGAACTGGAAGGGGAAGACCCTCAGAGTTCCTGGCCAAAAGAGAAAGTTACTATTAGTATTTACAATCACTCTGTGCTAGGTGGGCAGAGACTTATGAGTCCAGTCTTATGAGCTCCAGAGTGAATTGGGCTTAAGGCTTGGTCTTTGAGAAAGAAATCTAGCCAGTAAACCCAAAGGAAAAAAAGGCAGATTTTGGCCATCGTAGTATACCTTCCCTTGGGCAGAGCACCTCTGTAAAGGGGGAAAGGGAGAGGAGGGGAGGGGAGGAGTGGAGCTGCTACTTACTCACAAGTTGTATTTGCCCTTTGTCCTTGAAGAGGACCATGATATCAGGGAGATGATGACATGACTTGCAGTTCACTTTGATTTGAGTGAGGGAAGGCTGTGCAGGGTCACATTTTTTTTTTTTTATTAAAGGGGTCATCCCTTGAGTAACTGCTTAAAGAAGTCTATTTGCTGAATGAGTGTTATCTCACTCATAGTGAGAACCTGAAAAGACCTTAGGGCCAGGGTCTCCCATTGCATCCTGGGTCATCTCCAGTCATCCTGATGAATATCTGACCACTGGACCCAGATGACTCTGGAGGAGAAAGGGAGGCTGGTGGCGTTGCACAGCCTTCTTTCATTCAAATCAAAGTCAACTGCAAGTTATGTCATGTCATGAATAGCTGCATATTACCATATCAAAAGTTCTAAAATTGCAAGTTTTTTTCTTGGCTAAGGACCCTCTAAGATGCTGAGTTCCTCTCATAGTTCACTGCTTCTGTGCATTTAAGAAATAAATCACAAAAACCCCAAATGGTACCTTGGGCGTTTGTTAATAATTAAAACAATTTACAAAAAATTTAAAAAATACCTCTTCTAGGAAGCCATGGACATATATTTGTAAAAGCATGATTTAAACAACAATGACTAAAATATCTTGTTATCTTAACTAAAAAATAAGGTCATATTGAGTGAAGCAAAAAATATATGTGGATACAAAGTACAACTAGGGGTCAACTTACAGGTGTGAATGACAAGGTTATTACTTAGAGGTTTTCCATTAGTGGAAGATGTTGGGATACAATAGTTCTCCATTTGATATCGAGACTTTTAGATACCTCAGGCATTTATCAAAGCACAGATATAGTTAGGATCAGTTTTAATGTCAGTAACCTTTAGTTCAGGTGAAATATGGGGTCATAATGAGACACTCAGAAGTCCCTGAACAGTTAACAAGAGGTTTTTTGCTGCAGTGACTTATATAGTCTCTCTATCTTTATAGATGAGTAAGGTATATATAACTAACTGCAAGTCTTAGGGACTTGGACACTGAGGGGTCAAGTGATTTACTCATGTTTACTCAGATAGTGTTTTTCACAGGTAGGACCCAAACCTTTGTATTCCTGATCATGGGGCTGACTAACATCCATTCCACCGTGATGCTTCATAACTGTCAGCATTTTTATTAGTAGCAGCAGTAATACTTATCATCAATCTGTATACATATATAATTTTTTAAACTTCTTTCAATGTATCATGTTGAACATTTACATTTTAGAATCAGAAGCTACTTTAGAGAAAGTAGTTATATGATCATAGATGTATTTTTAAAGCCAAAAGGGACTTCAGAGTAGTTTAACACCCTCATTTTACAGTTAAAGAAACTAACTCACAGAGAAGTTAAGTGATTTGCCCAAGGTCACACAGTGTAAGCACTAGATCCCATGCCTCTTACTTCATAAGCTAGCATTCTTTCCATTTTATATTTAACTTAAATATGATAAACTTAATTTAAATTTGATGTTATAGAGCAGAATTTACAGTCAATTAATTTTTATGTAGCTTTGGGCAGGTCGCCATTCCTCTCTACTTGCTTGATCCATTACCTTATTCGTTATCATTCCAGCTTCTAAGGCAATAAAGAGATATGATATTTCCTTTTGGTAAAATAGCAATCTCTCAATTAGAGAAGGACTAGAATTTAAGAACAACTTCAGTGGACCAGATGTCATCATTTGATACAAGGTATTTTTTAAAAATCTGTTAGGCAAAAAAAAAAAAAAAAATAGAGATAATAGGATAGAAATTACATTCAAAATAAAATTATAAATTTATTTTGAATCAATTGATGTTCCTGTTTCTTCTAGTATTACTTCTGATCCTCATTCAATTTACTATGTATTATTATTTATTAAATAAACTAGAGAAATCCCTTTTCTCATAAATTTCTCCCTAATATGTGTGTATATCTCTGTCTCTATGTATCAGCTTCTAATAACAGGAAATAAACATCAAGGTTACTGGCTATTCAGATTACTACAACAAATAGTAAAGAAGAGACCTAGATAATTATTTACGATGTTATCACCTATGAGAAAGATAATAACCAAAGTCATCTCTGTCACTGCTACTGTTGACAAATTCTAAGTTCTGGAAAAACAATCCCATCATTTAGATTTCTTAGGATAGCAGCCAAAGTCTCTCAAGATAATGTTTCTTCTTAAGACAAATTTAAATTAAGAATCTTAGGAAAGAAATTCTTGGTCCTTTTAAAAATCCTGTACTTTACCCAGTAATTATCACAGTTAACTGTCTAGAGTAACAATTAAATTAACAAGTTCTAAAGATTCATTTACTCATGAACAAGGAGATAAAGAGGATCATGAGAAGTAAAATGTATAATTTTGAGGACATGAAGTTTAAAAGTTTTTGCACAAACAAAACCAGTGCAGCAAACATCAGAAGCAAAGCAGAAAACTAGGGGTGGGGGTGGGGCGTAATTTTGCAGCAAATTTCTCTAATAAAGGCCTCATTTGTCAAATTTATAGGAAACTGAACCAAATTTATAAAAAGAAGAGGTATTTTGCAGTTGATAAATGTTCAAAGGATACGAGCAGGCAATTTTCAAAAGAAGAAATCAAAGCTATCAATCGTCACATGAAGAAATGCTACAAATAACTTTTGATTAGAGAAATTCAAATTAAAACAACTCTAAGCTGCTACCTTTCACAACTGTCAGATTGACTAACACAATAAAAAAGAAAAATGACAATTTCTGGAGGGAATGTGGAAAAATAGAGACACTAATGTGTTGTAAATAGAATAGAAAATTGTGTGAACTGATCCAGTCATTCAGGAGCACAATTTGGAACTTTGTTCAAAGAGCTATACAACTACATATGCCCTTTGACTCAGTAATATCACTACTAAGTTTGTATCCCATATTGATCAAAGGGGAAAGAAAGGATCTGTATGTACAAAAATATTTATAGCAGCTCTTTATATAATGGCAAAGAATTGGTAATTGAGAGAAATTGGCGAAATCAGAACAAATAGCTGTGATGGAATATTATGATGGCATATTAGTGTGTTATAAGAAATGAGGAGCAGGATGGGTTCAGAAATGCCTGGGAAGAATCTTATGACAATGCAATGTGAAGTGAGCAGAGGTAGGAGAACATTGCACACATTAACAGCAATATTGTACAAAGATCAACTGTGAATTCTGATCAGTATAATGATCTAAGACAATTCCAGTGGACTTAGGATGAAAATTGCTTTTCATTTCCAGAGAGAAAACTGACGAACTTTGATTGAAGCATATTTTTTTCACTTTATTTTTCTTGTTCTTTTCCCAAAAACATCTCTAATATGAAAATATTTTGCATAGTTTTGTGTACATATAATTGATATAATATTGCTTGCCTTCTCAATAGGTGGGTGAGGAGTTGGAGGCAGGAAGAGAATTTGGAACTCCAATTTAAAAAAAAATGAATTTTAAAAATAAATAATGAGGGACAGGAAGATTCTCTTTTCTGAGAGATAGTAGCAGTGTTCATAATCCCTTTGGGAGAGGCTCTTGTAAACTGGTGTTATAGATGTATATCTGGGGAAAAAAAAGTTATGTGACCAGAGTTAGGAATAACCAAGTAGATACCCCATATGGTTTGTTGATATCATTCAATGACAAGAAAGCTTCATCTTTCTTCTTCTGCTTCTCCTGTGTAACATTTACAGGAAGATATGGACAAAAGTCATGGAGAAAGAACTAGGAATCAGTAGGTTCTTATTTGTATTGTTGGAGAACCTAAATTCAAGAGGTCACAGATTCATTCAGTTAGCAAAATGATAAACCTATACTTTAAAAAAAATGAACAGATACACTTTTGAATAAATTTCAGATCTTGAGGCTAAACATGCAATATTATTTCCTGTCATCTCAGTTCTTATTGTAATAAGGCTATAGAACTTTTTAAATACTTTATATATGTATTTAAATTATATATATGTATATATTTATATATTTTATATTCTCTCTGCTCCCTTCCCTTCCTGCACAAATATTGCTATTTGAAGGTAATATATATTTATATATAATATATTTGAAAGTATATTTCCAAATATATTTAGTTATATATTAAATAAAATAAGTAAATAAATATAAATTTAAATAAAGGTAAATATAAATTTATAAATATACTTGGAATCTAGATAGATACATATTTTTGATATTAAAAATTCCCTCTATACCTGTACTTTGTAGAGTTTTGTTTTTGATTTTAGCATAAATGAGTGTCAAAGTACTTTGTCAAAGATTTTTCCCACATATGTTAAGATAATTATAGAGTTTTGGATATCTTTGTTTTTAATACGATCGTGTTGATCATTTTTTTTAATGTTGAACCACCCTTACATCCCTGTTATAAATCCAACTTGGTTATGATGTATAATTTCTTCAATGAATTGCACTAGAATGATAGGATTTTCTTTATAGTTTTGGAGTCAGTATTCATTAATGATAATGATCTGCTGTTTTCCTGTGTTTTATTATTCCTTGGTTTAGTTTTAGGACTGTATTAGTCTCATAAAATGAAGCTAGTGGGGAGTTTTCTTAATTTTTGAGAATAACGTGTGGTGTAGATACCAAATGTTTTTGAAAAAAGTTTGATAGAATTCTTTTGTGAATCTATCAGGTTAAGAAGTTTTTTCCTTTGATTATTCCTTTTCTGTTAGTTCTATTTCCTTTTCTAAGATTAGATGTTAAGATAGCCATTTGGTCTTCTGATAGTTTGGGTATTTTATATTTTTGAAAACATTCTTTTGTGTTCTCAGTTTTGTTAACATATAGCTATATATATATGACAGGTTCTGGTTATTATTATTTCTTCTGGCTTTGTTGTGATTTCACTTTGCTATTTCGTTGATTTGTTTTTCTGTCCTCTTTATAATCAGATTGGTTAAGAGTTGATTAGTCTTTTCAAAGAACCACCCTTTTGTTTTATTTTTCATTTCCATAGGCTTTTTTGTTCCTACTTTATTTATACCTTAATTTTTTATATTTCCTCCATTTACAGCACATAATTTTAATACTGACATTGGTTTGTTGACTGATTTTGTTCAGCATAATATGGTATTTTTGTTTACTCCTCTTAAAGTTTTGAATATTTGTTTCTGTTTTGTTTGATAATATGATTACAACCCTTGCTTTTTAAAACATCACCAGTCCTTCTTGAGTTTCTGTATTCCTTCTGGATTTAAAGCTTCAACAGTACTCATTTTGAACTCTTTCTAAAGGTCTTTATATTATTCCCTTCTCGATATTGTCACCCTACCTTCCTTGGCCTTTTTTTTTCTGTCGTGTTTCACTCCTTAAAGTACCTATTTCTGTAGATGGAAGAATAGATATTGCTCCAGGGTATGAATTTTCCTATGTTCCTGATTGTGTAGTTCATTGTGGACTTTTTCTCTTCTAGTGACCACGTTCCCCTAGTTGGCTTACAATTTCCTCCTTGGATGCATGCCCTGCCAATCTTCTAGGTGTTAATTTCACCCAGGAGTTCTAATTCCCCTTCTCTTAAGGCAGCATGACTAGTCTCTGTAAACATCACATTTTTGCAGAATATAACTGTTGTAAAGCCCTGATTTCCTTTTATAGACTACCTCTCTTCTCCCCTGGGAACTTTCATCACTGGCACCCTCTCCAGCTTCTAGGTCAAGATTTCCCCATTTTTTTTTTCTATCCCTTCCTTTACCTCCTTGTTCATTTTCATATAGGTTCTTTTCTTCTGCAGAGAATCCAGGAGATATTTTTCCTTCATTGTTGACTTTGACTTAATTATAATGTATCACATAGGCTCCTCTATCTTCTTTCTTCTCTCTCTGTTTTATACACCCTACTGTTCTATTATTTAGTCCCACAAAAAGCTGATTTTCCTATAGGTGGATGTTGTAAGTCTTAGTACATGATATTCCTTTTATTTCACTTCAGCTTTCATCCTTGTCTGCTGATGTACATTTAAAAGAAAATCTATTAATGGTCTTTCAATTATTTTGTTGTTGTTCTCATTTGCTTTATTTGTTATTATTCCTATATTTCTGGTATTTGGGGTGTTTAAGCACCAAAAAATTTCTTCAGGTCCGGTGTTTTTTTAAAAATGTCTTGCATGCCTTTTTATTGAATGTCCATCCTTTTTTCCCCTCATTTCCCCTGGATAGGCTCATGTTGCAGGGTGTATCACCTTGGGTTGCATCTTGAACTCTTTTTTCTTTGTAACACATAATTCCATTCTTTCTTGCAATTTTTGGTGGTTGTAGAATAGTCTTGTGTTACTTGAATTTTCTTTCTTTCATATTTGCAAGTCTTGTTGCAGAATTTGTTTTTGTCAATGGGATTGTTAAATTTAGTTACTATGGTTTTTTTTAGTTTGCAGAATGGGATTTTTTTCCTTTAGAAACATTAATGGATTATTTCAATTGCCACTTTGTCTTTTGTGTCCAGAAATTTTGGGCCATTTTCTTATTTCTTACATTATGGTCATATTTTTTGACTTGTCTCTTTTGGGAGACTTATAATCTTTCAAGTTTTCTCTCTGCATATTGTCTTAGAGATCAATATGGTAAGCTTGTTTTCTTTTAATATTATTACTCTTTGCTTCTTCCACATTATCTTTCACTTTGTATATTTGTATCCCAATTAATTATTCTCTTCTATTTCTTTGGTGACACTTGCCACTGTGGATTCAGATTTTTCTGTTTTGTCAATTATTTCTGGTATGCATGCCATAAATTCTACTTTCACAATTCTTATTTCCCTTTTAAACCATTTAGCACCATCCTGCTGTAATTTTATACCTTCTTGGGAATACATGAGATTTTTTGCCTCATTAGGTGTTGATTCATTTTCTTTTGTCTGAGCTCACATGATCTGGACACCATATTCACTTCCATTATTAATAGTTTCCTTCTTGGTGTATCTGATTATACTCAAGGTCTTTAATAGTTTTTTCTTGCTCCTGAAATCTTTGACAGTTTCAGTCTTCTTTTTATATATATTCACTTTCTTACTCCTTCCTCTTTGAGTGTGGTTTCCCTAGCAGATCAACCTCAAAGCCATCTCAATCTACTTTTACTTTGGGCAGTTCACAATTCAACATTCTTGGTCTCTCCTCTGAGTGGAGGACAGAACTGACTTTAATTGGATACTGTGTTCTTTACCCCAGGGATTAGTGGAGTGCTATATAGTCACATACACATTTTACCCTTTTTTCTTTAATTCTCTGGCTGAGCTCTATTGTGTCATAGTGTTGCCAACTGCTGTTCCAGCCTGAGTAGGCTTCTACCATTTGGATTTCATGGTACTGGAAAGAGAAGATGGTCATGTAGAGTTGATTTGTCTTGTAAGCTATGGGTTGGCTTGTGTAGGCATGCTACTGGAATGTAGTGTACTGAATGAGTGTGGACTGTAAATTAGTTCCCTTCTCTTTTATTGCATCAGGTTTTTACCTCATTTAATTTCTCCTTGTCCTAGTTTTTAAACACTGTGTCGTGACCCCATATGGGGTTATGACACACAGTATAAGAAGTGCTGATGTGGTTGCAAGGGAGAAAGCTTAAGAAGGTCTGTGTAAATCATGAAGACAGCTGAAATTGCTTTATTTCTTTTACATATCCCTATTTTAAAAAGGTTTATGAGGCCATGAATATCAGGAAAAATATCTAGTCTTCTATCTTGTTCAAATCTAAATATTGGGGATCAATAAAATCCAAGGTTTAAAAAGTAAAATCTGCTTTTTAGTAGGTTGTAAAGACATAATTTTCCAGGGATCTAGTTAGATTTGCAGATGACCAGGAGACCATCACTAAGGCATTGTCCATCAAACAACTATTATCAGCCACTACTATTATCCTCCAATGCCATCCTCATCCTGGCCAACTCCATCACATACTTCAACATCACCATTTCTAGCAAATTTCTGGGCTGAGTTATTTCTAATCTGTTTGCAGATATGCTTTGAAAGAAATCAGGAAGCTCTTGTGCTTTTGACCAAAGATCAGCAAACTTAATCCATTCTTTCTGTTTTTGTATAGTCCACAAGTCAAAAATAGTTTTCTGGCCAGATTTGGCCCTTGAGCCATAGTTTGCCAATCTCTGTTTTAGAGATAAAGGATTGTTTTTGAGGGATTTTATGTTAGCAGAATCATTTCTGAGTTCACATGCCGCAGTGGTGACTTCATATGTCATGATGGCAAATCCATTCACATGGAGAAATTTGCTTCATCCCTAAGAACACTGGTACTGGCATATTGTCCCTGGTAGATGCTGGACCCAAACCAAAGTGCTCCCAGTCTTTCACCTGTACATCTAAGACTCATTTGTTTGATGGCAAGCTTGTAGTCTGTCTAGAGAAAATAAGTCATAACACTATAAAATTCTTGAGGCATTTCAGATCTTAGAATCTCAAGACCAGCAAGAAGGTCCCCTTTGGTTGATTGTGCACAACTGTTAAAGTTTTGGGGGACTTTTTGTTTGTATTTTTTTGTTTCAGCTTCCTAATAATTACATTGTAATTGGGAAGTCTACCCTGGCCTCCTCAAACTCAGTGTGTTTTCATATTTAGTAATCCTTGTTCTCTTGCTTGCTGCAGTTATCTTTGAATTTATTTCATTTTCCCTTTTACATGAAGTTAATTTTATTAGAATGAAGAACGTTAGAATGGCAAGAATGAAGAGCCAAATTTACTATTATGAAATAAAGCTAAACTACAAAAAAGGAATCTACACCAGCTAAATTGGATATCTTATTTTGTCTCTCTTATGGCTAATCTGATTTCCTATCTTTTATTAAAATACTTCAAGAACAAGCAAAATCATTTAAATTAAGATATGTTACAACTCTAAGACATAACAAACAAACAAATAAATAAATCAAACTGGGAGGGGCAGGAGCCTCAGGGTTGTTGTTTAGAAGAAAAACAGTTACTATAGACATTCACTCTAAGGCAAGAAGGTCCAAAAAACAGCCTTTGAGCAGAGCTTGAGGCAGGAACCCATTGTTGTTCAATCTATGGGCTTTAGAGTGCACTGAGTCTAAGGTTTTAGGGAAGACGAGGAAAGAAGGAAGGAAGGAAGAAAATTGAAAGTTTCTTCATTATTTCTTGAAAGATGATGTCTAGGTTCTTTTTTTGATAATGACTTTTAGGTTGTCCAATAATTTTTAAATTCTCTCTCCTGGATCTGTTTTCCAGGTCAGTTGTTTTTTCCAATGAGATTTTTCACAGTGTCTTCTATTTTTTCATTCTTTTATTTTGTTTTATAATTTCTTGGTTTCTCATAACGTCATTAGCTTCTATTTGCTCCATTCTAGTTTTTAAGGAATTATTTTCTTAAATGAGCTTTTGGATCTTCTTTTCCATTTGGCCATTCTGCTTTTTAAGGCATTCTTCTCCTCATTGGCTTTTTGGACCTCTTTTGCCATTTGGGTTAGTCTAATTTTAAAGGTGTCATTTTCTTAAGCATTTTTTTGGGGTCTCAAGCTATTTTTTTGTTTTTCATGATTTTCTTGCATCACTCTCAATTCTCTTCCCAATTTTTCCTCTATTTCTCTTACTTGATTTTCAAAATTGTTTTTGAGCTCTTCCATGGTCTGAGACTAATTCTTATTTTTCTTGGAGGCTCTGGATGCAGGAGCTTTGACTGTTGTTTTCTTCTGGTTTTATGTTTTGATCTTTGTTGTCACCAAGGACATGGGAAAATATCCACAGAGAAAGTAAGATTCTGTACTTTGATTTTTTTCCCCTATTTGCTCATTTTCCTGGTCAATTACTTGACTTCTGAACTTTGTTAAGTGGAGCACTCTAGAAGCAAGTTCTGCCACACTGGGGCTGGGAAAGTAGCAGCTGCTGAGACAGTGATCATCACTGCCCTGGGATTGGAGCTGTGAAAATGCAGTTTGAAAAATTATTTTTGGTTAAATTGTTAATATGGGCACCTCAAGGGCCTGGTATTGTTAAATTCAAATGGAACAAAAACATCTGGAGGGGGTGAGGGAGGAGAATAGAATGATTTTTATTGCCCAAAGATTCTTTTTAATTTTTTAGTTAAACAAAAAGTCTCATTCAGACTTCTGAAATTGAGAAAAATTACCTCATATGAAAAAATCAAACGGAAGCCAAAGGCTAGAGGAAGAAGAAGCTACCAGAGTTTTTGAAAGTTTAGGCTAGTTTAGATTAGCAACAGGGAAAACCTTTTTTGTATGTCTAAGAAATGGATCCAATTTGAGAATAGTTGAGAATTAATTCAGAAAAGAATCCTATTGGTATGAGACTATATATTTTGTTTCTTTAGTTGGTGTAGCCATACTTAAAACTCTCATGCTTACGTTTAGCATCTTTGACAAAAAGAAAACTTCTTCTGACTTTTCAAGAAGTTGTGATTTGTGATTATATATTCATAGGCCCTTATAGTTTATAATAGTATTTCCAATCACCAGTCCACATACTGCCAGCCACCCAACTCAAATTAAATCACTTTACCAAACCTTTATCATTAAACATACTTAACTTGCTTTAGTGGACCCCTGATCTCTCATTGACTTCTACCACTTGTTACTGTTGTTTCAGTTGTAGCTGAGTCTTCACGACCCCATTTGGGGTTTTCTTGGCAAAGATACTGGCATGGTTTGTCATTTCCTTCTCCACCTCATTTTACAGATGAGGAAACTGAGGCAAACAGGGTTGAGTGACTTGCCTAGGGTCACATAGCTAGTGTCTGAGGCCAGACTTGAACACAGGAAGAATCTTCAAATCCAGTACTCTATCTACTACTCCACCTAGCTGTCCCACCACTTGTACAATTTGATTTAATCTAACCAGCATTTATTAAATGTATATTGTGTGCAAGATAGTTTTATAGTCACTGGGAGTATAGAGGAGAAAAAAAATTCCTTTCCTCATTGATCCTGTACTCTATTGTGAGTATGTGAGATACAATAGATAAGTGAAATACAAAGTGATTTGATAAGGGAGTGAACACTAACAACTGGGGGCATTGAGGAAAATACCTTTACCATCTCATCCAGTGGGATTCTTGACCATGCCCTCGTATGAATCTTGAAGAAGAAAATTCTCTGTACAATATAGATACTCCTCAAAGTCTTTTAATATTTCATGTAAAACTTGAACATCTCATGTTTTCCTTTCAAAAAGTCACTGGTCAAATTCTTCTTCAGGTGACAGGTATCCTTGATGATATATTTTGTGGAGGAATATAACTTCCCCAAAGTCAAGGACTATTTTTTTTTTTGTGCTTGTGTATCTGAGGCCTAGCACAATGCTTTGCACATAGTAAGTGCTTAATAAGTGATTTTAAGTGAATTCAATCATTTATAGGAGCAACAGTCACTTGGGCTATCTTTGCCCACATATGAAAATCCAGATTTTTTTAGCTTAATATTCTAGAATGTCAATCATCGAGCCTCAACCTGACTTCCCACCCTTGTTTCACATTAATTTTATTCTCATACTTGACATTCTAGTCAAGAACAGCTATTCACTTTTTTTCACATGAACTGAGATAATTTTTAGCCCATGACTCTTTCCTTCTGTATTTGTATTGATTTTTAGAGCCAAATGTAGACAGTATTTTACATTTGTTCCAATCAATTTCAGCTTGCTAAATAAATATTCTAGCCTTTTGGTTTTGAACAATTTTCACATTGTCATCTGACTACATATTCTCAAAATTTAGTAAGCATAGCCATTTTTTAATTTTATCCAAATCATTGGCAAAAAAATTTAGGACAGATCCCTGGGCCACTCCTCTAGAGAGCTCTCCTCCAGGTCATTCAAACACTTTCAAATCCCTGTATTTGATCTGTGCATCTAGGATAAAATGCAAACTCCTCTGGCTGGCACATAGTAAGGGCTTAATTAATGCTTGCTTAATTGATCACATGTACTGTGCAGTGCAGCCAAAGTGGCCTATTTGCTGTATCTGTTACAGAACATTCCCTCTGTTGTCCTATGCCAAGAATGTTCTCCCAGCTCACCTCTTCCTCTTGAGACCCCCATGTCCTTTTCAAGGTCTAGGACAACTACCTTCTTTGTCAAGAGGCCTTTCCTAATTTCCCCAGTCGCTAGTGGTCCTTCTTCCATTTTTTTGACAACTGGATACTTGCCAGTTTCTAGTCTGGAGATCTCTCTTATTCTCTGGGGTTTTTCAGAGATCACTTAGAGTCATCAGAGATTTATGAATGGGACCTTATAACTTGGACTCCTTGAGTAGAACTAGGTCTTTTATTTCTTCTTATTTTGAGTTTCAACTTCCTGTTCAGTATTTTGTTATATCTAAAGTTCATGAATGGAACAATTAAGCCAGAGTATCACAATATATTTTCTTTAACAATGTACTAACATTTCTGTCCTTAATTGTATGCTAAACAGATATGCTCCTTGTAGTTTCAGCATACATATGATCAGAATTCATGATGTTAACTTAACAGCCACACATTGAAGCTATGATTTTTTTCCTCCAAATATATCTTTTCATTCCCCTTTTCAATTTAAAGTTCTCTTGATCATATTTGTAAGACTCTAGGGAAATACATTTTTGCTCACTCTTGTTAGATCTACTCTGTCCCTTTACAGGCGCATATTCTTAAGTTGTCCAAAAATCCAAATTCAGTTTTATGTACCATCCTATCAACCAATTGTTCATGTCCCAAATCTGCCTTGACTTTCTGAAGTCTTTTTCTTCAGTCAGTAGCAGCAATGAAAATGACAGCTTTGATTCTGAATTACGAAGTTCCTCCTCTTCCTCCTCTTACGTCTCTTCTCCTTCATGTAAGTTTGGCAATAAAGTGGCTACTCATGATCTCATTATTTTGTGATGCTTTTCCCCTCATGTGTTGTGCCCCACCCCCTTACCCACTATTTGTGTCTTATTGATGTCAGAAAGTGTAAGTATCCAATAGGCCCAGATCACTGCACCTCCATACTCAAGATCTACCAGACATGGCCTCCCTGGTAGTGGGGATTACAAGCACTACACTCACTTTGTTAAGCTTCTTACTGAGGACATCATAATCCCTAACAATGCCTTCAAAGATTCCTTCTGGAAGAATTCTTCAGTCAACATATATTGCTAAGTACTTACTATCTGACAAGCACTGTACTAAGCACCATGGATGTGAAGAAAGGCCACACTGTGGCCCCTTCCCTGGAGGAGCTCACATTCTAATGGCCAAGTCAGTATGCCAATATCTATTCCAATGCAAGCTATGCAATTTGTAAATGGAAGAGAATCATCTGGTGAAGACTGTAGTAGTAGAAAAGGGTAAGTGGGGACCAGGAAAGACCTCCTGCAGAAGGTGAGATTTGAGCTGAGTCATGAAGGAAGCCAAGGGAATCAAGAGGCAGGTGTAAGAAGAAGCTTTATAGGAATAGATTATAGCCACTGAAAAGTCCCAGGTATTCTTCAGAATTGTATTGGAAAGCCTAGCAATAGCAATAAAAGAAGAAAAAGAAATAAAAGGAGATCAGAATAGGGAATCTTTTTGCAGATGCTATGATGATGTATTTGAAAAATCCCAAAGACTCAACTAAACAGTTAGTTGAAGCAATAATTTTAGCAAAGTAGTGGGATATGAAGTAAATTCACATAAATCATCAGCACTCCTATATATCACAAGCAAAATCTTGCAAGAAGAGATAGGAAAAGATACCCCATTTAAAATAACTTTAGACAATATAAAATGCCTAGGAGTATGCCTGCCAAAACAAACCAGGAACTATATAAACATAATTATAAAAAAACCTTTTATACAAATAAAATCAGATTTAAATAATTGGAGAAATATTAATTGTTTATGGATAGACAAGGTCAATATGATAAAAATGATAATTTTACCTAAACTAATTTGTACATTCAATGCTGTCCCAATTAAGTTACCAAAATATTTTACTGAATTAGAAAAAATAATAAAATTCATTTGGAAGGACAAAAAGTTAAGGGTATTAAAGGAACTAGTGAAAAAAAAGTAAAGGAAGGAGACTTGCCAATACCAGATCTTAAACTATATTATAAGGCAATTATCAGAGCTATCTGGTACTGGATAAGAATCACTGCAACAGAGTAGACATATAGTTTACAGCAGCAAATAAATATAATGACTTTGCATTTGACAACTGTAAAGCCCTAAGATTTGGAGATAAAAATTCAGGTAAAAATTGTTGGGAAAACTTGAAAGCAGTATGGCAGAAAATGGGCATAGACCAGTATCTTATATTATTCACCAAGATAAGATCAAAATGAATACATGACCTAGATATAAAGAGAGATATTATAAGAAAATTAGGAGAACATGGAATATATTATTTATCAGACTTATGGATAGGTGAACAATTTATGAATAAACAAGAAGTAAAAATCAGTTAAGTATAAAATGGATAATTTAAATTGCCTTGAATTAAAAAGGTTTTGTGCAAATAAAACAAATGTCACCAAGATCAGAAGGAAAACAGAAAATTGGGAGGAGTAAATATATAGACAGGTCTCTTATCTTAAATACATTAAGAACTTTGTCAAATCTTTAAGAATACAAGTCATTCCCCAATTGATAAATGGCCAAAGGATATGAACAAGCAGTTTTCCAATGAAGAAATCAAAACAGTTTATAGTCACATAAAAATGCTTTAAATCATTATTAATTAGAAAAATTAACAATAAAGCAACTTTGAGATATCATTTTACCCCTACCAGATTGGTTAAAATGATTGAAAGGGAAAGTGACAAATGTTAGAGGAGATAGGGAAAGTGACAAATGTTAGAGGAGATGTGGAAAAATTGGGACACTAATTCATTATGGGTAGAATTGTGAACTGATCAAACCATTTTGGAGAGCATTCTGCAATTATTAAACTAACTATACTCTTTGACCTAGCAGTACCACTACTAGAACAGTTTTCAAAGATGACTAGGGAAAAAGGAAAAAAACCTGTAATGTTCAGTGGTTTTCTGTGGTGACAAAGAACTGAAAATTGAAGGGATGCCCATTATTTGGGGAATGGCTGAAAAAGTAGTATATGATTGTAATGGAATATTACTGTGCCATAAAAAATTGGTGATCTCAATGATCTTAGAAAGATCATGGAAAAATTTGCATGAAAAGAGTAAAATGAGAAGAACCAAGAGATTATTATATATGGTAACAGCAATTAAAAAAAATTATGGAATAATACAAGCATTTCCATAACATAGTACAATAAAAAAAGGAGATTGTACATGAACCTGAGAATCTACTATTCACAACTTGGTATTCCTTTCAGATACACACAAAATTAACATGGACATTTTTTCCTTTTTTTTCTTCCTTCCTCCCCACCCGTGCCCTAGAGATGGCTACTATTAGACACATGTAGATATATTGTAAAGTTATTCTGTAGATATTTCTATTTATTATTTGTTTCTCTGTATGCAGATAGTGTCTTTCTTCATATGCCCTTTATAGTTAATTTGGGTATTATAATAGACAAAAATAACTTATTCGCTCAAAGTCTTAATATTGCTGTTACTGTATACAATGTTCTCTTGGTCCTGCTCATTTCTTCATTATTTTGTGCAAGTCTTTCCATATTGTTTTAAGAATGACTTTGAGCAAATAAGTCATTTTGACTATTATGAATGTCCAGATTAACTATAAAGGACATATGAAGGAAGATGCTATCTGCATCCAGAAGAAGAATTGATAAATAGAACTATGTACAGAATAATTTTACATATATATACATATATAATATATAAAATATGTATGTATCTAATGGTAGCAATCTCTAGGGGTAGTGGGGAGGGAAGGATAAAAAAGAAATTTACTGGATAACTTTATTTTATATTTAAAAGGAATAGCAAGTTGTACATAATAGATTTGCAGTTTCATGTGCAATCATGAATCAATTTTTTTATTATACTGCTATGGAAATGCTTGTTTTATTCCATAAATTAACAAAAAGTCACAGAGATGGGAGATGGAGTGTTGTGTATGGAACTATAAGACCAGTGTACTTGGATAATAGAATATATGGAGGGGGAGGAAGTTAACAAGTCAACAAACATTTATTAAACACCTGCCATATGCTAGGCACACTGTTAAGTGTTGTGGATATAAGCAAAACAAACAAAAAAAAACAACTCAAGGAAACAAAACTTCTAAGATTCCTTCTGGAAGAATTCTTCAGTCAACATGTATTTCTTAAGTGCTTCCTGTCTGCCAGGCACTGTTTTAAGCACTCTGGATGTGAAGAAAGGCCAGACTGTGGTCCCTTCCCTGGAGGAGCTCATGTTCTAATGGCCAAGTCCTGCTCTTATGGAACTCAGAGTCTAATGAGGTAAGACAGCATGCAAACAATTATCTTATATGTAAAAGATATATAGAAGATAAATTGGAGATTATTTATACAGTGAAGGTATTAGCGTGAAGAGGAATTGGGAAAGATTTCTTGCAGACAGCAAGATTTTAACTGAGTTTCATGTCATGATCTTCTGAATCAGTTGTTGTTCCTGCTGTTTGGAGTGGGGAAGTGAAGGTAAGGACTGGAAATCTTCTTCTCTACCCTTTCCTGGAAGGTACAGAGGAAATGTGGAAGAATAAATCTTAGAGAGTTGACTCGCACAGTATATCATCTTGCTTTTACAGACCATGAAGACATCTCCAACTGCCTCTTGGACATTTAGTAAGGAATGTCTCCTAGACCTCTTAAATTCAACACTGAACTCATTATTTTCCTCTGATCTCCCAAAGCCTACCTCTTCTGAACTTGCCTGTGGAGGGTGCCACCATCTTCCCAGTTTCCTGGGCTCACAGCCTGGATCTTATACTTGTCTCTTCATTCCCCACCCTCCCCAAATCCAAACAATCCTGTTTTTTTCTACCTTCCTAACCTGTCTTGTAAATGCTCTTTTCTCTCCTTCAGGCACTTCAGGATCTCATGACTGGACTATTGCAAGAGCATGCTAGTTGGTCTTCCTACCTCAAATCTCTTACCAGTCCAATCCATTCTCCACTCAGTTGTCAAACTAATTTCCTTAAAGCACAAGGTGGATTATGTTATACGCACCCCTTTCCTATCACCCCCTATTCCATTGACTCCAGAGACACTTTACTGCCTCTAGAATCAATCATAAAATTTTCTCCTTGTATTTTTAAACCCCTCTATAACTTGATACTTTCCTACCTTTCTGGTCTTCTTATATTCTCCTCCCACACCTATCTGCTTACCAGGTACTTTGTGACATAGGTTTCCTTGTTCTTCTTGGAACTCTCCCTCCTCATCTCTGCCTCCTAGATTTCTTGGTTTCCTCTAAGTGTCGTCTGAAGTTCCATTTTTTGAATAAAACCATTCTCTTTACTAAGGCCAATCTTTCTGTATGTACTCCTATCTTTCCTATCCTGTTTTCTCCAGAAGATTACCCCCTCTCATCCCCTTTCTCTCTAATATTCAATCTTCTGTGTCTTCCTTATCCTTAAAGATCTCCTAGTATCTTTCCTTGTCTTCATGGATCAATTCCTCGAGAGTCTATGCTCAGTGCTTCTAGTTCCTCTGTTCTTTAATTCAGGTCTGGATGAAGAACTTGTGGCCTTCTAGTTCCTCGAGTGCAGCCTTTTGATTGAGTCTAAGTTTTACAGAACAAATCCTTTTATTAAGGGCATTTGTTCTGTGAAGTTTGGATTTAGTCAAAGGGCTACATTTTGAGGACCTATAGGCCCTAGGTTTCCCACCCCTTTACTCAGTGCGTTTTCTTTTCTCTTGTCTCCAATTTATCCTGTAAACATCTTTTTTTTTTTTTTTTTTTTTTTGGTATTTGGTTGTTGGCATGTTGTCTCCTTCATTAGACTGTGAGTTCCACAAAAGTGGGGACTGTCTTCTCTGCCTTTCTTTGCATCATTTATCACTTAGCACAGTGTTTAATAAATACTTATCACCTAACTCAGTCAGAAGTTCTCTGTGCCCAATCACCTTGATAAGGAACTGCCCTATTCTACTCCTTTAATATTATTTTCCCAGGAAAGTGCTTGTTTCTTTAATAAGTTGAATGAGTATGATTTGGGGTACATTGATCCATATTCCCAATTGTGGACTGTCTGGTGAGTAGGAGAGTATCCAGCAGTTCATTAGATGCAATTCTTAATTGTCTCTCCCAGTGCCATGCTCTTGAGTCTCAGCAATGTCTTTGATACGTAGTTCTTAGTTACTTCCAAATTTAGCAGTTTTTTTTGATGAGAGCCTAGACTTTTGGACAATCCGTTTTAGACCATTAAGGTATTTTTAGTAGCTGTCTTTCCTAATACTTTGATATAGTCCATGACATGGATAATTGAGTGATAATTACCACTATGCTGTTTGTTTGTTTTTTTTATACTACATACTCGAGGCTTATGATTTTGAAAGTATAGGGAGTCCCTAATATTGAAAAGGCAAGAATGTTCTGGGGTTGCGAAGAGAGCTTCAAGGAAGGGAGAACAACTAGAAAATTATTGCAATAGTCTAAGTGTGAGGTGATAAGAGCTTGTGTAGATATCGTGAAATCATCTGCATAGAGATGATAGTTGAGTTTCTGATAGCTGATGAGATCACTAAGCAAAATTAGATAGAAGAAAAAGAGAAGAAAATTCAGGATAGAGCTCTGTGGGACACTCATAGTTACTGGGCATCATCTGGATGAAGATCCAGTAAAAGAGACTGAGAAGTCATAGTCTCTCAGGTAAAAGGGAACCAGGAGAGAGCTGTGTTACAGTGTCAAATGCTACAGAGAGAGCAAGAAGTCATCCTTCTATATCTGAAAAGTGACACAATCTCCAGAAATGGGTGAAATCTAAGTCACTCTCTTCTTCTGGTGATTTGCATGATCTCCAGGCAACTTTTGAGGTTCACTCTATTCAGTTTCATAAACCAGTCCTGATCTTGATGACATTATTTATCAATACTCCAGGTTTTCTTTTTATCTTCCTCAACCATTTCACTATCTGGATCGTAATCTCTCTCTTCCCCAGCTCCTACTCTTATACTAGGAGCCTTCACTATACATATTGATGTTCCCTCAAACACCCTAACCGCCGTGTTCTAGAATCTACTTACTTCCCTTGACTTACAGGAGATGCTCGTTCCCTTGATCTTGCCATCACCCGTAAGTGTTATACTGATATATTCATGAACGCTGAAATTACTTTGTTTGCTGTGACCTTCAATTCTTGTAGCCCTCAGTGCTTTTCTTAGCCATCACTCCTGTACTTGCTACACTCCTATATTAGCTACACTCTCTTCCCTTCCCTATCTCAACCCCTGAGTTAAGTCAGCTCAACCCAACATTATCTTCTGTAATGAAAGCCTTTCCTCTTGTCTTGCCACCAATCATAACTTGCAAAACCCCAAACTTGGATTATGCCCTACCCTCAACCTTCCTTCCTCCTGTGGTGAATGGAGAGGGAGAAAATCATGAAATCATGTTGACTTGGCCCACTACACATTGTCAACTGAGTCTTGAAGCAAGGCCTTCTTTTTATACCTCTCTAATCATTTGCTATCACTCACCACAACATCTATTATAGATCTTTTCATCTTTCCTCAAGTCTCCCATAGTACCCCTTTCCCCCTAGACTCTCACCTAAAGATCTCTCTCTCTCTCTCTCTTTCTCTCTCTCTCCCTCCCCCTTCCCCCTGTACTTCCCTCCCCCTTCCCCCTGTACTTCCCTCCCTCTCTGTTTCTCTCTCTTTACCCTCCTCCCTCCCTTCTCCTACTGCTCTCACAGCACTCCAATATCTTTGTCTACTATGTCCTTTATTCACATGTTAAAAGAAAAGATGACCCTTTACTTTATCAAGACCAGTCCCTCTACATGCTCCCTTGATCCCATCCCATCCTGTCTGCTCAAGAAGATTACATTTCTTGGGTGTTAGTCACTCACAATGAAGGTGAAAAGCTCAGACAACAAATTTAAAAAGGTCTTTTAAAGATTAATATTATACAATGGAAAGAGGCAAAACAAAGATTATAAATGAGGTAGAGAAAATTAGTATTGCCATACAGTGAAATAATTCGCCTCAAAATCCAGGTGACTCAGGACTCATAATGAAATGTGCTACCCACCTCCTGACAGAGAGATAATGGACTTAGGTATACGTTGAGGCACATGGTTTTAGATATGGTCACTGCAGGAGTTTGTTTTGCTTGACTAACAAGAGTTTTCTTTTCTTTCCTTTTTCTTTTCTCAATGGGGATAGAGGTGGGAGGGAGAGAAAAGAAACATTTTTTTAAATTAAGAAAATAATTTGAAACATCTAAGCAATTTCTTAATCTATGGGTAACATTTTGAAATTTTGCTGTTGCTCTGCATTGATTTCAATTAGCTTGTATGCTATTCTTTTACTGGCTATTAACAGAACTCTCTGTCAGATAGCAAGAAAATGCCCTAAGGTTCCCATGGAGAAGTCAGTGTGTTTATGCCTAGAATAAATCATATAGCTGACAGTTGTTAAGAGAACAGAATTTTTATGTCCTTTAAAATCTCACAGAACCTTCATAGAATCACAATAACTCAGAAGAAATCTCTGAGCCCCTCAAAAGTCCATCTTGTACCTGAATAGGAATCCCTTCTTTACCATACCCAAATGGTCATTAAGCCTTTGTTTGAACACTTCATTTTAGGCCAAAACTACTATCACCTACTCTACTTAGAGATAAATTGTTAGGTAAAAACCTGCTTACTCTTTGTGGCATCTGCTCATTATTCCTAATTCTGCCCTCTTGGGCCAATCAGAATAAGTCTAATCAACCTTCCCCAGCCCTTCAGAATCTTGAAGACAGCTGTCACCTTCGAAGTCATTTGCTTTCCAAACCTGCTTCCTTCAGATAATACAAATATGTCAGGATCTTGATGCCCTTCAGCACCCTACCTTCTTCTGGCAGTTCTTAAGTTTATGAGTCAAAGTATTCCCTAAAATGTGATGTCTTTGTAATGCACTGTTAGAATAGTTAGCTCATTTTAAGTCCAGGGAGCAGTATGATGGCCTGTAAGGTCCATCTGGTTCATTCCTGTTTGTCTTTAGGAATCTTATTTTAGATGAAATAACTTGACTTCAGTTACATTTGCCTTGAGTTTTCTAGTTAGGAAAATTCCTACCACCTGGGTGTGGGCTGGGCTCTCCGCCTAACCTTATATAACATGGACTGGTAGTTCCCAGAAGTGAATAAGAGGAAGAGATAGGGATAGACATTACAACTGTGATTTAATTTACATAGGAAACTTCCAGGTGAGGAACCTTATAATGCAGATTAGCCCCTTCTCTGCCTTAGGGAGGCTAGAGCAGTAAGAGGGTGCTAAATCCACACAGTCAGTATGTGTCAGACTTAGGATTTAACCCAGATCTTCTTGACTTTGAGGGTAACTCGTCAATTCATGTCTACCACCTGGTTCATTGGAGGACATATTGGCAGAATGAATAATAAAAGAAATCTTGGAAATTACCTAACTAGGAAATGATTTGGAGGCAGTGATGGATCCAGATGTGCTAGGTACTTAAATTTGATTGGGGAAAACAACCCATAAAAGGTAGTAGAAAAGAGGAGGGAGGAGTTGCCTGAATGGTAGAGAAAGTCGGGAGAGTCAAGAGAGGAGCCTCATTTCATCTCAAATAGAATCTGACCTAATAGAGTGCTGGCATCTGGCTTACCCCTAACATGACTGGCTTGGCTATTTTCCTTCTCTGGAATCCAGAGACTTAAATAGTTGGGCCAGAGCACTGAGAGCCTACGTGATTTGTCCAGGGTTGTGCCTCTGGGAGGTATTAGAGATGGTGCTTGAGCCCATGTCTTCTGCTCTGAGGCTGACTCTCTAGCCTTTAAAAATTTTGAAAAATACAAGATGAGCTACTAGAAATGCCAAATACATGGTATGAATACAGGATTCATAGCAGAGAGTGTTTATTGTGGGGAGTCTGTTGTACTCAGGAGGGGCTTTGTGGAAAAGGACAATTGCCTCAACTTTCTCACTTCCCACTTGCTTTTTATCCCTTTGAAATTAGACCTCTGTATTCTTCTACCTCTAAGATCATTTCTTTATTGCTTAATTTTATATACTTTTTTTAGTTCTTATCTTTCTCAACTTCTCATTGGATACATTTGGTACTTTTGGTCACCCCTTCCATCCGCATAATCTTACTTTGTTAGGTTTTTGTGCCATGACTGTGATGATTTTCTTCTTTCCTGTCTGACTCATTCTCAGTTTTCTTTGCAGAATCATCAGCCATGTCCAACCCACTCTGTGTAGATATGCCCTAGAACTCTGTAGTAGACCCTCTACTCCTCTTGTATACACTGAGGGATATGCACAACTCCAAGGGATTCATTGATCATCTCTACGTCGATGAATCCACATTTGTATATCTCACCCTCATCTCTTCTGAGTGCCAGTCCTGAATCTTTCTCCACCTGGACTTTCAATAGGGATATCAAGTTCTCAGCATGTCCATACTGGAACTTATCTTTTTACTTCCTTCCTCCTCCTTCCCCCCATTTCTGATATGGGCATCATTGTTTTGGTTTTTTTTGGGGGGTGGTTTTGTGGTTTTTCCTAACCTGAGAGTCATACTTTACCCTTTAATCCCATTCACCTCCCATACTCAGTTGCCAAGTCTTATTTTAGCATTTCATCATCTCTTGCATCATCCCTTGTTTCCACTTATACCAACCTTCCTTGTTCAGGTCCTGATCTCTTCTTGCCTGGATGACTGCAGTCCCCTAATAATTTATTCTCCTTGCACTGCACCTTTCCCCTCCATCATTTGCATTGCTGCCAAATTGACATTCCTGAAGTGAAGACCTGACCATATCTCCTGATCAAGAAATTTCAGGGGCTCCTTATGATCCCTCCGATAAAATACAAAATCATCTTTGTGATATTTAAAGCCCTTTACAATCAAGTATCAGCATTTCTTTCTAGGACAGTTCCATGTGTGGGGGTATCTCCTTTGCTGTTCCCTCACCTCTCTAACTTCTAGGTTCTCACACTGCAGGCTGCCCTCGCTTCACTGACAACTTGTGGAATGAAACGTTCCCTTCAAAGCTTAGCTCAGTTGAAATCCTGAAGCCTTTCCAGATCACAGCAGCTGCTAGTTTGACCCCCAAGAAATTGCTTGGTATCTCACTTCTAACCTGGCTCAGCTCCTGACTTTCTGGACTTTTGCCTCCTCCATGCCAGCTGCTTTTTTCACACGGGTCATGCCTCTCTCCTAATTATTCTCCAGAACCTCCATTTGAGGAAGTGTTCATGATAGACCATGCTCACTTCTAACTCAACTTAGCTCCTCACTCTGGACTTTTCCATCTTGCTTTCATGGGTCCCTCATCACCTTTAATGTTGTTGTTTTGTCTCATTAGAATGTTCATGCCCTGAGAGAAGGGGCGATCTTTCTGTTTGCTTGTATTTGTATTTCCAGGCATAAGTGCTTAATAAATGCTTTAATCTAATCTATTTTGTCTATGCTTATATAAAGTATACTTGTATATACTTTTAGTTATAGAGACATAAATATGGATATGCATAGATATATCTGTAACTTAAATATATCTGTCTATATATAACATAAATATAGTTATCCGTATAAAACATAGTTATCCACATCTATATCTTTCTAGATCTATAATAAATATATATTTAGATGTATGCACACCTATGTCTCTCTTTATATAGATATCTATATAGATACATTTATATTATAGCTAGGTATTATATATAATCTTTAAATTATAGACATCTGTCTGGATGTCTTAACATAGGTATCTTTATAGTATGGTTAATCTATACATTGTATATATTATAGATTAATTATCTTTATATAAAATGACTTATAGAAGTTGTTTCCCTTGATGGAATGTGAGTTCCTTGAGACCAGGGGACTGTTTTATTTTTGTTCTCATATTCCTGACACCTAGCACAGTGCCTGGTCTAATAGTAGGCACTTAATAAATTCTTGGTGATTGATTGATATCCAAAGTTCCCTTTAAGGGTTAGCTTAAATGTTACCTCCTTCATGAGGACTTTCATGATCTCTCTTGTTGTTAGGCATACCCCTTCTTCCCTGCCCCAACAACTTTGTAATTACTGTGTAATATCATCATAATAATTAATAATAATACAGCTAACATTTATGTAGCACCTACTATGTGCTAGGCACTGTGCTGATAGAAGTATCACATCATTTGATCCTCACAACAACCATGTGAAGTCAATGTTATTATTATCCCCGTTTTACTGTTGAGTAAACTGAGGCAAAAAGAGGATAAGTGACTTGCGTAGGGTCATGAAACTAGTAAATATCTAAGGCTGAATTGACTCCAGCTGCTTCAAGTGGGGAATATTTGGTTGAACAGACAAGAAAGGGGGCAGAATAATCAATAATTCACTTGTGAGAATGTCCAAAATGTATTCAAGGGATGGTGACTCAACTGGCCTGATTTGGATTGATTTGTAGATGGAGAGAGACACAAGATTAGTTGGAAGCCATTTGTGTGAGAAGTCAGATGCCTGGTTTAGTAGGTTGGTATTGGATCCTGTTGGCATGGGGGAGTCCTGATAATTTTTTAGTGAGGAAATGACATGATGTGGTTGTGATGTTGGATGTATCATGATTGTCAATGAAATATTTTTTCTTCTTTCTTTTGATTTGATCATCTCAACCATGCTACTTTTTCATTGTTTTTTTTTTTTTTAAAATACATAGTTTTTCAAAGATGGTTTCAAAAATAGTTATCTTTCTTGTAACATTTAGTCAGATAAATGCCACATTTAACTTTGGCAAAAGTTCATTAAAAAGCTGTAAACTTCATCTTTCAACTGTAGAGGGTATAAAACATATTTCACTCTGAAGTTAACTGTCAGGTATTTATTTAGCTGCAAAAAGTAGGTTTATTGCATTTGAATCAGAAAAACTAAATGCTATCTTGATTTTGAAGAATTTATATGGAAGTTTGATAATAAAACACAGAATCATGCCCTAGCTTAGCTGCTGTGGAGCCCAGTTTTAAAATTTGAATTATGTCAGGACATATTTTTCTGTGGAATGTTCAAAACCTATATTGAACTTCAAGAATTCAGTCCAGTATTTATTATGTAACTACTGTGTGCAAATAGTATGTAAATATGGAGATGAACAAAATTGCATGTTGCAAGTTCAGGAAACAAGGACAAAAAATAAAACTACCTCAGGCCTAAAGGAGCACACAATCCAGTGGGTCACAAGCTACAGAAAATATTGAAGTGAATTTTGCACATGGTACTGGAGTTGATATAGGTGCCCTCAAGAAAGAGTTTTGTTGCTTTGGTTTGCCAGGAAAATGATCCAAGTTTGTTAAAACTGAGTAAATTGTTTATGCCACAGACAGAATGATTCTCCTTTCAACCTTTAAAATTCTTTTCTTCTCTTCCTCCCATTCCCACATTTATAAGTTTTAGGGTAATTGTATGTGCTTTTATTCTTTTTTAAGCTCATGATTAAAGCTAATTCTGCAAGGATCAAATTCTTGCCCCTAAACTAGATCAATTTGACTTTACATTTGGTTCAGGAGCCATTTCCCTCCCCCTCTTTTTTCCTCTCCCATCCCATAATCAGAGACAACTTGTTTTGAAACAGCATAGAAAACAATTTGAGTTTTCCTTTCGTATTTTTTGATAAAGTCTGTACTTGGCACTCATTAGAAAAACATGTAAGTGTAAGACAATGAACTAAATCCTAATGGCACTTGAGTTGTGGAAATACCACGTCCCTCTTTTGCAGGGGATCTTCTGTGTTACTAAAATAGTAATGTTATAATCTTGCAGTAACGTGGGGTATCTTTTACACTGAACTTGTCTCTGCTCTCAGTTTATGGCTAAGCAGGAAAGGTGTTAGGGTTAATAAGGAGATTTAAGGAATTGCTAGTTGGCAAATTTGTTTGTGATTGTGAAAACTCATGTTGCATTTAATATTTGAAAATGGTTTCTTATTTGATATTACAGAACATTTACTTTAACATCACCTTACAGAGATTTCAATGAAAACTGCTTATTAGTAGGTCCTATTTTCAGCCCCCTCCTCTTAAAAAAAAGTTCTTTTCATTTAGTAATTCTAGGAAAAAAGAAAAAAAAGTTTAGGAGATTTGAGACCTAGATTAGTATTTTAAAGGTTTCAACTTGAAATAGACATGTTAATAATGTGCACTTCTCTGTTGCTTTTTAAAAAATAAAAACTTTGGAACTTAATTTGTATTGCATTTCAGAAAACTTCCCTATGTATTAATCCCATTTTTTGTTGAATTGATCTCTAACGTGGTATTTGACTGCCTAGGACAGTCTGACTTTTAACTCTAAATGTAGGAGTTACTATTTACTAGGGGGTAGGATGTGTTTATGCAGAATGCAACTTTCTTAATGGCATATACATATGAATTCCGTTGAGAGCTTTCATTTTAATCTAATTTGCAAAGTCCCCAAATTGACCCAATTACCCATTTTATGAGTAGCATAACTATTGAGTAAATTTTGTTCATCTCCATATTTACATGCTTTAAATAGACCAGCGTAAACAATCTCTTATCTGCCATATGTTAAATTGCTTTGGTAAAATAAGGATACAACTGTCTAATCAACAAAGATGGCATTGAATTACACTGTTTTGAGGAGAAAAAAAAACGGCCCTAAGTGAGCTAAATGCCTGTTAATCTGGTTCTTTAAATAACCTAAACAAAAGTGTCCGAATGTGTTTCCAAGGACAAAGGAGGCGTTTTCAAGAATATGATTGGTTGCTGCCTTGTCCTGTCCCATAGTCATCCTTCATTGGCTTTGGGTAGAGTTAGATTCACATAAGCAGGATGACATTTACTACTTTTTGAGTAGTTTCTTCGAACTGAGAACAGAAACTCCCCGGAGTAACTGCCGATTTCATTTCACATATGGTCTACTAGAGGGTGTAGTTCTATGAAGAAAAGACATGAGCTTGTATGCAAGAAGGGTCACCCTGCCAGCAATAACTCCAATAGTTCTGCAGAAAAGGGTAGGGTACAAATCTTCTCCTCTCTCTCTCCCCTAACCCCTTTCTGTAAATGTCTGGGAAACTTTCATTATAGATTCTGAGAGAATATTTGCTGAGTTCACTGAAAGTGTTACTTGACTTGAACTGAAAAAAATAATTTATGTCAGAATGGAGGTATTGTAGAAGTTGGCCACCATGTGGAAATAGCTGTATCCATTTTAGATAACTGGGTAGCATTTTAGGCAATGTGTAAGAAGCCTTTTTTCTTGTACCATACATATTTACCCTTAGTTGTTTTTGCTTTCATTTTAATTGCCAATCCACACTTACTGTAGTGTTTTAGATTGGTTTAGAAGGAACAGTTTGTTTCCCTGTACTTCATAACATTTTTCTTCTTTATTGCTGAGAGAAAATATGTATTTGCTTTCCTGTTCAATATACATTTTCCAGTTTATAATCCTCATTTCTGCCTATTTTTATTGATTTTTATTTTAAATCTATGTGAATGTTATAATTCCAGATATTAAAAAATACATACTTTGTCAAATAAAGCCTTATCTTTCTGTGTCATTTACATTACATTTTATATTTTAATGTTAACACTGTATATATTAGCATGTAAGTTAGAATAATAACTAATACATAATCTGAATATATTCTTCTAAATGTTTAAGTGTGGTGATAATGCATAACTGAGTTCCTTGTTGGTCAACTGAAAATTGAATTCATTATGGCCACTTAAACACTGTACTCACTATTGTAGCGTATGTATTTCATTTAAACTTGAATATTCTAGCTACCTTTTTAATTTGATTATTCTCCTGGTGTCTCTCCTCCCATTGAGGTATATAACATACAGGTTTCATTCTAAATTGCTTATTCCTAAGGCCATTTTTTGTTTTGTAAGTTATTAATTAAATTGCATATTGAAAATTATTATGCAGGTTTTCTTTCCTATTCAGAAAGCTAAAGCTCCGGATCTTTGCTCTACTTAACCTTTCTGTGTCTCTATTTTCTTACATGCAAAATGAGGGAGTTGCTCTAACCCCTTTCACCTCTAAAATTATATAAATTTGAATATATTTTCTTTTAGAATCATGCAGATTTAAAATAACATCTGTTTTGTTCATTCCTTGTTTTAAAGTATGATTGAAAAACATTAATAAAAGGTGCTATCATTTTTAAGGACTTTTTTTAAAAAACAGTTTACAGGAAACAGGAGCAAAACTTGAATAGAAAATGAATTCAAGAGTTGAAAGACAATCAGAAGAATAAAATTGCTTTGGAAATGTTTGTATTTGCTGAGGGAAATCTGAGGTTTTAGTTGAGAACTTTTTGAATTTTTCTCAGTTTTTGTAATGGTTCCTTAAGGTTTTCCACAATAGGTAATAACTGAATAAGGACCAACCCTATGGCTTTCTTTTTCAATATACAAAACATAATGAAATTATGTATAAACATTAGCATGTTGCATGTGAAACTATTCCTGGCCAACTTCCATGATATTATAACCCTCACAGGGCTTATATGTCTCTTCAGCTCTTCTGCCAAGGTCGATGCCATTTACTTTAGGGATTGGAGGTATTTTTTTCTTACTGTTTCTTTCACACATTGGATTATATCTTATTAGGTGAGAAAATGATTCTGTGGACAGACATGTCAGGAACTGACATAACTATTTATTGAAACCAGCCTCACAAAGGAATACCCCAAATTACTACACATTATGTGTTTCTTTATGCACAAGGTTGCATTTTTTTCAAGAAGGAACAGGCTAATCTCACAGCTCAGTGTATGGCTACTTTATTTACCTTAAACAGATCAGTGCTGGTTATAAGGGAGGTTTAGCTGTAGGCATCCAGCTTCTTGACAATGTGAGTTCAGTACATCTGCAGAAGTATCTGGTGTCAGTAGAAAGTCACTTCCATGACTGTTAGTGTCTGATCTATCAGGATTTAAAGCTTTTACTTCACTTTTGTTATTGTATTTCTCTAGTGCTTTGCCCAGTGCCTGGCAATAAGTAGTAAATGTTTAATAAGTGCTTGTTGATCAGTTGGTTCATTAAAACTTTTATAATTTGTTCCCTTGTAAAAACTCGAATTTATGGTGTTTCTCTTTCAATGATGAGCTTTGCTATTTGATAGGGATAGGGGAAAAGGGAGGAAACTTTTTTTCACTAACTTCATCAGTCATATGTAGTTTTCTTGATTTTGAAAACCTCAGTTCTAAAATTTTCTTTTACAAATTAAATTTTATTTTTTCAATTTTTTATTTTCTCTTCCTTCCACCTTTCCATAATTCCATTTTTTTGGGGGGGGGAATGAAAACTTTGTAAGAAAGATGTAAGCAAAACAAATCGCTCCATTAGCTGTGTCCAAAAATGAATGTGTCATCCTGTATATTGAATCAGTCTGAGACCTTTCAGGCTCTGGGTATGTTCTTCATGATTTCATCGTTGGTCCTCCAGAATCAGGGTGGTTTATTACATTGAACACGTTCTTAAGTGTATTAGAGTTCATTTTTATAGCATTATTATTTTCTTCAGTATTTTTTGGGTCTCCTTTAGCAAGCTATTGACTCTTTTTTCATGATTTTCTTGCATCACTCTGATTTCTTTTCCCAGTTTTTCTTCTACGTCTCCTACTTGATTTTCAGAATCCTTTTTGAGTTCTTCTATGACTTGCAACCAATTCATATTTTTCTTGGAGGCTTTGGATGTAAGAGCTTTGACTTAGTTGTCTTCTTCTGGTTGTATGTTTTGATCTTGTTTTTCACCAAAGTAAGATTCTATAGCCCAAGTTCTTTTATGCTGTTTATTCATCTTCCCAGCCAAATACTTGACTTTGTAACTCTTTGTCAAAATAGGACTCTGCTTTCAGTAGGGGTGGGGGTGGGTGTCCTGTCCCAGGCTTCAAGGGTTTTGTATCAGCTGCTGGATTCCCACACTGTCTGTGGGCCCAGAGCTCTGGAAGCAGCCTCTGCTGCTGCTTCCGCCTCCCTCGTTGCCCTGGGACTGGGGCTATGCTGGCCAGACAGGGAGCTCCTCTTTTACCCAGGTTCCACAGAGCTTTTCCATTGGCATTTGTGGGGTGAGAAGATTGGAAACTGCCACAGCTGCCAGTGATTCAGTCTCCTGAGGCCTGCTCTGGCCTGTCTGTGCTGTTATGGCCTACTCTGGAGGGCGCTCCACTCCCCGCCTGGTGCAAAAGACCCTTCCTGTTGACTTTCCAGGTTGTCTTGGGCTGGGGGATTTGTTTAACTGTTATTTTGTGGGTTTTGTAGCTCTAGAATTTGCTTAGGGTCATTTTTTACAGGTATTTGGAGGGCTTTGAGGGAGAGCTTGGGGAAGTCCCTGCTTTTTACTCCACCATCTTGACTCCTCCCCCTTTTATAGTGTTTTTGTTATTCTTGTGTGATGTTTTTCTCTGGGTTCTGTTCCCTGAATCAGTTCATATGTCTTGTCAAGTTTCTAAGAAACCATCTCTTTCGTCATTTCTTATGGCACAGTACATCTGTATATTCAAATTTCTTCACTCATTCCCCAATTGATGAACACCTTCTTATTTTCCAGTTTTTTACTACCTTTAAAAGAGTTGCTAAAAATATTTCTGCATGCATAGGAATTTTCAAAGCTCTGATTTCTTTTGGGGTATACACCTAATTCTACATTGCTTTCCAGAATCATTGGACCAATTCACAGCTCTACAAACAATGTATTAAATGTTTCCATCTTCTCACAGTTCCTCCACTCATTTTTGTTTTGGTCAACTTTGTCAATCTAATGAGTATGAGGCGGAACTGCAGAATTGCATTAATTTAGATTTTCCTACTTCTTGGTGATTTTGAGCACTTTTTCCTTTTTTCCTGGTCGCTGCTTTGAGGAGCTCAAATTCTTTTTTCCCCTCACTTAATAATATTTTATTTTTTCCTAATTACATGTATAGTTTTCAACATTCACTTTTATAAGATTTTGAGTTCCAAATTTTTTCTTCCTCCCCTTCTCTTGTCTTCTCCCCCAGACAACAAACAATCTGATATAGGCTATACTTGTACAATCATATTAAACACATTTCTATATTAGTCATGTTGTGAAAGAAGACTCAGAACAAACGGGAACAAGCATGAGAAAGAAAAAACAACAAGAAAAGAGAAAATATGCTTCAATCTGCATTCAGACTCCCTAGTTCTTTCTCTGGATGTGGATAGCATTTTACTTTATGAGTCTTTTGGAATTGTCTTAGATCATCGTATTGCTGAGAAGAGCTAAGTCTATCAAAATTGATTATCACACAATGTTGTTGTTACAATATTGCTGTGTTCAGAGTTCTTCTGGTTCTACTCACTTCACTCAGCATTGGTTCATGTAGGTCTTTATAGATTTTTCTGAAGTCCGCCTGCTCATCATTTCTTATAGCACAATAATATTCCATTACATTCATATACCACAGGTTGTCCAGCCATTCCCAAGTTGATGGGTATCCCCTCAATTTCTAATTCTTTGCCACAAGAAAAAGAACTGCTATAAATATTTTTGTACATGTGGATCCTTTTTCATTTTTTATGATCTTTTTATGATACGAACCTGGTAGTGGTATTGCCGGATCAAAGGGTATGCACAATTTTACAGCCCTTTGGGCATAGTCCAACTTGTTGAGCATTTTTTCACATGGCTATAGATAGCTTGGATTTCTTTTATTCTGCTTGTTCATATTCTGTGACTTTATACATTGTGAATGGGTTATGTAATTCTTAAGATATGAGACAGCATGACAAGGTGGAAAGAACACTTTCTGAAGTTACAGGATATTAGTTTAAATCCCCATTCCGATGCAATCTATCTGATTGCTTGGGCAAGTTACTTACCTTAACTAGTCCTCAGTTTCCTTGTCTCTAAAACAAAGGAGTTAGACTTCATGACCTCTGAGTTTCTGTTTAGCTCTAGGTTCATGATCCTATAATCCCACAACATCCGTTAGTGATTTTTTTCATTCCAATAACCCATTCTTTTGAAATAATCTACCTCTCCCTCCCCCCTCACCAACCTTCCTGATTTCTCAACTGTCTTTCTATGAAGTGGCTCATTGGTTTGATCTTTTTAAGTGAGAAAACTGAGGTTCAGGGAAATATTTTGCTTAAGATAACACACAAAAATAAGAGTAAAGTCAAAAAACAGAATTTAGGCCTCCTCACTCTTGTGTCTGTTTCCATTAAATGCATAGTGACTACTGAAATTATGCTAATTAAACTGCCTCCATGTATTATCTTCTGGCTCTTATGTAAGCAAAATCTACTGCATATTTTCTTCTGAGCTTTATAAGGTAGAACATGTAGTCCTTAATCAGTTTTACATGGTAACTTATTTTTCCTCTCAAATAGTTGTGTGAATTTCTAGTTGACCTGTGGCGTCTAGATTAATTCATTAAGGGAGTTGGGGGAAGGGGAACAAGCTTCCAGTCACTGTGCTATGTGCTTTATAAATATTATTTTATATAGACTAAAGAAATGTTTGAAGGCTCAGATAAAATTGTAAAAGAACCCTGTAATCAAAATTTTTGAACAATTTATGCAGAATGTGAGCATATTTATCTTCTTTTGTAGAAAGGCTGTTAAAGAAGATTTAGTTTTAACTCTCAGTTCTTTCCATTTGCACAGTAAATTCTATTAGCCCATATTCAACTAGCCAGTAATATGATACCTGAAGTAGGTACTGGTGCTGGTGCTGGTGCTGGTGGTGGTAGCAGCTAACATTTATATAGCTTTTGTTGTATGCCAAGTTAAGCTCTTTACGATCATTACCTCATTTGATCCTCATAACAACCCTGGGAGGTAGGAGATATTATTACCTTCATTTTTACAGATGAGAAAAGTGAGGCAAACAGGGTAAAGGACTTACCCAGAGTCCTACAACTAGTTAGTGTCTGAACTCTGGTTACCCTGATTTCGGTTCTAGTGCTTTATCCACTGAGCCAATAATAATTGATGTTGATAAGGATATGAAAAAATTTCAAGATGTTTGTGTATCTTTGGAATTATCGGAGAAAGAGGAAATGATGTTCACAAGTTTTCTTTAATACTAGATTGTGATGTTAGGAATACTTTTCTTATATTCTAGTCTCTTGAAAATTGATAGTCTGTGTAATAGATAGACACCGTTAATTATAATGATCTATTTCCCTGTCCACATGAAATGCTAAAGTTTATTGTGTGGAATAAATTTGGCACTGTTTAGTAGATAAAGTGCTTAGATTCTGACTCTCTTACTGACCATTTGACTGTGGCTAAGTCACTTAACTGAGCCTTAGGAAACTCCCTAATAGAATCATAGATATTTAGAGTTGAAAAGGACCTTTCAGATCAACAAATCTCATTTCTTCAGTAATACAAATAAAAAAGGAGTCCTGGAGAGGTGTGATTTATATAGAAGTAATGTTGGCTACTATTTATCCATTCACATTACCCACACCACCCTCTTGGCAATAAACTGCATGTATAATATACATTGACCGTATCTTTGATATTGTCCACATAATGCTGCAATTTTTTTATTTGAGTAAATCCTTTTAGACCGTATTGATAGAACATTTGTGCTCTTGTCCTTATTAGTATTATTCTCCAGTTTAGGGGTTCTTAACCTTTTTGCTATTACATACTCCTCTGATGACACATATTTCTGAACCAAGATGGAAGGGAATGCTAAATTTCAGTCATATGTTAGTGAAAATAATGAGGTACCCCTCTCCCTTGCCCCTTTCGAGTTCATAGAACCTTTGAAATCTGTCCACAGAGCCTTTGGTAGTCCATGGACCCAAGTTAGGAACCATAGGTCTAATGCTGCTTATTTATGAACCGTACTTCATTATACTAATCTGCTTAACAGAGAACATTCAAGGAGTTTCAGATTATAGTTGAGGTAAGACAACAAGCATTTATTGAGCACTCAATATGTGCCAAGCACTATACTAAGTGCTAGGGATACAAATGTGAACAAAAAGGAAAGCCAATCCTTGTCCTCAAGAAGTTTACATTCTAATGGAGAAGACAGTACATGAAAGGAAGCTGAAAAGCAGGGAGGATGTCATATAGGAAGGGAAGCTACCTTTGGGGGTGGGGAGGGAAGACCATGCTGTTGAAATGTGGGGAGTCATGGGCAGAGGCGAAAGGCAAATGAAGGATGGCTGGCCTGGTTCCCTTCCCAAATTAGAGGCCCTTGGGAGAACTCACCAATGAGAAAAGGGGTTGGATTTAAATGTTCTAAGGTAAGAAGGCCTCAGGTATTAAGGGATGGAAAAGAAGTCCAGAGTCAGAAATAGAGCTAGGGTTTCTTTACGTCCATTCCTTGCTTATAATTTCCAGTTGTATTCCATTACCTGCAAGAAAAATCCAAGTGGTATATGTGGATATTCAGCACTTCTGCAGCTTGAACCCAAACTATGTTTTCAACTCTAGTTGGAAAGACTTTTCCTCTTAATCTAAAGCTTACAACTGGTTGATTGAGCTGTGTTCTTATGTGGCTAGGGTGTCATGGCTAAAATATGATAGGGTGGTTTCAATCTTATCTTTATATCTCTAGCAATTTATCTATCACTACTTTTTAGTTACATTTACACAGTCTTTATCCCTTCACATGTGCACACTCATATCCATGTATGTGTGTATGTATTTTCCAATGTGTATGCCTTTTGTTCTTCTTTGACTTCGTATTATTTTATATTACTTTTTTTACCCAAGTTTTCGGCCCCATATATTCAATCAGTTCTCAAATCTTGTAAATCTTCTAAACATTTCTTACATACATTCCCTTCTAATAGCTATCACCCCAGTTCAGGCTTTCATCATCTCGTTCTTGGACTGTTGCAGTAGACTTCTAATTGGACTCTGTGTCTCTTTCCCATTCCATTCAGTGCTTCACACAGTGGCCAAAATGATTTTTGTAAAATTTAGATCTGACAATCTCCTTCCTGTCACTCTCTTACTAAACTCCCATCATTCTTTATTACCTCTATCATCAAAGATACTTTCTTCTGTTTGGCATTTAAAATTCTTAAGAATCTCTTTGCAATTTTTGCCTTTTGTTAAACATGTATTCCTTTCCTCAACACTTTATAGTTCAGATGTCCTGTCTTTCTTTACACATGTGACACTTTCCACATCTCCATGCACTTGCATTAGCCATCCCTTGGACCCAAAATATTCGTTCTCCTAATCTTATTCTTAAAATCCCTGGCTTTTCTCCACAGCTGCTGGTACCTTCCCTGTAACACAACGTCTATCTACTATATATTTATCTTGTATGTTTTGGCTTTATGTATATTTTGTCTGCCCCATTAAAATATAAACTCCCTGAGGGCAGGTACCATTGCTATTTTTTTTTTGTATCCTCATATATTGTTAATGCATTTTTTTGCTTAATTTGAAGATCTTTCCCATCCATTAATAAACCCATGGGACCTGCTTAAATCACATGGAAACCTCAGTCACATATGGTGGGAGGAGCTTGCTGAACTTGTGGAACAGGAAGGTGTGGAGCAGAAAGGGTGTAATGGGAAGTTAGACAAGTTAGAGCTGGAAAGGACAGAGGAAGCAGACAGCTAGGATTGTGAGTGCTTGTTTGTGAGAAGGCCTGAAAATGTCTGTAGACTTCTTGATTACTATGATGGACTTCTTTGTTGCTATGATGGATTTGACTTTCTGGTGTTGGGATTTGGCTTTATGGTGTCTGAATAAATGTTTTCTTCTGCCTTCTACATGGGGAGTCCAATATACTTTGTGATTCAGAACTATGCTGTCATATTTATCAGTTGCCCTTGGTGCTGTGAATATTGCCTTGGCAATATACCTCAGTACCCATGGTGGCACATAGTAAGTATTTAATCATGATTGATGTTAATGCCTGTTCATTGCTTCTCATATTTTATTTTTATTCCTCATATTTGTTTTTAATTATATTTTAGTATTATGCTAAAATGATATGTCACCGTTTATTTAGTCACTTGAGGTTTGGACAACAGAGAAAAATGCTGGATTTGGAGTAAGAGGGTTGGATTTAATTCCTCACTTTGCTGTTTACTGTCTGTATGACTTGGGTGAAGTAAATGAACTTTTATGAGCATCAGAGTTAGAATAGTTGATCTCTGGGTCTTTTCTAACTTTAGGTCACTAGTGGGGTGTATGCTGTGTTAAGGGAGGACTAGCTCATCTAGTATGAGAGTTTGCCAAGCTCTTTTCAGGACTGCTTATTTACCTTCAGTGTCTAGCTGGTCACCCCACTCTTCTCACCTGTGTGTGGCTCCAAGAAGCTGTAGCATGCATAGCAATCACATTCTGGTAAACCATCTCAGTAAAGGGGCTAAACCAGGTTGTGGGTAACTAGTGAGTTAAGGGGGTGTGTACCCCAAGCATGTGAAGACTTTCCTCAGTGGAATGGGTGGATGAAAACAATTTATTCCAGTGATGATGGAGGTGCCTAAAGCAGGTCCTGTGGAGCACTTAGAGTTTGCTCACTTGTTGAAGATGCTAAGGTCATCCACTGCATCCCAAACCAGTACAACTCTGCCTCAGTTAAATCTAATTCATGTACAAATCAAGATATTGTGCCATGATATCATTGGTCCTCTTCAAAAGCGAAGGACAAATAATTTGTCAACATTAGATCACTAGTTGGTCTGTTACGATTATCTTTTGATAAATGTCTTTTGGGGGGATAATTTTTTGGTGTACTACAGTATATAGGAGATTTCATTAATATAGATATTCTCTTCAAAGATGCAGCCTACAACCCCTTCATGTGACAACAGCTGGCTTTGTGTGACTCTTGTTTGTGCCCCCCATAAGTTTGTTTTTAGCATAGACTAATACTTCATTGCATTTATGACCTTATCAATCTGGGTATTCCTTCTAGTGACACAGTTTGTAAACCAGCTCTGCCTACCCATCCATCTTGTCCTATAAGTTTACCATAAGGGGTCTGCTCTTTACACTGGAGGCCTTCCTTCAGTTTTCTTTACGTTGCGTGGATGCTACTCGGTATGTGATTGATACTTATATTTTTCCTGTCATTTCTTTGACAACATACTTTATATTAATTCATCTGCCAAATTTCTTGTTTGCCTGCATAAGCCCATCATATCTGTCAATTGTGTGTGTGTATGTATGTGTTTTCCCCTGTGATCTCTAGTTTTAGTTCTTCAGAGATTGTAGTATTTCATAATGTGGAGCCTGCATTATCCCTGGAAGAATATTTGTGTTAACAGAGATTATATTCCCAATTATGAGTATAATTATATCATAGGATCTGATTATTTTATTAACTTTTACTGTACACTGTCAGATTCTTCTTCAAAAGTATCCACCAATTTGCATTTGTATCAGGAGTGTAAGAGTGTGTTTATTTCCACATAATCCTATGAACACTGAAATTTTGTGATCTCTTTGAATTGTAGGGTTGTCCTGTTATTAAATTATCATATGGTAATTAGACTTTTCATGTATGTGTATCTTGTTTAAATGGAATCTTGTTCAAGAAATGGGACCATGTTTTATACTTTTTTTTTGCTGTTTAGTTATTTCAGTCATGTATAACTCTCTGCAACCTCATTTGGGATTTTCTTGGCAAATATACTGGAGTGGTTAATTATTTCTTCTCCAGCATATTTTACAGAACTGAGGCAAATAGTGTTGTGACTTGCCTAGGATCAAGCCGCTAGTAGGTATCTGGGCCAGATTTGAAATCAGAAAGATTCCATCTTCCTAATTGCAGGCCCAGCACTCTATCCTTTGTGCTTCCTAGCTGTCCCTTATACTTTTGCTACCATGTTTTAAAACACAGGATAGTGTTCAGAGTGGCTGGCATTGTGGGAAGTATGCTAGACCATTCTTTATCGTAAAGGTCCATTCTTCCTAGAAAATACTTTCTGGTTTTGTCTGCCAAAGGCATATGGACATTGTGTTCCAACAAATGCTCATTGAGAGCCTAGTGCCTATGTGCATTAGACACTTAGTATTTTTTCCTGTTTGATTTTAACATTGTCATAGTCTAAAAAGTTGGGCGTTCAAGGGGTCAGCCTGCCTTTTCAAAATCTTTTCTTGCTGCTGTGAGGTTCATTACGAACCTTCTGTACTAGCCAGAGTGTTTTATTCACTGCTTCTTTAACATGTTGCCCCTCTTGTGTCAGGTCCGTCTTCCTGGGACACTTTCTCCATTCCTTTCTACCTATCCTAATTCTACCAGTCCTTTAAAGCTGAACTTGAGTTCAGATTCTTTTATATGAAACATCTTGTGGCTGCTCCAGCCACAGTGGTCTCTCTCTGGTACCCTTATGGACTCTCCCACTCTCTTGTTATGCAAGTATACATGAGAACCTTGTGGTCTGGTTCAATTTTTTATCTCTGTAACTGAATTAGAAATTTCCTTGAGTAGGGACCATGTCTTAACATATCATCCCTATGACATCCAGTGCAGTGGATTCTGTGTAGATTGTCAAAAAATATTTGCCTACTGATAACCTTGGTTTTAATGAATTATCCATAATGACAGTTATTGGCCTGACTGGCAGATTTATGTATACATGGTGGCAACATATAATGATACCTTAGTATCTCAAGCAAGTTCCAGAGTAGGGATTCTTAGTCTGGGGTGTTTGAACTTTAAAAAATATGTTTTGATAACTATATTGCAATATATTTGGTTTCTTTGTAATCCCTTGTTATATATCTATGCATTTTAAAACATTTCATTAAGGATTCTAATAGGCCACCAAAGGGTTACATAGCATACACATTAAAAAAAAGCTCAGCTAAGAACCTCTGCTCCAGAGGGAAGAAAACATGTTTTTAATAGTGAAGGTAAGCAAACATTTATAAATCTTTGATAAATTTCTTCTAGAGGTAGCTTGGTGGTGTAGTAGATAGAGAGCTGGTCTGGGAATCAGGAAGCCCTGAGTTCAAATCCAGCCTCAGGCCCTTACTAGCTGTCTGACCCTGGTCAAGTCACTTAACTCTGCCTCAGTTTCCACTACTGAAACATTAGGCTAATAATAGCACCTAATCCCAGTGTTGTTGTGAGGATCATATAAGACTATTTATAGAGTACTTAGCACATTTATCTGGCACATCATAGGTGCTTCATAAATGCCTGTTCTTTTCCATCTTCCTTCTTCTACTTTCTAGTATAGATGACAGCTGGAAAAGGTCACCTTGATTTCTGCTTTTAAATAAACTCAGGCTGGTTATGGGATGAGGCATAGTATATATCTTGTCACATTTTTTTGGATTAGTTTGGATCTGGCCATTTGACACATAGGTAGTCTATTATCTGTACCTGTCCTTCTGGTGTGATCCCTGATAACCCTAAACTTGTTTGTATTCTGAGGATGTGATTTGGGGATGCAGTAATTGAATGGTATCTTAAATGAGACATGAAACGCATATAGTGATAGTTAAAATATACAACATCTATGAGGGAAATGGGTTTAGGGGACTCTTAAGAGTTAAGTAAAGGCTACTGGGGCCCATGGTGGAAGAGGAGGAATCAGGAATTGTTGAGATATAGAGGAGAGAAATCCTTCTAAAATATTTCTTTTCCCCTCCTTCGTTCAGCCACAAGTACTTGGGCTCTGGTCCTGGCTTTGCCAATAGCTAGCTTTATTATTAGGGACTAGTCATTTAATATCTGAAGGCTTCTGTTTTATTCATCTATAAAATGAAGGTGTTGACTTAGATGATCTCTAATAATAATAATAATAATATAGCTCAATGACCCTTTTGGTCTAGATAAACCATATCCTCAGATACTGAAAGAATTAGCAGATATGATTACAAAGGTACCCGATCTTTGAAAAATTATGGGGACTGGCCAATGTACTACAGAATTGGAGAAGGACAAATCTGACTAGAACTAATAAATATCTAAATACATAAATAAATAATAAAGAGGACACCTGCAAACTGAAGGTGCTGAGCTTATTTTTAATTCCTAGAAACATTCTAGAACTCATTATTAAAAAGGATACTGAACATTTGAAAAAGAAAGTGGTAATCACTGAGAGCCAGCATGGCTACATTAAGAGGTTATGGGGCAGTCTCATTGTACTTCCTTCCTTGATACGGTCATGAGATGACTTTGTTAGTATCAGAAGAGGGCTGTAGAGGTAGGTTTCAGGAAAGCATTTCTACAACAGACAATAGTACAGTCATATGTATGGGAAATTGGTTGACTGGACTCAAGGAATAAACATTAATAATTCAGTGTCTCCTGAGAGAGGACACTAACGAAATGTCCAAGGAATCTATGTTTGACTCTTTGCAATTTTAATATATATTTTTTTAAATCGGTGATTATGACAAAGGTATAGGACAATGTAGTACGTATATCACATTTGCAGATGATGCTAAACTCGAAAGTTAAGCTTGAATATCAGAGTAAGGATCCAGGTTAGAACATTAGGCTGGGTCTAATATGAATATAATTTAATAGAGATAAATATCAAGTTGTGCTTGCTCTTGGATTAAAAAGTAAAAATTAGGCATGGCTAAAGTAATAATTGCTAGTGTTGATGTTGTGCTTTAAGGTTTGCAGAATGCTGCTATGATATGTTATCTCACTGGATACAACAACCCTGGGAAGTAGGTAGGTGCTATTATTATTCCTATTTTACAGATGAGGAAACAGAGGCTTAGAGAGCTTAAGGGACTTGCTCATCTTATAAATGTCTGATTTGAATTCTCCTGACTCCAAACCTAGTGCTCCGTCTGTCTACTGTTCTGCCTGCCTTCAGTTTGATTAAAGAGATAACGAGAATTTTAGTGAACTGCAAACCAAAAATGACTGGGGTAATCTTGATAGGGCAACCAAGAAAGCTAATGTGGTTTTAATCTGAATTTGGAGAGTCATAATATCCAGGACTCAGGACATGATACCCCAGCTTCTATACCTGGAGAATTTTGTTTAGTTCAGGGTGCTACATTTGAGGAATTCTATTGATAAGCTAGAGAGCTCCAAGAAGTGGACAACCAGGATAATGAAGGGCTTAGAATTCATGCCACTGGAGAATTGAAGAAACTATCATGTTTCATCTAGAGAAAACTTGGGGGTCCTATGATAACTGTCTTCAAATGCTTGAGGGACTGGTCTTTGGAAATAGGATCAGACTTGTTCTGCTGGTCCCAGAATAGAACTAGGAACAAGGCATTGAAGTTGCAAAGAGGCAGATTTAGGAGAAAAGTAAGAGGAGGAAAAGGAAAATAAGCATTTATATTGCACCTACAATGTGCCAAGTCTTGTGCTATGCACTTTTTACAAATATCTCATTTGATCTCAACAACCCTGGGAGGTAGGTGCTATTGTCATCTTTATTTACTAGGTCAGGAAATTGAGGCAAACCTGAACAAAATTGAAGGACACCAATAAATAAACCCATTTAAGTGACTTGTCTAGGGTTGTAGAGCTAGTGTTTGAGGACAGATTTGAACTCAGGTTTTCCTGATTCCAGGTCCACTGGTATGTACTTCACCATCAGCTATACTGTGATGTAAGGAAAGCTTGACATAAAGAAAAACTTCCTAATAATTATAGTTATCCACAAGTGGGATGGGCTGTATGTGATACTTGTATTCTTACAAATTTTACCATATATATGTTTGTATGTGTGTATATATGTGTGTGTGTATATATACATACAAACACATATATGTTTATATATATATATATATATATTTTTTTTTTGGAGAAATGAGGCCTTTGTCAGAGACATTGGCTTAAAAATTGATGGTTGTATAGAGAAATAACAGGTTTCCTCCTCACTGGAGGGCTGTAAGCAAAGGCTGGTTGACTACTTGGGTATGTAATAAGAGGGAATTCTGATTTAGGTATACAGTGGATTAGATCTAGGCCAATCAGTCAGTCAATTAACAAGCATTTACTCAGGAAAGAAATGAAAAAACTTGCCTTCAGAAGTTATCCTTGCTTTAGGGGAGATAACATGTAGATATATATATGCTACATATGACAAACGTAGGGTGAATTTTTGTCTGGTGGGGAGGTGACACTGGCATACTTGGAGCTCAGCAGAGGTCTCATGTAGACACTGACCACAGAGCTGAGTTCTGAAAGAAGCTAAGAATTCTAAGGGGAAGGAAGGAGCGTGCATTCCAGAAATGGAGCATAGTTTGTACAAAAGCATGGAGATGGGAGATTGTTGTGTGAAGGGTAGCAAAAAGTCTAGTTTTACTCCACTCTTTTGCTACTCTTGAAAACACTAAAAAAAACTGTGCCATAGACTTGAGAGGGGTGGTTCTCAAAGAGAAATTTTTAAAACATTTTGGGCAGTGGCAGAATTGTTGGACAAAATGCCCATCCTCCACAAACTGGTTTGAATAACATCACTTTTTTGGTGCCTAAGGTCTCACAACCACGTATTCTTAGTTAGAAAGGAGCTTGGAAACCATCTGGTTCACATTTTACCTGAAAAGGAGTCCTTCCCAAGTAGTCGTGCGCTTCTGGCTTAAAGAGCTGCAGTGATGGGGAATCCACTAATTTCCATGGTAGCCTGGCCCATTGCATTTAAAAAAATTTTAAACGTTTTTATTTAAAGTTTTGAGTCCACATTCTGTCCCTCCCACCACCACCCCCTTCCTCAGATGGTAAGCAATCAGATATAGGTTATACATGTGAAATTATGTTGAACATTTCCATGTTAGTCATTTTGTACAAGAAGACTTGAATAAAAGAAAAAAACGAGAGAAAGAAAATGAAAAATAGCATGCTTCAGTTTGTACTAAAACAATATCAATTCTTTCTCTGGAGGCAGATAGTATGCCTCATCGCTAGTCTTCTGGGATTGTCTTTTTGCTGCTAAGAATAGCTAAGTCATTCACGGTTCTTCATTGAACAATATTGCTGTTGTTATACAATGTTCTCCTAGTTCCGTTCACTTTGCTGTGCACCAGTTCATGTAAGTCTTTCCAGGTTTTTCCAAAATCATCCTGCTTGTTATTTCTTATAGCATAATAATATTCTATTACAATCATATACCACAGCTTGTCTAGTCATTCCTCAATTGATGGGCATCCTTTGGATGTCCAATTCTTAGCCGTCACAAAAAGAGCTGCTGTAAATATTTTTGTACAAATAGATTCTTTTCCCCTTTTTTGGGCAGTCTTTGGTTGTCTACAGACATAGCAGGTACTGCTGGATCAAAGGGTATGCACAGTTTTATAGCCCCATGGGCATAATTCCAAACTGCTTTCCAGAATGGCTGGATCAGTTCACAATTCTACTAGTGGTGCATTAGCATTCCAGTTTTCCAACATATCCTCCAACATCCAAAATTTTCCTGTTTTGTCATTTTAGCCAATCTGATTGGTGTGAGGTGGTATCTCAGAGTTGTTTTAATTTGCATTTCACTAATCAATAGTGATTTAGAGCGTTTTTTTACATCATTATAGTTACCTTTGATTTCTTTATCTGCAAAGTGCTTGTTCTTATCCTTTGACCACTTATCAGTTGGGGAATGACTTGTATTCTTATAAATTTGACTCAGTTCTCTATATATTTGAGAAATGAAGCCTTTATCAGAGATACTGACTGTAAAAATTGTTTTCCATCTTACTGATTTCCTTCTAATCTTGGTGGCATTGGCTTTGTTTGTGCAAAACCTTTTTTAATTTAATGTAATCAATATTATCTGTTTTGCATTTTGTAATGCTCTCTATGTCTTCTTTGGCCTTAAATTTCCTTTATCCATAAATCTGACAAATAAACCATTTCTTACTCTCTTAATTTGCTTATGCTATCACCCTTTCGGTGTAAATCATGTACCTATTTTGACCTAATCTTGGTATATTTTGTGAGATGTTGGTATTTATATAGTTTCTGCCCTGCTGTTTTCCAGTTTTCCTAGCATTTTTTTGTCAAATGAGTTTTTGTTCCAAAAGCTTGGGTCTTTGGATTTATCATATACTAAAATGATTGACTGTGGTTGTTTACTGTAATGTAATTTATACCTAATCCATTCCACTGATCCAACACTCTATTTCTTAGCCTGTATCAAAATGTTGTAATAATTACTACTTTATAATGTAGTTTGAGATCTGGTATAGCTAGACCACCTTCTTTTGTACTTTTTATTGATTCCCTTGATATCTTTTGTTATTTATTTTTCCACATGAATTTTGTTATTTACTCTCTCTATAAAATAATTTTTTGATAGTTTGATGGTTATGGCACTGAATAGATTAATTTAGGTAGAACTGTAATTTTTATTATATTGAATCAGCCTACCCTTGAGCAATTAATATTTTTCCATTTGTTTAGATCTGACTTTATTTTGTATGAAAAGTGTTTTATACTTGTGTTCATATAGTTCCTAGGTTTGTCTTGGCAGGTAGATTCCCAAGTATTTTATATTGTCTGCAGTTATTTTAAATGGAATTTCTCTATCTCTTGCTGCTGGACTTTGTTCTAATATACAGAAATGCTGAGAATTTATGTGGGTTTATTTTGTATCTTCAACTTTGCTAAAATTGTTAATAATTTCAAGTAGTTTTTTAGTTGATTCTCTAGGATTTTCTTTTTTCTTTCTTTTTTTTTTATTATTTTCTTCCTTTTTTTTTTTAATGTTCTACAATCACTACCATAAAATTTAGATTTTTTACCTCCCCACACTTACCCCCCTTCCCTCCCCGAGACAGCATACAATTCTATATAGGATCTACATACACTTTCCTATTGAATACGTTTTCACTATAGTCATGCTATGTAGATGAACTCAAATAAATGGAAGAAATCATATAACAAATCAAAACATAACATACACACACACACACACACACATACACACATACATGATCTGCTACATTCTGCAAATGATTTCCATAGTTCTTTCTCTGAGTGTGGAAGGCATTTTGCCTTAGAAAACCATTGGGAATTTTTTTTATTTTAAGTTCTTGTGTTATTATGAAGTTCCAAGTCTACCAGAAAAAACTCTCGCACACTGTGGTCATTGCTGTGCACAAAGTTCTCCTGGTTCTGCTCCTTTCGCTCAGCATCAGATCATATAAGTCCTTCCAGGTCTCTCTGAAGTTTTCTTGTTCATCATTTCTTATGGCGCAATAGTATTCCATTACATTCATATACCACAACTTATTCAGCCATTCCCCAATTGATGGGCATTCCCTTGATTTCCAGTTTTTGGCAACTACAAAGAGAGCTGCTATAAATATTTTTGTACATGTGGGACCCTTTCCCATTTTTATGATCTCTTGGGGATACAGTCCTAATAGCGATATTGCTGGGTCAAAGGGTATGCACCTTTTTGTAGCCCTTTGGGCATAGTTCCAAGACACTTTCCAGAATGGTTGGATGAGCTCACAGCTCCACCAACAATGAATTAGTGTTCCAACTCTCCCACATCCTTTTCATCATTTATGATTTTCCTGTTCTGTCATGTTTGCCAATCTAATAGGTATGATATGGTATCTCAGAGTTGTTTTGATTTGCATCTCTCTAATCAAAAGTTATTTAGAGCATTTTTTCATGTGATTATAGATATCTTTAATTTCTTCCTCTGAAAATATCCTTTGACCATTTATCAGTTGGGGATAGGATTTTCTTTTTTATATTATATTGGCAATATTGTTTTTTATTAATTTATTTTTAGTTTTCAACATTCATTTCCACAAGATTTTGAGTTCCAAATTTTCTCCCCATGTCTTTCCTCCCTCCCACCCCAAGACGGAATGTATTCTGATTACCCCTTCTGACAGTCTGCTCTCCCTTTTATCGCCCTACCCATACCCTATTGCCTGTATATCTTATTTCCCAGTTGCATGTAAAAACAATTTTTAACACTTGTTTTTGAAATTTTGAATTCCAAATTCTGTCCCTTCCCACCCACTTTCATTGAGAAGGCAAGCAATTCAATATAGGTTATACATGTGTATTTATGCAAAACACTTCTATAATAGTCATGTTTGGAAAAACTATTTCCCTCCATCCTATCCGGCCACCCCTCCTCACTTATTCTGTTCTCTCCTTTGACCCTGTCCCTCTTCAAAAGTGTTTGCTTCTGACTACCCCCTCCCCCAATCTACCCTGTCTTCTAGTGTCCCCCTCCCTCTTATCCCGTTACCACTTGCTTTCTTGTAGGGTGAGATACGTAATTGAGTGTATTGGATATCTAATTTATAAGATACCTCCATAAGCCAAATCTGATGAGAATAAGGTTCACTCATTTCATCTCACCTCCCCCTTGTTCCCCTCCATTGTAATACTTTTTCCTTGGCTCTTTTATGTGATAAAATTTGCCCCATTCTATCTCTCCCTTTTTCCTTCTCCCAATATATTCTTCTCTCACCCCTTAATTTTATTTTTTCCCTTAATTTTATTTTTCAGATATCATCTCTTCATATTCAACTCATCCTGTACCATCTGTCTGTCTGTCTGTTTATCTATCTATCTTTCCCCAAAATACCCTAATACTGAGAAAGGTCTCATGAGTTACAAATATCATCTTTCCATGTAGGAATGTAAACAGTTCAACTTTAATAAATCCTTTATGATTTCTGTTTCCTGTTTATCTTTTCATGCTTCTCTTGATTTTTGTATTTGAAAGTCAGTTTATCTATTCAGCTCTGGTCTTTTCGTCAAGAGTGTTTGAAAGTCCTCTATTTCATTGAATGTCCATTTTCCCCCCTGAAGTATCATACTCAGTTTTGCTGGGTAGGTAATTCTTGGTTTTAATCCTAGCTCCTCTGACCTCCAGAATATCATGTTCCAAGCTTTTTGATCCATTAAGGTAGAAGCTGCTAGATCTTGTGTTATCCTGATTGTATTTCCACCATACTCAGCTTGTTTCTTTCTAGCTGCTTGCAATATTTTCTCCTTGACCTGGGAACTCTGGAATTTGGTGACGATATTCCTACAAGTTTCACTTTTGGGATCTCTTTCAAGAGGAAATTGGTGGATTCTGTTGATTTTTATTTTGCCTTCTGGTATTAGAATATCATGGCAATTTTCTTTGATAATTTCTTGAAAGATGATATTTAGGCCCTTTTTTTTGATCATGGCTTTTGGGTAGTCCAGTAAATTTTAAATTATCTCTCCTGCATCTATTTTCCAGATCAGTGGTTTTTCCAATGAGATATTTCACATTGTCTTCTATTTTTTAAAATTCTTTTGGTTCTGTTTTATAATTTCCTGATTTATAAAAAAGTCATTATCTTCCATTTGCTCTATTCTAATTTTTAAGAAATTATTTGTTTCAGTTAGCTTTTAGATCTCCTTTTCCATTTGACTAATTCTGATTTTTAAGGCATTCTTCTTCTCATTGACTTTTTGGATCTCTTATGCCATTTGGGTTAGTCTATGTTTTAAAGGTATTATTTTCTTTAGTACTTTTTTGGGTCTTTTTAGCAAGCTGTTGACTCATTTTTCTTGATTTTCTTGCATCACTCTCATTTCTCTTCCCAATTTTTCCTCTATTTTTCTTACTTGATTTTCAAAATCCTTTTTGAGCTCTTCCATGGCCTGAGACCAATTCATATTTTTCTTGGAGGCTTTTGATATATACTTACTTTGACTTTGTTTTTTTCTTCTGGTTGTTTGTTTTGATTTTATTTTTTACCAAAGTAAGATTCTATAGTCTGAGTTTTTTAATGCTGTTTGTTCATTTTCCCAGCCCAATACTTGACTTTCTAACTCTGTCAAGGTAGGGCTCTGCTTCCAGTGAGGGTGGGAGAGGGGATGTGGATGGGTGTACCGTCCCAGGCTTCAGGGGTTTTGTATCATCTGCTGGATTCTCATATTGTCTTTGGGCCCAGAACTCTGTGCCACTTCTGCTGCTGCCCCCTGCTGCCACCTCTGTTGCCTTGGGGCTTGAGCTGGACCCCAGCCAGACTAGGTCCCTTTTACCAGGTCCCACAGAGTTTTCTCGTTGACCTTCTATGCTGTCTTTTGTGGATTGCGAAGGCTGAAAACTGCCACAGCCCCTAGTGATTAAGTCCTCTGAGGCCTGCTCAGGCCCTGTCTGTGCTGGTATGGCCTACTCTGGACTGCGCTCTACTCCCCACCTGGTGCAAAAGACCCTTCCTGTAGACTTTCCAGGTTGTCTTGGGCTGAAGATTTGTTTCACTCTCTCATTTTGTGGATTCTGTAGTTCCAGAATTTGTTTAGTAATTTTTTACAGGAATTTGGTGAGGTTTGGCGGAGAGCTTAAAGAAATTCCTCCTTTTACTCTGCCATCTTGGCTCCACCTCAGGATTTTCAGTATGACATGATATCAGCTGCAAGGAATGATAGTTTTGTTTCCTCATTGTCAATCTTAATTCCTTCAATTTCTTTCCCCCCTCTTATTGCTATAATTAATATTTTAGTACAATATTAAGTAATAGAGGTGATAGTGAGCATCCTTGCTTCACTCTTGATTGTATTGGGAAGGTTTCTGGCTTGCTCCCATTACAGATAATGCTTACTGAAGCTTTTAGATAAATATTGCTTATCATATTAAGGTAAGTTCCATTTATTCCCATGCTTTTTAATGTTTTTAATAAGAATGAGTACTGTATTTTCTCAAAAGCTTTCTCAACATCTATTGAGATAATCATACGATTTTTGCTGGTTTTATTGCTGATATGGTCAATTATGTCAATTGTTTTCCTAATATTGAACCAACCCTGCATTCCTGATGTAAATTCTGCCAAGCAATAGTGTAAAATCTTTGTGATAATATTACTATTATCCCTTTACTAAAATTTCATTTAAAATATTTGCATCAATATTCATTAGGGAAATTGGTGTATAATTTTCTTTCTCTATTTTTACTCTTCCCAGTTTATGTATTAACATAATATTTGTATCATAAAAAGTTTGGTAGGACTTCTTCTTAACCTCCTATTCAAATAATTTATATAGTGTTGAGATTAATTGTTCTTGAAATGTTTGGTATAATTCATTTGTGAATCTATGTGGTACTGGGGATTTTTCCTCAGGAAATTCATTAATGGTTTATTTGATTTTTTTTTCTAAGATTGAGTTATTTAAATATTTTATTTCTTCTGTTAATTTAGTTAATTTATATTTTTGCAAATATTCATGCATTTAATTTATATTGTCAAATTTATTGGCATATAATTGGGCAAAATAGCTCCTAACAGTTATCTTATTTCCTCTTCATTGATGGTGAATTTATCTCTTTCATTTTTGATACTACTTCTTTATTTTTTAAAATCAAATTAATTAGTGGTTATCTATTTTATTTTATTTTGGGTATGAACCAGTTTCTAGTTTTATTTATTAATTCAATCATTCTCTTACTTTAAAATTGATTAATCTCTCCTTTGATTTTTCCGAATTTTCAATTTGGTGTTTAATTGGGAATTTTTAATTTGTTCTTTTTCTAGTTTTTTAATTGCATGCCCAATTCATTGATCTGCTTTTTCTCTATTTTATTGATGTAAAAAGTTAGAGATATAAATTTTCCCTGAAGTACTGCTTTGGCTGTATCCCATAAATTTTGCTATGTTGTCATTTTCTTCAGTGAAATTTTTGATTGCTTCTATGACTTGTTCTTTGACCTAGTTATTTTTTAGGATTAGAATATTTAACATCCAATTAAATTTTAATCTGTTTCCATTGTAAATTATTGGACATAAATTTTATTGTGTTATGAACTGCAAAGGATGCATTTATTATTTCTGCCTTTCTGCATTTCATTGTGAGGTTTTTATGTCCAAATACATGGTCAGTTTTTGCGTACATACTATGTACTGCTGAGAAAAAGATATATTCTTTTCTGTTTCCATTCAGTTTTCTCCAGACTACCATATCTAACTTTTCCAGAATTTTATTCACCTCCTTAACTTCTCACTTTTTTTTGGGAGGTGGATTAGATTTATCTAGTTCTGAGAGGGGAAAGGTGAAGTCCACTAGTATAGTTTTATTATTTATTTCCCCCTGTAACTCTTTCAACTTCTTCAAAAATTTAGATGCTTTACCATTTGGTGTCTATATGTTTAGAATTGATATTGCTTCCCTGTCTATGGTAACTTTCAGTAAGATATAATTTCCTTCCTTATCTCTTTTAATCAGATCTGTTTTTGCTTTTGCTTTGTCTGAGATCATGATTACTATCCTTGCTTTCTTTGCTTCAACTGAAGCATAATAAATTCAACTCCAGCCCCTTACCTTTATGCTACGTGTATCTCTCTGCTTTGAGATATGTTTCTTGTAAACAACACATTGTAAGATTCTGGTTTTTAATCCATTCTGCTGTCTACTTTCAGTTTAAAGGTGAATTCATCCCATTCACATTTATAGTTATGTGTATTTTCCTCCATGCTATTTTTCTCCCTCTTTCTCTTACCCCTTCCTTTCCCTCCTTACAAGTGTTTTACTTCTCATAACCACCTTTCTCAATCTATCCTTTTATCAGTCCCCCATCACCCTTCTATTATCCCCATCCCTTTTCACTTTCTTACAGAGTAAGATAGATTTCTGTATCAAAATGAGTGTGTGTTATTCCCTCTTTGAGCTAATTTTGATGGACTTAAGGTTTAAGCTTCGCCTGTCACCTTGCCCTCCCTGTTTTCCTCTCCATTATAATAACTCTTTCATGCCTCTTTTATATGGGATAATTTACCCCATTCAATCTCCCCTTTCCTTCTTCCAGTGAAGTTTTCTTTCTTATTCTTTACTTATTTATTTTTGGGAGTATCATCCCATCAAAGTCACCTTCCATCCACACCCCCTGTGGGTATACACTCCTTGTTCTTATAATAATAAAGTTCTTAAGAGTTATAAATGTTATCTAGACATATAAAAAATTAAAGTTTAATCTGAATGAATTTCTTATATTTTCTCTTTCTTGTTTCTTTTTTTACCTTTTAATATTTCCTTTGCATCTTGTACTTGGAGGTCAATTTTTTTTTATTCATCTCTGATCTTTTAATTAGGAATGTTTGAAAGTCTTCTATTTTGTTAAATATCCCTTTTTCTCCCTGGAAGCTTATATTCATTTTTTCTGGGTAAATGATTCTTGGTTGTAATCCTAACTCCTTTGCCTTCTGGTATATTATATTCCCAACTCTCTGTTTTTTTAATATAGAAGCTGCCAAATCCTGTGTAATCCTGACAGTAGCTCCTTGATATTTGAATTGTTTCTTTTTGACTGCTTGCAATACTTTCTCCTTGATCTGTGAGCTCTGAAATTTGGCCATGATGCTACTGGGAGTTTTCATTTTGCAATCTCTTTCAGTTGATGATTGGTGGATTCTTTCAATTCCTATTTCTCCCTCTGGCTCTGATTTATCAGAGTAGTTTGATAATTTCTTAAAAGATATTTTCTGGGCTTTCTTCCCCCCCCCCCCCCCCAATCATGGCTTTTAGGTGTGCGATAATTTTTATATTAATCTTGGATTTATTTTCTAGGTCAAGTATTTTTCAATGAGCAATTTCACATTTTCTTCTATTTTTTTTTTTTACTCTTGATTTTGTTTTATTGTACTTTGATGGCTCCTAGGATCATTAACTTCCACTTGCTCAATTCTAATTTTTAAGGATTTATTTTCTTCAGGGAGCTTTTGTACTTCATTTTCCATCTGCCCAGTTCTATTTTTAAGGGAGTTATTTTCTGTGGTAAATTTTTGTATACTTTCCCCCTTGATATTAACTTTTTTTTCATCATTCTCTTGCATTACTCTCATTTCTTTTCCCATTTTTTCCCCCTTCTTCTCTGATCTGCTTTTTAAAATCCTTCCAGGAATTCTTTTTTGGGCCTAACGCCAAATTACCCTTTTTCTTTGAGGTTTCATGTGTAGCCATTTTGACGCTATTGTCCTCATCTAAATTTATACCTTGATCCTTCACCTTGATATCTATCACCATACTAACTTTCTATATTCAATTTAAAAAAAAGAATTTTTTTGTTGCTAATTTCTTGTGACTTGGTGTTTTTATGTGAGAGTTGGGCTTTGATCCTGCACTGTCTGTCTCAAGCTTTTTGTGCTTGGACTCAGGGTCTTACTGCTGGCTTCCACAGGGCTTCAGGACCCAAGCAAGATTTAGACTTTGCTTAAACTCCCAGCAATGAAAGAGAACCCACTGCCTCCTGAGGCCACTCGTTTTACTTTTGGATAGCTGTAATTCTTATCATTAAATATAACCAATCCCCACATTGGCCAAAAGTGTGTATCTAATTCTGCATATTAATCCATTTCTGCATTGTTGGTTCTCTGGTTGTTGGCTGTTGTGTTGATCAAAGTTCTTAATTTTGTCAGAGTTGTTCATTTTTATAGTTTTGTTTTTAGTGTATCAATTGTTCTAATTTATATCCATCCATATAATTTCCCCTCATTTTCTCTGAAACCATTCCTTTTGTTATTTCTTAAGGCACAGTGGTATTCTCTTACTATAGAACACAATTTATTCAGCCATTCTCCAGTTCTTTGTCACTGCAAAAGAACTTCTTTGAATGTTTTTTGTATATAGCTTATTCTTTATTTGATCCGTTTGGGGGTAGTAGTGGTAGTGTAGGTCTTGTAAGTACTATGGCTGTGTCACAGGTCATACACAATTTAGTAACTTTGCAGATACAGCTGCAAATTTCTTTCTGAAATGGCTGGACCAATGTACAGGTTCATCAACAGTGAGTTAATATTCCTGGTTTTTCCCAACCTCTTCAACATTTGTCATTTTCTATTTTTGTCAGATTTGTCGATCTGATGAGTGTAGAGCCTCTGTCTTGCTTTAATTTGCATTTATAGATAGTTTGTATTTCTTCCCTTGAGAATTGCCAATTCATCATATAGATCTTACAGTTAGGAATTTTTCCTTTATGTTGACCCTATCTCTGTTTCTGCTTTCCAGGCCAAGCAGTGCTAGTTTAATGCCTCCTCTACATGACAGACAGCTCATCAAATAATTGAATTATAATGTTCCCCCTCATTCTTTTCTTTCATAGACTAAACAGTCCCATTCCTTTAGCCAATTTAACTAAACTGATAGATTTTTCAAAAAATCAGTATTTTTGTTTCAAGTCATTCCACTTTATTTTTAAAAGGGAAGTCTTCTAATTTTCTTAATAGTTTGCTCAGTGTTTTCTTCCCTATTCTTGTGAAGAACTATCAATGATATTATTTGAAGAACATTCCCAATATTTATAGGAGAACTTTTCTGTTGCAAAACTCTACTTGAATGGGATGCTCAACGTTTGTCTCCTGAAATAGAAAAAATAATGTTTAGCTTGAGTCCAGATGATTTTCAAGTTGCACAGATTAAATGGAATAACCAGGAAAAAGGGAAGAAAAAAAAGTTTCTTTATGATAGACGATACATTTTTAAATATTTTTAATCCAGAGGTCATGTGAATTTTTGACTCAGTTTAGGCTTTGATCCTGTGTGTCTACTTAGTTTGAACTCTGCAACTTTTGTCCAATTCAAATTTCAGTTGTTAGGAGCAAAAAGGGGTTTATTGATATCTGTTGGGATGTGAAGGCTCCCTCTGGTGTCCATTTAGTATGTGAGTCTTGTCTGTCAAATTAAGGCAGAAAAGCAAGACTTTGGCACAGTAATTTGGCATTAGGTTCTTTAGTCATTAGTTTTTTATTTTAAATTAAGTTAATAATATTCCTTATCAATGTAATATTGGAACATGAAAATTTACATATGTATATATGTATACATACATACTTTTTTTTTTTTTAGTGAGTTGCAATATAAGAGCATTGAGGTATGGTAGATATTAGGCTGGTCTTGAGTTCAGGGGAAGGCCTATGTTCAGGTCCTGCCACGGACACATACTAGCTGTTTGTAGGTCACCTAACTTCCCAGGTGCAGGTAACACCCTAAGATCATATTTTACTGATAACTGATTGATTAACATCAGTGGAGAGATTTCCCATCCATTGCTCTTTTGAAAAAGAATTTCCTTCCCAGACATATTGAGTCACCACCATACCACTTCTCAGAAAAGAAGGAGGAAGCATAGGGAAGTGTAAGAATAGTCTGAAGGCTTTTGGGGATAATATGGGTAGACAACGCAAGGAAAGAATCTCCTTTGGTACAACTTTCTTTCTGGGCCTCTTCTGCCCCATGCACATAGGCAAGTCAGTCTGTCTTCAACTACTTTCTTCTTGTATTTCCAGATACTAGTCAAGAGACTTTCTTAGAGCTTATGAATTAAGCAACTTAATATTTATGTTCTAATTCCATGGGAAATAATATGTTTAATATTACTAACCTCAGTCACTAAACATAAGCTTTTAATTGTGTCATAGCTTAATAGCTATAATGGTATATTTTAGAGACAAAGGTGGTCTTAATAGCTGCTATTGTCTTGGGAGTAGTTGTTTTAATGATAACCTATGATATTTATTGAATATTAACAAGACTTCCATTTAAAGAAATGAAAGACTTCATTTTGTGTATAAATATCATAGGTACAATTAACTCACTTACTAATTTAAACCACAATCTTGGACATCAAAGAGAGAATTAATAGAACTTAATCAGCTTAAGTTATTTTTCAAATCATTTTTTCAAGGAACCTCTTCAGTGAGCTCACATTCATTTCATATGTGAGTATGCATTTAACAAACGCATGTTGAACATCTCTTATGTTCGAAGCATTGTCCAATCACTATGAAGGATAAAAATAAGATTCCAGGCCTCATAGAACTGCTCTACAGTTACAGAGATCACTGTGAGAACTTATAATTGACTTGCCCAGAGACGTACAATCAGTACACGTCAGAGGTCTGCCAAGGCTTGATGCCAGATATAGATGAAACAGCTGTAGAACATAAAACCAACTCCTCAATAACAAATCTTTTGCATAGTGAAGGTACAAATCTTTTACACAATTGAAGAACTGGAATTGGAAAAGAGAAGGTGGGATATCATTCTAGACAAGCAAAAGAACAAGAATACCCAGACTGGAGCAAAGAAATGGCGTTGAGTAGTCAGCGAGGGGCTTGGACTTGAACGAGTGACCGACTCGATGGAATACCATAATTTATAATGGTCCAACTAACAACTAACTTAAGATCTTTAGGTGTACTACATTCCTTATTTAGTTAGGGGAATTTTTTATTTATTAGGGCTGTTGGGGCTTTAGTAAAACTCCTTCCTCACATGAGGTACATGGAGTATCTGTTAGAAGTAGAAGATCAGTATTTGGAAACATAATAATAGGGTTAAATGAAGATTGCCTCCTTGGAATTGAGATAGGGAAAAAAGAAAGGAACTGGACCTATGATTTCATTGATGAAGAGATTTTCTAGTGAGAAAATGTCTTCTACCAATGCAGGTCAGCACCATTTGGACAACTTAACAGTTTTTGAGAGTTATGTAGAACATTGAGAACTTATAATTGAATTGCCCAGAGACACACAATTAGCATACGTCAGAGGTCTGCCAAGGCTTGGTTGTCAGCACTGCTTTTTTTTTTTTTTTTTAACTTTGCTTGAATTATGAAATTTTAAGAATCTGGTTTATGGATGAGATGCAAAATCATTATTAGGCAGCCTTATTTTGGGTAACTAAAATAATCTTTAGTTTTGAAAGAATACACTTTTGAGAATGTTAAAATTGTAATATACAAAAGAAGTATTCTTTACTTAAGTAGAAAATTTGTTGATTTAATCATTGATGTGCATCCCTTTTTCATTATCATGTCTCCCCCCTCCTATTTTGGCTCAGTAATCCATGTTAGTGTTTATTTTTTTAGTGTAGATATCTATATTCTGCTCTTTCCTCATTCCCTGGAGAAAAAGGAATGATGTAAGGTAAGATCTTATTGCTGGCTGGAGCAGGTGAGGCTCCTTTTATTTCCTGGTACTGTATTACCCATCTTTTGAAATGGCCAGACAATATTTTTTGAATAATCAGAATTCTGTTTTGCAAATCCAGATCGAAAAATGACCTGGAATGTCACATTGTTCCATTTCCTTTGGAGAAAACAAATGAAAAAAGGAGGCCTGCACTTGGTACATGATTATTTTCTTGGTCTGAGCCCTGTTTTTCTTTGTTTCTTTAAAGGTGTCCTAAAATATTTTGCTCCCAGAAGATTTTCAGCCCGACTTTAGTCATTTAGAGAATGACAAATATATACACTGTATACATTAGCAATGAAATAATAAATGTTGAATTGACTTTCATGTGTTTATTTTTCTTTAATTCCCTAGTGTTTACTGTTTCATTTCTTTGACTAATTACCATTAAAAAAAAATCTTAAGCAGAGTTCCATTAATTCTGTTTGTAAATATTTTTATTATGAATTGGAATTTAAGAGCCTTAAACTTTTCCTAAACAATTATTGCTAATTTTCCTTTCTTTTTATGTGTTATTGTTTGTCAGTTATTTTTCAAACTATTCTTCTGTAAAGTACCCTTTATCATTTCCTTTATTTGTATTTTAATTTTTCATTCTTGGGTATCCTATTCCTCCCAGCAGCTTAAGAAATTAAAAAAGACTTAGTAATGTATTACAAAGATCAAGGTTATTATGTTTATAATTTCTGTGGCTTTATGAGAAATACCAAACAGAGTCAGTGGATAGTCTGGTGGCCTTTGGCAGTAATTTTATTTATACTGATAAGTTATCCTAGTCAGCCTCTTATCATGGCCCTGCCTCTCTCGAAAGACTAGTCTCACTCCACTGGTTGAAACAAGAAAAGTTTATTCTCCTTTAGGTGAAATCCAAATGTTTGCTGGGTAGTTTTCTCCTGTTAAGTTTACAGTCTCTGATGATTAATGGAGAGATTAAAATGAATAATATTCTTCTTTTACTGTAGCATTTTATAGACCAGTCTTGGTTACCGTACTGGAAAGTATATGATTACTTTTTATTATATGATGTGACTGCGTAAAAAGTTTAAAGCTTCTTTTCACTTTTTGGTATATAAAGGAAACGGAACAACAAGATTTAAAATGAGTTAAAAGTATGACAAAACTACAGTGTTGTAATTATGAATAGTCTTTGGAAAGTTTGAACCTTTAAAAAAAAGTTGCCAAGATTTAGGCCATTCCTGATTTCTTTGTGAGTCTACTATATTACAACTCCAAGGGGGCAGGGGATACTTATTCATATTTTCTTTTATCTTTCTTTGTCTTCTGAGAAGTAGTGACAAGAAACTTCAGTGAATGTTTTTCTATCAAAAGCATACTCTTAAGATGATAGTTAACCATTTATATATTATTTAACTGGAATAAAATTTTACTTGTAAAAGACAGAATTATGTTTTAGACTAAATCAGGTATAAAGACAACTCCTTTATATAGAAGTTTTGATTTGGTGACATACATATTCTAACTGTAGTCCAAACAAAGATCTCATCTTGGCTTCACATCTTTTGTTCTGTTTCTTGTTTTCCGTCACTTTCTGTCCCTGTCACTCACTGTCTCTGTCGTGCTGTCTTTGTCACTGTGTGTCATTTTCTCTGACCTGTCTTGGTCACTCTTTCGTCTCTCTGATGCTGTCTTTTTAGTCTTTTGCTCCCTACTCCTCTCTCTCTCTCTCTCTCTCTCTCTCTCTCTCTCTCTCTCTCTCTCTCTTATTGCTTTCTCTTTCTACTTCCCTATCCTATCATGTCTCTGCTTCACATATATACATACATACACACGTACATACATGTATACATGCACACAGATGTAAATATGTCTATGTAGTCAAGGCTTTAAAAACATGGTTGGATAGGTGCCAACTGGGAAATGGAACCCTTGGGGAAAAAACCCACCCAAATGTAAAGTTGAAAGGGATTAGTTTACTTCAATGAATCTTTTACCTCATTGGTGTTGGTATCATTTCAAGTGGAGCAGATTGTAGCCATTTTATATATTCTTCCCCCTCTCCTCCACCCTCTGGTTCTTGTCATGTTCTACCATAAATCCTAGGTTCTCTAAAGATCTATCAATAGAGGATTATTGAGTCTAGCAAAATGGAAAGTCTTGGAGTACAGTTTCAGTGGCAGACTGTGGTGTTGTCTGAGGACCAGCCTTGCTAAGTAGGGAAAGAATCATGACCTATGGATTGTCCAAGAGGTGATGAATTCTTTGTCCATGACAGGATGTGAGAATCACCAGTCCAGCAGCAGAAAACTTACAGTGGACTAACTTATGTTAGAGCTTACAGTGGGCCACAAATTGAATATGTTGTAGAATTTTATATTCTGTTACTGAATATTGATATTATAAGGATAATATATAAATATTAGAGAGTATACTAGAGTACCTTTTGTATGTTTTCTGGTCATTGGAGTGTAGGACTTCTAAATAATACCCTGACATTATGAAGGATGAAAACATTTTTTTGTTCAGTGAATTGAAAGCCAATCTAGGAAAAAAATGTTTGTTTTTTTATTATTTTTGTACTTAGTACTAAAGAAAGGTGGAGTAAACCTAAGCAGTTCAGGAAAAAATAGAGAAAGAGTGGTGTTCCTTGTTACATGTTTCTTCCTTTTGTGTTAAAGAATATATACTACACAGCGTTCCATAAAATTTACGCCCCTTAGATTATCTTAATAGAATTAAATACCATTGTGTTTGTACAGTAAGAGTATTCAAGTTCAAAAGACCAAAGTCTTGTTCTACGAGTTCTTCAAGGTTATGCAAGGAGTATTTGACAAAAAATAGAAATATCAAGGTCAATTTGCAATATAACACTGAATATAATTTTGTGTGTTAGAGTTTTAAATACATGTGTACAGTAATCATAATAGCTCATACATATGAGATTTTCAAAGCTAAAAGGATGCTTTGCTCACAGCATTGTCAAATAGTGCAGATATTCCCCATTTTATAGATAAGTAAACAAGCTCAGATGTGGAATGGCTCACATAATAAAGTGACTAGGAAACATATTTTTCCAGGAAACATGAAGTACTAACATTACAATGTTAGGGAAGCAGAATGATAAGATATCCTTTGGAATCTAGCTGGATTGTTTTAAGTTTTCAGTTTTTCACTCATGTCCGACTCTTTGTGACCCCATTTTGGGTTTTCTTGGCAAAGATACTGTAGTGGTTTGCAGTTTCCTTTTCTAGATCATTTTACAAATGAAGAACACGAGGTAAACAGTGTTAAGTGACTTGCCCATGGTCACACAGCTAGTGTCTGAGGCCACTTTTGAACTCAGGAAGGAAAATAAGTATTCCTGACTCCCGGCTCTGCACTCTGTTCACTGCTGCCACCTAGCTGCCCTGTTTAAATATTAGGAAATTTAAATTATTCATTTGTTCTTATGTATTTGGATATTTTATAGGTTACAAATATATTGCTTTATATTGTTTTATGTCACCAAATAGAATTTTATTAAAAATGACCACTACCATATCTACCTATCTGTGATATAAATCCCGGAATTGAAAGCAAAATAAGTGGAAATCAAGCAAAATAGTTATTTTACATTTGAATTGTTTTGAGCCAATTCTATTATTTTCTTTTAGGGGGAAGTAGAAAATAGAACAGTGTTAAGCACAGAGTCAATTAATGTAGCTTTTCCTTGTTCTTCTGGGCATTGTTTTTTGTTTTTTGTTTTTCTTTTTAACCTATTTCACTGTTTGTTGGCTGATACTTCTATGATCCTTCTTTAACTAACAGGCAAAACAGCTTTCCTTAATTGCATGTCTGGAATAGACAAATCTAAACATTTGATTGGCATAGGGAATTTCCAGGGGAACTCTACCAATGCTTATTGCCACCTTCTCTGTAACGTGTAGTCTTAGAAGATTGTCTCAAGCACTGATAGTCCTGGAGATATGCTTTATCTATTTCTATCAGAGGCAGGCCTGGACTCAGGTTTTCCTTACTTCAAGACACCTTCAAGATCAACCTTGTCAAGCTGCCTCTCTGCTTTACCAGCTGAAGGCATTTTGAACAATTCTGCTTTTTGGTAGGTTGCTTCTACATAGAAATCTTTTATGTGGAGCATAATACTCCAGATGATGGAAGCAAATATAATCTTTTAACCTTTTGTAGTAAAAAAGTCTGTGAATAAATGAAATTCTGTGATTAGAGAAATGATGATTGTTGGAAAGTATATGTAAGAATACTCTTTTAAATAAAGTCTTTATTATACAAAGAGATGTTAGATGAGCTCTTTCTTTGCAGCTCACTTGATGTAAGTCTTCCAATGACTAGCGTTTGGTCAGAATATATTAAATAGCTACATGTCCCCTTTTCTGTTTGCACAGGTAATTAAGGTGTACAATGAAGATGGAACCAGCAGAGCATTGGAAGTACCAAGTGATATAACAGCTAGAGATGTTTGTCAGTTGTTAATTCTCAAGAATCATTACATTGATGACAACAGTTGGACTCTTATTGAACACCTTCCTCATATAGGTTTAGGTAAGGAGATGGAGCTGTATTTTCATTTAATTCAACAAATATGACAATTTCTCAAGGATCATCTGTCTCATCAGTACTCTTCCTTTTTAACATGGGCAAGATTCTTCTTCAGGTAAACACAATTTGTGGGAGATGTAGGCTGAATCAGGTAGAAATAGTCTTGTTTTACTAAAAAATAGCATTGGTTTCAGGAGAGGAGTAATGTTTTGTAAATTTATTTACCATCTTTTTTTTTTTTTTTTTAGATGAACATTTAGCAACTTGAATTAATTCCTTGAACCAAAACATGAACTTGTCCAGAGACATTCTAGACTAATGGATGTTTGTTTCTAATATTAAAGTTCTCTGGGAAAAGAAATTTCACAACCTTGGTTGGTGATCTAGTAAGAATATATAGAGATCTGAATGAGATAAGCCATAATTTGGGCATTTATTGTGTTCATTCTGGTGGTAGATGCTGGGAAATCTGAAGTACTCTTTCCAGTCTGGTTTAAATATATGAGGTGGCTACCAAAGTCAAATTGGCCCTTGAAGACACTTTTGTTCAGTTTTCCCACTTGCTACTTTAGTTTCCAGCATAAATAGCTTAAGCATATATGTATTTCCTTAACTTTTACAAGTAGAGAATGTCGAGAATGTCAATTAATCAACAAGTATTTATTAAGCCCATACTATCTTCCAGATACTGTATGAGTCACTGGGGATACAGTCAGAAATGAAACCCTCTACATTCTATTGGGGAGGACATGATAATACAAGCATTTTTTTTTTTTTTTTTTTGGTGGGAGAGCCCTATTGGCTAGTGAGATCAGGAAAGTAGCAGTTTATGTAGTGGTCCTTAAGCGGGAAAGAAACTAGGAATTTGAACACATGGAGATGGTTGGGGGAGTCCATTCTAGGTATGGAGGGAACAGACTGCAAAGTCATGAAGCAGGGAGATTGTGTCACATGTGAGGGATAGACCAGTTTCATGGAATCTGTGATATGGGTTAGGGGAGAATAATATATACTAATACTGGAAAGTTAGGTTGGGGCCACATTGTGAATTCCAAACAAAAGGGCACAGATTTAATCCTAAAGGTTTAAAAAGCCCTTTTTAAAAGAGCCACTGGACTTTGTTGAGTTGGGAGTGACATGATCTGATTTGTGCTTTCGTATTTTCACTTTGAAAGCTGTGTGGAATGTGCATTTGGAGAGAGGAGAAAATTGAGGTGGGCGACCAGTTGGGAGACTCTTGTAGTAGTCCAAGGGAAACATGATGAGGGCCTGAACTAGGCTGGTGGGAGAGGTGGGGGGAAAGGAAAAGATATTTGTGTAATGACTGCTATGTGTCAAGCACTTTGCTAAGTAAGCCTTTTTTACAAATATTATCTCATTTGATCCTCAAAACAACCTTATGAGGTTGTTACCCCCCATTTTACAGATGAGAAAACTGAAGCAAACAGAGATTGGGTGATTTGCCCAGCATTACAGCTAGTAAGTATCTGAGGCCGGATTTGGACGCATATTTTTCTGACTCCAGATCTAGTACACTATTGTGCCACTAGTTGCCTCTCTCAGAAAGATGGATTGAGGGCTGTTGTGTAAGAACTGGCAAAGTTTGGCAACTGATTGGCTCTGTGGGGTGAGGGAGAGAGTGAAAAGTCAAGGATGAAACCAAGGTTTCAGAGACTTGAATGGCTAGAAAGATAGTCATATACTCATCTGTAGTAGAGTTGTTCAGAAGTGGATTTGATTTTGGGGAAAAATGAGTTATGTTTTGGATTTACTGTGTTCGAGATGCCTAAAGAACATTTAGTTTGAAATGGTCAGTAGACAGCAGGCAACCTGAAACTCAGAAGGCAGGAGACTAGGGTTGAATATTTTGTTCTTGGAATTATCTGCATAGAGATGAAAACTGGACTTGTGGGAGTTGGTGAGTTTCACAAAAGAATGTAAAGAGAGAAGCCGGTAAAGGACAGAGCTTGTGATATACCCATAGTTTAGAGGTAGGCATGTTGTTTATGGTCCAACAAGACACTGAAAAGTAGTCAGACAGGTAGGAGAAGAGCCAAGAGCAAATGGTGTAATGAAAACCCATAGAGGAGAGAATCCATCAATAGGAGGTTGTCAGTAGTTTCAAGGGCTACAGAGAACTCAAGAAGACTGAAGATTGAGAAAAAGCAATATGATAATATAAAGGTCATTGATAGCTTTGGAGAGGGCAGCCACGGTTGAGTAATGGAATTGGAAGTCAAATTTCAAGGGGTTGAGTAGTGATTGAGAAGTTTTAGCAGTGAATGTTGACAGTTTCCTTTAGGAGTTTGTGAAAGGAAGGAGAGGAATGTAGAATGATATACAGGTATACAGAATGATAGTTTGGGGAGATGATGAGGGTTTTTAAGGAGGAGTGAGACCTGGATATGTTTGTAGTTATGGGGGAATAAATCAGGAGATGGACTTGCCTAGGATAACATAGGCAGTATGTGTCAGAGACAAGACTTAAATCCAGGTCTTCTTGACTCAAAAGTTGACACTCTACCACTATTCTACATTGTTTCATATGTGTATAATTCTTTTAGGTAGACCATTTTCATGTGCTTTTGAGATTTTAGTATGAGGTAAAGTGAAAATTAAATTCTTCTTGTAGGCGTCAAGTGAGAAGACAAATATTTAAACATTTTTGTTTCTTTTCTGGAAACTGCTAAAAATGATATGAACCAATAATCTTTTTCTAAAATGGCACCTGATACAGGCCTTGGAACCATATGTAAATTACTTTAGTCATTTGATCAATCAGTAAATATCAAGTATCCACTGTGTGCCAGGCGCTGTGCTTAGTGCCAGGGTTATAAACAGGGGCAAAAGACAGCCCCTGCCCCTGAAGGAGCTCATGTTCTACTGGGGGAGACAGCATATGAACAAATATATACAAAGCCAGTACATACAATATGAATAGGAAGCAGTTAAAGAGAGAAGGCCCTAAAATTAAGAGAGGTTGGGAAAAGCTTCCTATAAGAGATGATACTTAGTTGGGACTTAAAGGAAGCCAGGGAAGTCAGTAAGAACAGTTGAGAGAAGATAGAGTGAGAGTGTTTGAGGCATGGGGGACAGACAGCCAGAGAAAATGCCTGGACACAAGAGATGGAGGATCTTATTCCTGGAGTATCCAGGAAGCCAGTGTTGCCATGTTTATCATGCTTTTTGATTTAGGTTAAAATCTCTGGGAATAAAAGTACAGATTTTTTTATTGTAATCAAATATAACTAGTGATAAAATATACAAGTATTTCTTTCAAGTAGCCTGTACTAACTTGTAACTAACCTTATTGCCAAATCTCAGACTGATATCTATTAGTTCTTATTCATGTCTTATAAATTGAGGCATCTTCCAGGATGAATAGCAGCATTGAATGGCATTCTTTTCCTATTACTTTTTTTAGTGAATGAAGATAAATTATACCTTTTTCATAGATGTAATTATGAGTATCAGAAAATGCCCTTGAACTAGATGATGAATTCCTGATTTGTTCACCTGTAAATGAAATTTATAATGCTAACAGCCTATCAAATTAAGACTGATTTGACAAAACTCTCATTAAGTGCGATATGTTCTAAGAATTTTTGGCTAAAATTTCTCAGTCAACAAGATGCTTATTCAAATACAAACTTCTAAGACTCAGGATCGTTTCCTCTCAAAGATAGTCCACTGCTATATCCACTGGATCCCACTTTGCATGTTAGGTGCAACATGTACGCAAACAAGTATGGAACTCAAAAATTGTGGGAGAGAGAGGACTTAAAATGGCAAGCTAGTTGTGATGGCAGAGAATTAGAATTAGGGAATGCTTCATGGAGGAAATAGCATTGAAATGAACATTATATGGATAGATAACACATTTATTAAGCTCTTACTGTGTTCCAGGTAGGGATGCAAATACAAGAAAGAAAGACAGGCCTTACCTTCTAGGAGCTTACTTCCTAATGGGAGAAAATGATATATATGTATATAAAGGGGTAGTTGGAAAGGGGTGGCAATAGGGTTTGTGCTAGGTTGGTATGGAAATGGACTAAAAGTGTGGAAAACATGAGAATCTGGGCAAGATAAGGCCAAAGTTGGCTTGGCTGAACCCAGGATAGTTCCATTGACTGAGTCCAAGATTCCAGTGGGAAAGAGATAGAGATGGCTCCAATAGGTTACAACATGTAAAAGTCCTGGAAATACAGTGGAACCTGATTCTGAAAGGCAGAAATGAGGATAGAATTGCATTCCAGGCATGAGGGACAACTTGTACAAATGCAAGGAAGCAGAAATTAGTCTCAAGTTTGAGGAACAGCTAGTATTCCAATTAGCCTGGAATATAGAGTTCAGAGCAATATGAAATAAAGTTTAAAAATTGGATTGGAACCAGATTATGGAGAACCTTAAATGCTCACCTGAGAAATTTTCATTTTATCGTATAGGAAACTTGAAATAATTGAAGTTGTTTCAGCAGGGTTGGGTAGTAAAGTAGACAGAATTTTTATAAACTGATATTTGAAAATTCTGCCAGTCTGGCATTGTTCCAAATTGCTTTCCAGAAAGGCTGGACCAATTCCCAGCTCCACCAGCAGAGCATTAATATGCCTGTTTCCCCATAGTTCCTCCAATATTTGTCATTTTACTTTTTTTCTTAACTTCACCAATCTGCTGGGAGTGATAATTTGCATCTCTAATTATTAGAGATTTGGAGCATTTTTTTCCCATATGGTTATTGATAGATTGGATTTCTTCCCTTGAGCTCTGACTATTCATATCCTTTGAACATTTATTAATTTTGGAATTATAAAATTGAATCAATTCCATATATATCTTGTAAATGAGACTCTGATCTGGTTGGCGTGTTTTTCTTTTGGACAATGCCTGAGGTGGAGCTACCATAATCCTTTTCTTACTTAGCTGATAGATTCTTCACTGTGATAGGTTGAAAATGAGGTTCTAATCTGTCGGGTACTTTAGCCTTAGAATGAAGAAGGTACACACACACACACACACACACACACACACACACACGTATGTAAATATATATGCAGTTTCTTCATTCAAAGGCTAAAGTATGTGTCCGTGTATGTTGTGTGTATATGTATACATATGTATACATTTCAGAAGTTCAAATTCCTACTGTGTCTAATTCAACTCCTGCTCCAATAACCTAGGTTTGAAACAGGCCTGTGTTATTTCATATCCACTGGATGTCACTCTCGTTCCCTGGATGCACATTCATGCTCTTACTTAGCAGTACATAAGGAAGAACTTCAATCTCGAAGAAGTCATCTGGAACTTAATGAGATCCATATTTGCCTCCCTTTAGTTTTGTTTCCTAATTGAAGCTACGGTGTGAAACAGAGGCAATTAGCCAGAGTTATCAAGCACATATATTCAGACTGCTCAGGAGTCACTTCAGGAGGAACTCATTGTAACATCGGGACACTGAACTTCTTAGCTTAGTGATTTTAACAGCCAAAATGAAATACTAGATGCTTTTCCTGTAATAGTTTTTGTTTGCGTAGTTGTCTGTGTACCACCTCTTTAAGACAGAAGAAATTCACAGAGATGATAAAAAGAGAGGCCTGAAATGTTCTTCTGTTGAAATTTTTGGGTTATTTTTATATTATATATTTATATTAAATTCATACATGTATCAATAGTGTAGAATTTTATCTTGTATTTCTTGCAGTGGTTTCATAGCCTTGTATATTGCCCATGTTTCTGACTGCATGGTCATTGGTAACAACAAAAATAATAATTAAATTCCTATTTATTCATCCAAAGACAGTTATGTTCACCTGGTCCCTCTCTCCTAGCTTTTAGCCTCTTAAAGATGCCATTACAGATACATACAATCCAGAAAATTTCAGGCCAAAGATGAGAAAATGTTAATTTAGTACTTGAATGGCAGGGAGGGGAGGGGACATATTTGTCATGTCAAATATAAGTAAGTTTATATCAATGATAGTAAGTATTTGATGGTGCTGAAGAGTAAAGCCTGTCCAGACTAGAGAGCAGTCAGCTATTAACAGCCACAAAAGAGAGGGTTGAAGGAGGAGGTAGGATATATAAAACACTTTTTTAAGTCTCTGATGTTGTGAAACTGCTTACAATGCCTAAGTTGAGAGAAGGTTGTAGACAGTTTGCTGAAGAATAAACTATAATTTTTTTAATACATAGCAGTTCCCAGCATCAAGATTTCCCAACCAAAGCACATATTCAGTTAAATTTGACAGTGGCAGTTTTCCTGGTGATATCGCCTCTGTTAGAAAGGACTGTTGGGTTAAGAATCCCTTCAGAAATAGAGCCCTCTTTTGTCCACGGCTTCCCTTGTTATTGTTTTGTTTGGTAGGTGGCTGTTCATTTTTATCTGAAAATAAGACTCAAAAAAAATTTATGTAGTTTCCCCCTAACATATGGGAGTACAAGGACCATTTGTCTCCTGGAGTTTCCTATAACAAAGGTGTAAGAAGAATTGTTTTCTGGGGGAATTAGAGGTAAAAAGCCACTTTTGTTTCTTCTCTTATCAAGTGAGAAGAAGAGTGGGGACTCAGATTTCTATTTGAGCTTCATGCTGTACTTTCAGTAGATTCAGTGAAGAAACCCAGGCAGAAGGTCACAGGTGAGCACTTTCTATTCCTGGAGGATTGAGGTTTTAAAAAAAAGACTTTGAAGTTAAATCAGCAGCTTCAGAAGGAACAGGTTTTTGTTTTTAGAGAAAAACCCTGTTCAGAAATTAAATAAAAAACAGAATTATATATAGTTGCTTCTATCTGATAGTTGCCACAAAACTACAGTAGATTGTGAAACATCAAAGTAAATTTGTTAGTGTTGTAGAAATAGAAACTTTTCAAATTTTTATACTATTGTTAAATTGGTTAGAGATGTCTATAGATGACAAAGAAGGCAAAAATGTCTCTCTATACATACATACATAAATACATGTATATATATACAGCAAATATAGTTTTGTTTTCAGTGTATACTAGAAACATTTACAGATGTTTTTATTTCTTTTTTCAAGTGCTTAGCATTTTTAGGGTAGCTTTGTATCTGTGAAATTATCAGAATACATTTCAATATGTAGCAAATATTAAATTTCTGTATTGTATTTAAAGCTGAGGTAAGAGAATTTTTTAATAAGAAATAACAAAGTAATGATAAATTTAAGTGAGTTTTTCTTGCGTTCATCTTTTCAGTGATCAAGATATTTATTTTGAACTGTCATAATCTAAAATAATATATTTTATGGATTTTTTTGTCTTTATGTCATCTTCGTTTCACACCCTAGCTCTCTAGACTGATCTATATATCTTGTGACAAAAACAATTTAATAGAAACTTCTGACTCCACATAGGAAATGTTTCTTGTTTACTTTTTAATTTTAAAAGTATTTTTGAACCTTCTTTAACTAACTAAAATTTACTTAAAGTTTCAGTGGGAACTAAGGAAGAAAAAATAAAAAGAGGGAAAAAGATTTAGTGTTCTAGGTAGCCCATAATTATTTTCTTTTGCCCGCCCTCAGGATTGGGGCTAGGTAAACCTGAGAAGTACATAGATTTTGCTCAACTTTGCTCTGTCTCTCTTTTCAAGACTCTTCTACCTTGTTTGATTCCCTGTGTCTTCATGTTCTCTCTATCCCTCCCCTAGTCAGTTTTCTATTAGTTGTCAGTTATAAATACTAATAATGATAATAATTTAATTTACTATGAAGCGTAAATGACTATACAAGTAAATGGGTACACACATACACGTGCACATTGTGAAGGTAAATTGAAATGTTTACCTAGCCTGTTAAAAGTTCGGTACAGTCTGTGGTTGCTGTTGTTCCTTCATCACTAGAAACCAGCCTGTACATTTCTGCCCCATGTATATTTCACAAATACAGATTCCCATGAAACACAAAGATGCTGAAGGCAGAATGCTTGCTTTCTGTTAGACATGCTGCCTGGTCACATATAGTATTGATGCTAATTACCAAGAATGGCTCCTAATGGACATTCATGTAGTATTTTAAGGCTTGCAGAATCCCTTACAATCACTGTCTGATTTGATCCTTACAACCATCTGGGGAGATAAGGACCTCAAGGTCTGTTTTCCAGATGAGGGCACTGAGGCTTTTAAAGATTATGTTGTTTGCCCAAGATCTAATAAGTGACAGAGTTTAAAGATGTGTCATAAGATTTCAAATAAGTTTAGACTAAGTCATCCTGTTTTTCACTTTAACCCAAAGCAATTTTTTATCTGGCATTATTGATAAATTAATCTAGAAAGTGAAAATTTTTAGATAACTAAAGCTTACTCATGAGTCTCCAAACCCTGTTTGACAGAAATATTTTTAAATTGTATTTTATAACAGCCTGCTTTGTTTGTAGTTTGCTGGATGTAATAGAAATTTGTCTTGGTGAATCAGTCATTATGAATATTTTATTTTTGCGCGGGGAGTTGTTAGCAATGTGGGCTGTGATAGAATGATACCCTGGGAAGCTTTTGCTTCCAGATTAGGTTGCCTAGCATGGTAATTCATGGACATTGGCTCCTCGCTCTTAGCCACTTTTTTAGATTAGGAAGGTGAACAGTTAGATGGAATACTAACTTTGTGCTTCCTATAAAGCTTCCATATAAAGCTATGGACAAAGTAATCCAATCTTTCTGGGCTGAAGCTTTTCTCATCTGAAAGATGGCAATATAAATATTTATATTAGCTGTCTGTTATAGGGTTGTTGTGGGGAAAATGTTCTGTGAACCTCAAAGCACTTTATAATTGTGAGTAATCATTATTCTCAGTGTGCTTTGTTTTAGGAGCCCTTTCATGAGATCTTAAGAGTTAGAGTTGGCAAAGGACATTAGAGTGTGTGTGTTTGTCCTTCGTTGCCAAAGAAGCCCATGCCATCAGAAAAATGATGACATGACTTGCACTTGACTTTGTTTTGAGTGAGGGAGGGCTATGCAGGTCACCAGCCTCACTTCTCCTCCAGAGCCATGTGAATCCAGTGACCAGATGTTCATCAGGATGACTGGAGATGACCCAGGATGAGGCAGTTGGGGTTAAGTGACTTGCCCAAAGTCACACAGCTAGTGAGTGTCAAGTGTCTGAGGTGAGATTTGAGTTCAGGTCCTCCTGACTCCTGCACTGGTGCTCTATCCACTGAACCATCTAGCTGCCCCACAAAGAGACCATCTAACTGAAGCATCTCATTTTTCAGATGAGGAAAACTGAGACCCATGAAATAGCCTGTTTGAGATCATGCACTCAGTAAGTAGTAGAATTGGGATTAAAGTTAGGGCTTCTGACTCCAAATCTAGCATTAATTTTTATGGATTCAAGATTTTTTTCTTGAGATTTTTATTTCCTTTCATATATGTATGTGTATATGTATATATATATATGTACATATATATACACACATATAGTACAATATGTATATATGTATACATATTCATATTTGTTTGGAGCTTTAATTTAGAATCTAAATATTAACTTTTGTTCACTAAGAACGCCTCTTAGAATTTTGGGCCCTTTGGGGTAATTATAGATCATAGATTTAGACCTGAAAGGGTCCTTAGAGGTCGATTCTAACATTCTCATTTTCCAGATGACAAAATTGAAGATTGTCACTTGCCCAGAATCCTGCAGCTAGAAAGTGTCTTAGGCAGAATCCAATGTTGTGATGTTGACATCATTGATATAGGTTGAGCTTGTGAAGTATGAGCATTAGTGCCTTGTTTGGACTTCAGGGACTCTGTATCTAGAATTGAGGAGTCATTTATGGATGTATCTTGTTAGGTATTATTATGGATTTCTTGAGAAAAAGTCCCCCCCCCCCCCAGCCACTGATTGCCAATGGTTCTAGAAATATGGATTCATTTTTTTCTGGTTACCTTAAGCTCTTTAAGTATAAATATTACTAAGCATGTAATTTTTATAAAAGGTTTTAGAAAATGAGAAATTAATTTAGAGCATGATTGAAGACATTTTGGAATGTCTGATGCTTTTCTATATTTTCTCTCATAAATTGTTACTTCTGTTATTTAGATATTCCAGTTTAGTTTTCCCATACTATCCATGATAAGACATGGCCTTGATTAATTTTCTCTGCCCACATAGTGTTGTATTTTCTTGAGGCCTACAGGTTCAGAGGTAAGTGTGAAGAATGTTAACATGTCAAAGTCTTTTAACTAAACAAGCTGCAAAACTCAACCTTCTTTCTCTCTGGGGTTGTTATTTTTCCTGAGGTTCACTCTACAATTAAACATTTACCTTTGTATCCTCCATGTTTAGCATATAATGAAAATATATAGCTTTATTATGGAACCATCCAGTTATCTAACCCCTTCTGTTTCTACCATATAAGACTATTTGAATCATAGTGGGAGCCACTTACTGTTTAGCTGAAATTTTCAGACAAGCTTCCCAACAGATTGGTATTATGTTCTTTTAACCAACTTAAAAATATGTGGCTGAAATTTTTGTCAATAGTTTTAAAATTAACTTGAATATAACATATAAACTGTGACTATAAAATAATGAGTGATTTTATAAGTGGTACATTAAAGTCACTCTTTTCTTTATGAACAGCTAAATAGTTGTTTCCCAATAGCATTGATGGGCATAATCTTTCTTGCTTATAAAACTGTAAAAATCTGTCTGTTTCTCTTCTTTCAGATCCAAAATGACCCCTATAAATTTTCACCTGCCCTACCACACCTGTCAAAAAAGAGATTAATTCTGACCTTCCCTATAAGTCCGTATAAAGTTTTCTTTTGTATGTTTTTGACCTCTGAAAGGTTCATGAATTAGATTGGATAAATTTCAGATCATTGCCATTTGACCTGAGTTCCCTCTTTATTTGCTATTGCCATATACTTTACTAATTATTTTGATAGACCCTAAAGTCTAGTTGTATAATTTTCATCTCCGATCCAATAAAGGGTTAGATGCCTGCTGATCTAGCAGTCTTTCTTCCATTTTCTTTTCTTACTTCCTGGTCCATAATACACTGGTTGCAAGTAATTTTTTAACCTTAGAACTACCTGAAAGTTGTTCTGATTATCAGTGATATTGCTTGAACATTTCAGGCAATAATGACTTTGAAACTACAAATATTTCTTTTTCTTCCCCCCCACTGATTTCTACTTTATGGACCATTACACTAACCTTTTTAGGTGCTCAGTAACCAGTACTCATTAATGCAAGTTTCTCTGGTGTTTCCTTAAAGTTTCTGCTCACAGCAATTCTCCCTTTGAAAGACATGGTGACACCTGCTAAATGTAGCTCATTTAAAAAAAATACTTTTATTTTATTTTTTCTTTGATTGAATTCATGGATTATGTAAAATTTACATAAGATTATAGTTTACATACTTTGACATCTTGCTTACTTTCAGTTGGATTCCAAGTTCCTCCCTTTTTCTGTTTCTATACTCTCAGATCTTTGCCAAGTTGCTTGCTAATAGTTTGTGGAGTTTTCCCCACGTTTGTTAAACAAGTATGAAGCTCTGTGTCAGTATGAAATAGTCTTGCTTTCAAGGAGTCTACAGTTTACCTGGGATATGAGACATTCAAATATAGTAATTGTAATGGCATATAAGTGACTGAACAATATAAGTGCTATTGGAGTTCAGGAACATGATTGATCATTTTTGGCTGGTTGGGATAATCAGGCATAGCTTTATGGGGGAAATTAGATTTCAGACTGGTTAGGTTAGGTAGGAAAAGAGAAGGGGAAAATTTTGTATTTCTGTTGAGGTAATAGATGGAAAAAAAGCCATACACACACATGCACAGAGGTTAAAAAGATACAGCATCTTTACGAATGAGTAAAAATAAACGAGTGAATGAATGAATGCATACTTTGCTGGAACCAAAAAGTATAAGGGAAGGAGATTGCACTAGAAAAGTTGGTTCTATTAGTTTTGGGGGAACCTTGGATGCCAGAATTTGGATGTGTTCCTCATCCTTGTTGACCTTTTTTTTGCAGCTGACTGACTGTGTTCTTCTGGATATTCTCTCCTCTGGTTTATGTGACTTCTGTCTCTTGGTTTATCTACCTGTAGGACTTTGTTTTAGGTCTCCTTTGTTGATTCACATGCCATGTTCTATCCACTAACCGGGGTTATATTCCAAGTCTCTGTCCTTTGACTTCTTTTATTTTTGCACTCTCATAGTAATCTCCTTAGCTCCCGAGTGGTCAATATTCATTTCTGAACAGATGACTTCAACATCTATATATTTTCCTCTAAGTCTCCCTTCTGAGCTCCATTCTTCAATTCCCACTGCCTGTCAAATATTTCAAACAAGGTGTTTTTTAGGCATCTCAAATTCAACATGCCCCAAAACAGAACTCATTGACTTCCCCACAAATCCAACTCCTCATCTAAACTTCCCTATTACTGTCCATGAAACTACCATCCTTCTAGTCATCTGAGTTCACAGGTTTGGTGTTATCCTTGATTCCTCTAAAAATTGCAAAATCTTATATGTTTTTCCTCAAAAAAAAATATTTCTTGCAATATGTCCCTTTCTCTTCACACACACAGCCACCACTGGGTCAGTCTTTTATCACCTCTTGCCTAGACTATTACAATAGCTGGTCTTCCTGCTCCAATTTTTTCCTATCCAATCTATCCTCTATTTAAGCTTCCACAGCAATTTTCCGTAAGTGTAGGTCTGACCATGTCACTTGCCCTGCTCAACAAACTCCATTAACTACTTTTTGTCTTCAACTGCAAGTATAAAATCCCAGCTGGGGTCCTTCCTTTGTTTCAAGCCTTCTTACATTCTGCTGTCCAACCTATTTGCCTTTCCTTACACGTAGTACCCCATCTGTTGTCTCTGTCTTTACACCAGTTCTTTGCTTTGCCTGAACACTCTCCCTCCCAACCTCTAACTCTTGAAATTTGTGGCTTGTTTAAGACTCAGCTCAAGTGCTGCTTCCTTCAGGGAATCTTTCTTGGTTGCCCCTAGCTTCTAGTTCCATCCCCTCATTGCTGTGTGGTCTATCTCTCACTAGAATATATAAACTCCTTGAAGACAAGGGTTTTTTTGTGGGTTTTTTTGGTATCCAAAGTATTTAGTGTAGCAACTAATACATTATAAGTGATTGCTGAAACAGATTTTCATGAAGATTACTCTGATGATGTGTAGCAGATGAGGGAGTGAAGTGGACAAAGGCAGGGTGATCAGCTAGAAAGCTAGTATAGCAGTCTAGGTTTGAAGCCATCAAGGCATAACCTAGCATGGTGAAAATGCAATGTAAAGGAGGGGAAGAGCTTAAGTTTTGGAAGTGAGGATTGATGGAGCTGGTTGATTAGATGCATCTGTACATGTGAGGAGAGGAAACAGCATATCAGAGATGACTTTCAAGAGTATTTAGATTACTGAGAAAAAGGTGATGCCATTGACAGAAATTGACAAGCCAGAAAGGGAACTGTTTTGTGAGACAAAGAGAGTGAGTTTATACATGTTGAGATGGAGGTGACATTGGAACTTGGAATTGAACATGTGTAATAGGACATTAGAGATATAGCAATAGAACTCAAGAAAAAGATGACTTCTGTAGATGGAGAGGTGCGAACCATTTAGAGGGAGCTTTGTAGTTGAAGCCAAGAAAGGAGACTAAAGGCCTAAGAGAGATTATAGACAGAGAACAAAGGGTTAAGGACTAAGCCTTGGGAGGAAGCATTTGTACTTGGGGGAAGAGGAAGATGAGTGAATGAAGACAGAATAGAAGTTGGAAGTTAAAAAAACAAACAAAGCTATTTTCAGTATTTGTTCAATCCAAACTCATTAGTCTGCATGGCTTATTCTCTTGAGAAGTTCCTTTTAAACGAATAAGGTCTTAAAGAAGTGAGTGCTTTAGGTGAGGGGTTACTTTTGGAATGCTCAAATCCTAGTACTCAGATGCTTTTCAAATAAGTCTTAGGAACAACTCAATAGTAGATTAAGGCACCAAGATTTGTTCTTCCCTCCATTTCCTGCAGTTCTACCAGCAATTCCAGTGTTTGTTTTATAAGTAGGATCTTAACCTCTTAAATCTGTCTGAAGTGACCTCTTCTTGACCCTGCTAGTGCTTCCCTTTATGTATTGCTGTTTTTTGGTTTGTTTTTTTACCCTTTTCCTTCTTTTTCTTCTACCATTTATTTTAACATTAGAAATATCTGTTATTATATTTATATATTTTTATATATTTACTAGATTGAATCTGTTTATTTTACTTAATTTAAAGTATCTATACAATGTGAGTACAGATCAACAAATCATTTTGATCAAATTTTCATTTCAAACAATTCATTGACTCATCTCACTGAGTCTCAGAGCCTTTTTGGTTGTGAAAGTGTGGAGTACCATAACAGCTTAGGGTCTTATGAACCATTGGTTAATGAATTATGCATCATGCTAATTATGAAGGTTTCTTATAGTACTTAATTTAATTTTTTCTTGCGGTATAAGTTATGTTTCTTGGACTTGGTGCTATTGATAGAATGCTGAGTTCAGATCTGACCTTGGAACACTTTCTATTTGTATGACCCTAAGCAAGTCACTTAAACGTTGCCTTGATTTCTTCAGCTGTAAAGTGGGGATGATAATAGCACCTACCTTGCAGGGTTTTTGTGAGAATCAAATGGATTTGTATTTGTAAAGCATTTAGCACAGTACATAACTCACAGTAGCTGCCCGATAATTGCTTGTTTCCTCTTCCCTCCCCCATTTATTAACCTTGTAAAAAGTTATCATCTCTTCATGGTTTGAATTGTTAGAAGTATAGCATATTTACTTTATAATAAGCAACATTTAAGTTGAGATGACAGAGTTAAAAAGAACTACTTGATGTTTTCTATACATTTAGTTATGTTTGTGATCAGGTTTATTTTATAACTGACATCGCAATAAAGCTAAAACAACTGACGACAGAAGGCATGTTAATTTTCATTCTCCCCACCTCAGTTATATTTTATATTGATATGAAGATTGATGTGACTCTTTTAGAACTGAATTAAAATTTTAATACTGTTATAAGGAAACTACAGTACAGCTATATGTTTATTCTTGATCTTTTCAGAGAGAGCAATAGAAGATCATGAACTGGTGATTGAAGTTCAGTCAAACTGGGGAATGGAGGAAGAAAATAAGCTATACTTTAGGAAAAATTATGCCAAATACGAATTCTTTAAAAACCCAGCGGTAAGTAATATCAACAAGTAGTACAAAATACTGCAATGGAAAAGAAGCACTTCATTTTAATTATCTTTTAACGTCATTTTAAGGAGGAGAACATTTTAATACATATGTCCCCAGAATTAATTGTATTATTTCTAAGTTATAGACTCCTTAGCTTTTTGAAAGCACACTAGTGATTTTAGTATGTTTTAAAAGTATATGATTCATCTTGTATTATAGAGAAGAGGCAATTGGTGTAATAGTGCATGGAGCAAAAAAAAAAAATCATAAAATCTGTGCTTTTCCTTTAGTTCTACCACTAATTATTTGTGTCTTTGGACAAAACACTTAACATTTTGAACCTGAGTTTCTTCATTTGGTAAATGGAAAGGGATTGTGTTGATAGTCTGATTTTAAAATTATTTGCTGGACATTTCCATTTGGATATTCTGCTAATACAAACTCAGTGTGGTAAAAACAACACTCATGTTTATAGCAAGAATGAAAAAATAAAAAGAACAGAAAGGACTAAGGATATCACTTCGAGAAAGTATGGAGTCTGGGGTGAATTTTGCAGTGACCTACATGGAGTACACTTGACTTATCTATGTTGAACTCCCTCATGAAAAGAAGGTCAGTGGATCTTGAAGAACATCTCTAATGGGGGAATGAGATACTCCATAAGTAATAGAAAGAATGGTTTCAGTTTGAAAACAGTAAATAAAAAGGTGTCAGAAGTGCAGCAAACATTTATTAAGTGCCTACTATGTGCCAGATACTGTGCTAAGCACTTCACTAATGTTATCTCATTTGATCCTCATAAGAACCTTGCAAGATAAGTTCTATTATTTTCACATTTTATGGATGAGGACACTGAGGCAGATAGAGGTTAAATGACTTTCTCAGGGTCACACAGCTTATAAATTTCTGAGACTGTCTTTGAACTCATATCGTTCAGATTTCAGACCCAGTTCTCTATCTGTTGCTTGTCTAGGGGACTACTGACCTATGTGAGGAGGTCAGAGGATGGGGAGTTGTGACACAGAGGGGAAAGGGAAGAAAGATCACTGAATACTGGGAGCTAAGGAGCATGTTTAGCTGTGTCTTATCCTGAGAATAGTCAGCTCTTCCTATAAGGAAGCAGCTCCTGCTCTAAAGTGAATCTGTTGGTGCTGTCAGGTGGGCATCCAGTAAGTGCCAGAGGAAGGAATGAGGAACGATGGCTGGTGGCTTCCTCTTGAGGAGTACTAAGGTCTCTATTTGTCTCCCTGCTGATACAGTATAGAAATCTATTATTTCCCCGAGTATGTATCCAGAACATCACAGAAAACCTCCCAAACCCTTTCAATCCAAATGAATGCCATCTATTTCTTTTTTTGTGTGTGTGTGCCATTCACTTCTGATAAAATGTGTAGTTGCAATCAGTACTGCCAAAAAGGGTCTAGAAATATTTCTAAGTATCATAAAGTCTTAGGCAAGAAACTGAGTTTTTAGGGAGCATTGGTGACATTTTCATCCCTCTTGCTTTCACGATCAGGATTTGGGATGGAAAAAACTAGATAAGATGTTATCAAAAAATGGATTGTGGACTTCTGAACAGTTGTGCCAAAAACATCACTGCATAGGGATGGAGTGAACATAACAAGGCTAGCAAAAATACGTTTGAGTAGTCTTGCAAATCTAATCAAAAAGGGCTTTAAATGGAAGGGAAGAAAAATATCTCTACTAGCTAAATACAGTAAAAAGTAGCTACAGTGAATGAAGAAGAAAGCAGTGGAGTCTCAGAAATTCACAGGAGAAAAAATGCTAGAAAAAGAACCAGCAGTAAGACTCAGCCTCAAAATTTTTTTGTTGTTGTTGTCATTTCAGTCATGTCTGACTCCTTGTGACCCCATTTGGGGATTTCTTGGCAAAAATACTGGAGTGGTTTGCCATTTCCTTCTCCAGCTCATTTTACAGATGAGGAAACTGAGGGAAACAGGATTAAGTGACTTGCCCAGGGTCACACAACTAAGAAGTGTCTGAAACTGGATTTGAAATCAACGTGCCACATTTGTGCATACACACAAATGCATGAAATATTGGAAATAAGCAAGAAATCCCACTTCTAGGAATCACATTTGTTTAAAAAAAAAGAGGAAGGAGTTTTTCTTGTCAGGTAAACAGGAGCCATTGGAATCTCAACAGATCAATTCTTTTTTATTTAAAGCTCTTTACAAATTGGCTTCAGCCTCTTAAATATAGTTTGGAATAGTGGAGAGGACACTGGATTTCAGGTTGTGGTGACCTGGATTCAAATTCTGCCTCAGACACTAGCTGACCTGAGCAAAGTCACTTGATCTGTCTATGCCTTATTTTCTTCACCATAAAATGAGGGCGTTGTAGTGGACAGCTGTTAAATCAGTGATCCTATGACCCTTGCTTTACAGTTTGAATACATGCTACTCTATGGTCCAGTCAGGCTGCCTTTTTTTTTTTTAAACCATTCCTTATACATAGGAACTCAGATACAAACTTACTATTTTTATTGATATCAACTTCACTATAAGAAAAGGAAATCTATACTATATAACATACAAATTATTTGGCAAATTAGGAATATTCAGTGTATTTTAAATTGGTTTATTTCTGGAACTGTACATATTTCTGCTGTAAGTTTTTCATTGTTAGAATTATTCTCCAGGAAATAGTCATAGTATATATCATAATTGAGTGTTACTCAAATCCTGAAAGACCCTTTTTTACATTCTATTTTCTTTTACCTTATTATTTTAGTCATCCATCAACCATTTTAAGTGCCTACTATATGTAAAACTCTGTGCTAGGCAATGGGGGAAAATATAAAGATAATTAAGATATGGTCCTAACTCCCTTGGAATTTGAATTCTAGCAGCATGCTAGAATTGGCATTTGGAAAATAATAGGATGATTCTTAATAACGAAAATAATAGTTGCAGTAAAAATTAAATGGGAACATAATTTCAGTAGAAAGCATTTCCTTGGTGTGCATCTTTATTAAAAACAAGAAATTAAAACTCACATCTAAAGAGATGTGCCGCAGTGATGTTCTTAATGCAAAATGTAGTCTTTTATTCCTTAACTAGCCGGGATACTTGATTTTATATAACTGGAAGAGATAAGCCATATCATTTAGTCATATTTCTATATAGCATGCCAGAGTGTTGATATTTAGGTTATTATTCTAGAATAGGATTTCCCATTGGGCTGGATGGTTAGCCTTCTTCCTGGTCTCTCTTTGGAACTATTAGCATTGACCCCCTCCCAGATTTGTATAGAAGCTTGAGCATCCTGAATAGCCAATTCAGTTCAGTAAACATTATGAAGTACCTGCTGCGTTTAAGGTGCTATTGTAAATGCTGTGGATACAGAGTCAGAAAAGAAATAGTCCCTACCATCTATGAGTTAGTTAACCAAGTGTAGGAGGGATTTTGCATTATAATATTTATGGAAGAAGTTAAAGCATCAAGTTAGATTCAGTTCAGGTCAAGAAGCAGTCTAAGTTTGAAGCCATCAAGGCTTAACTTTGCATGGTGAAAGTGGAATGTAAAGGAGGGGAAGGACGTAAGAGATATATGGAAGTAAGGATTGATGGAGCTGGTTGATTAGATGTGTCTGTACATGTGGGGTGAGGAATCAGCACATCAGAGATGACTTTCAAGAGTAGAAAGTACTCAGTATTTTCAGTAAGTACTTGAAGTCAATTCATTTTTTTTTTTTTAAATTTGCGTTCGTAGCCTTTGAGAAAGCTTGAAGGCAGAAGTAAAAGGGGACAGCAGAGGATGAGATGGATAGATAGTGTCATGGAAACAATGAACGTGAACTTAGACTTCAAGAGATGGTGGAGCATACAAGGGCCTGGTATGCTATGATCCATGGGGTCATGAAGAATCATAGATGACTGAATGACTTTACAACAAAAGTCGTACTTCTCATAACCTACCTTTCTGGGGACTTCCTTTTTATACCTTTTTTCTCTGATTTCTTAGGAATTTTTCAACTTCTTCTAATTAGTTATAAAGCTAGAGCTCATTTAGAACAAATAGTAGACTAGAATCAAGTATGGTGCAAGGTTTTTCTTGCAATTTCTGGTGTGTTATTTCTACTAAAACATCGCCATCATATTTCCTTTTTACTACTGTATTGCTTCCTGCTGTTTGCAACTCTCTCTGATCAGCAACTCGTCACTCAACTTCTTTGGAATGTAGACTCGATGGCTTTTCAAGGGCCCATCTACCTCTGGGTTGTTGGGGGTCATTTTTATAGAAAGCTAATTATATCATATCATTTTAAACTTCTGTATAAGATAGTCTGACATTTGTCTTTTTTAAACAGAATTTTTTTCCAGAGCATATGGTGTCTTTTGCCACTGAAACCAATGGAGAACTCTCTCAAGCTCTTATTTTACAGGTATTCCATATTTTTGTTGAACTAGATCAGCAGCAATTTGATTAAACTGTTGTTTTGAGACCTTTCCTTGAAAATACCTAGGTTTAAAAATTTTGTCATAGGCAATTCCAGTTTTTCAAGAAATGAAAAAAAAAATCCAAACAAAAACAGTAATTAATAGATTATAGGAAGCTAATGGGCTTGATTTATTTTGTTTGACTTTATTTATTTACAAAAGAAGTCTTTGTTCCTGGGTGTTGTAAACCTATTGGGAAGTGATTCTGATACTAAGAGAAATGGGGAGAAGGAAAGATGAGGAGAAAGATGGGTTGGGGAGAAAGACTGAAACAGAGCATCAGAAACAGATGAGAGACAGAGACGTATCATTTAAAAAACAGATAACTTTGGTCATTCTGTGTAGTACTATTAGTACTACTGCTGCCAGGTAATTTGGTTTGTCAGTTGCCTAAGATATTAAGGTGTAATACTGTTATCTCTGTGACTTCGATTTTGACAACAACCGCCACTGCCACTACAATTACTTTTTACCATTAGTGGAAATTGCAAAGTGTTTACCATGTGATATATGTTGAAGATTTGTCTAGGTTTGTTGTTCCACTTTCTTGTTGGAAAATCAAAAATAAGATCAAGAAAGTGGAAAAGTCTTCAGTAAAGAAATGCTTAAGAGGTAGATTTTGTAAATAGTCCAAATATGATGAATCCTATTTCCTAATAAAATTTAAAAAATAAAATTAAATAATTATAAAAGAGCATGAAAATCCTGTAAAATATTTTCCCTACATGTTGATTCTTCTTAACTGAATCTGGAGATTAATGAGAATAATTAATGAGAATGAGAGACAAGATTATTTGACTAAGAACAATATAGAGATATGTGTCATGAATTTATGTATCTGTAATGTTCATTTCTTCTTCATGTAGTAGTGGCTTATGATGTTCATTCCCCAGAAATTTGACTTGAATAAAAAGTAATTTGAGTTATTTTTTCAGATAGATTAGTTAATTAAAATGCTATAGATCTGCCATTATTTCTAACAAGCAATTTCTCTGTAACTACTGGAGTTTTCACTGGGTAAGCTACAAACAGTTGAGAAATACTTTGTAATATTACTTTGTTTCATTTTGAAATGTTAGTTTCTTTTAAGAACAGAAAGCATTCTTTTTTTGATTTTTTTTTTTTATTTCTGGAACAAAGATCAGATGTATAACATTTATTTTTTAACCATCTTTTGGAATGGTATTAGTAGTGTATTTTGGTTTGTGATAAATTAGGAATGTGGTTTGTTATCAACAAATATTTAGCAAGTATGGGACAAAATACATTTGCAGACACAGGGAAATATCATGGACCCTGCACTCAAGGAGCATATAGTCTAGAAAGATATGTGCTTTTCTCTGAAAAAATGAATAAATATAGGAAAATAAACCATCCTACTTATTCTGAATTATCTGTAGGGCTATCCATACAATAGAATGATATTTCATAATTTCTGCCTTCATTTTTTTAAAGTTTGTGTTTGTAACACAAAATTATACTTTCCTTATAATTAAATTTAGATGCTATATTTTTGTTTTCTTACTGATTTTTAAAAATTAATTCTGCTGTAATATTTTATTTGATGGCCACAATTTAAATGATCTTATTGATTATTGGCAGATAATACCACCTCTTCTACTCTTGTTGTTGTCACTTCTGTTATCACCAAGCAAATCTAAAATCTAAGAGGTTAACTAAAACCACATGATACCTCTTGAGGGAAATCTGTGGCAACTGAGAAATATAAGGAGAATTTCTTACTACTTTGAGCAATATCGAAATTTTACCTCCCTTATTTTTCATGGGAGGAGGAAGAGGCACAGAATATCACATCTGGGGTGAGACGATTGACACTTATAGCTCATTGACTGCCACAGCCACTTTTGGCTTAATTGATTCCCTATACCTGGCCAAACCGAGAAACTTCCAGAAGATAATGACAGTGCTTAATGAAGAATTAGAAATACTTTCCAACTGATTTGAAATTTTTACAGGTGGTTTAGATATCTAGGTCATAACCTCTTCTTTTACATGCCTCTTATTCTGTGGGGAGGCATCAAATATTCTTGGCCTGTCTCTTATTTTCCTTGCTTTAAAAGCACCTTGGGGAGATGTAAAAGCAGTGGACTCTCACACTTTTATTTGTGATTTCCATCAGTGTTGTTGTTGAAATTTGCCATTTCCTGGAAAAACCAGCGAAGTTTCATTGGTTTGGGAACCTGATAACCACCACACCCTCACCTGTCTCTATATACTCACACTAACCCTAACCCAAGTAAATAGTAAATGAGATTAGGAAGCCAAAGTACCCTGTCCAGAATAACTATGCCTGCTAGTCCTTGGGATTGGAGGAGGATGTTGAGGAAATGCAGGGAGAGAGAGAGAAATTGTACCAAATCATCTCCAAGCTTCCTTTCAAATCTAATATTTTATGATACCATGGCAAGAGGAAGTCATTACTACCTAGACAAGGTAAGGCATGGACCACTGTAGCAACTAGGACTCACTTAGGCCTGTGGACCCTGGTGGTATCACCATCATCAGTAATTCTACAATGCAGTAGCAGTGATGGAGACTGTTTGGAAGTGGCAGCATGCCTCCCCTTTTCCCATAGTTTATTGCAAATATTCGTATTATCAATATATTTCTATTGATATTGTATTGATATAATGATGTAATAATTGATATAATTGATGTAATAGTTTGTCATTTAGAAATTATTTTCCTTGTAACAGTATTGTACTGTAGCACTATAAATCTTATCTATGTTTAATTGGTGAGGGGACTGAGGATCAGAGAGGTTAAGTCGTTTTTTTAATCCATGGTCACTTAGCCTAGTCAGTGGCAGACTCAGATGTTGAACCAAATTCTTTTGGCTCCAAGTTCACTTCTTCGTACAGTATCATACTGCCTCTCGTCTCTCATCTAATCCCATCCTGGTTTTTAAAATAGCCTTTGCAGTGCAGCCTCATCAAAGGCTTTTTCAGAATCTAAATAAATTATATTTCCATCTACCTCCAGAAGCAAAACCCGATTTTTCAAATGGATTCGGTGGGGACAACAGGTATGTTACATGGCTGTCACTAATAACTATCCTGATTAGGTTATAGATATTTAAATTTGAAAGTTCTCCTTGAGCTCTTCTTCGTGGCAATATACTTGGAGACTTTTGAGGAGATTATTTTTTACTTACTAAATTAAATTGCCATTTCTGTGACTTCATGAAGATAGTCAACATCTTGCTCAGTATATGAAATTATATACAGAACCTCAGATTTGTATTTCCTGTAAAAAATGAAGTTCAGCCAGTCCTTCATTGTGAATAAGTATCTTTAATGTTTTCTTCCAGAATTTTCTGAGTTCTAGCACATATCCTGAAATACATGGTTTTTTACATGCAAAAGAGCAGGGGAAAAAATCATGGAAGAAGATTTACTTTCTTTTAAGAAGATCAGGTTTATATTATTCTACCAAAGGGACATCAAAGGTGGGTAGAAACAGAAGTGATATCTTGTACTCTATGTGCTCGTTGTAAGGTGAGGTATATCTTTGTTGGGTCTTTTAATTTGATTACTTGAACTTAAAATAATTCATGTTTATGAATTTAGGACCATTTGTAAGTTTTGAAAGAAAAATTTGGCAAGATAGAAATTCATTCATCAGTAAACAATAAGGAGAAATAAAAAAACTAGACCATGTGCACTTGGGAAATTGATGGTAAGAAGGAAATAATGGTTTTTAAGGTTAAGGACAAGAGGAATGCCTGTCTTGAAAAACAGAGCTATCGCTAGTGGATCATATGCACTGGCTATCCACTTGTTATCCCCTACTTTACTTTTTACCCTACATGCTCTAGAGTGGGATTGGCAAACTATGGTATGCAGGCCACATCAGTATTCTCTGCTGCTTGGATCAGTGATCATGTAATCACTTGTATTTAAATTTCTTTGAGAATTCTATGACATGATTGATTCATCCCAATTAGTTAGATTCATATTTATTGTCTGATCTGTGCAAGGTGATTTGCTGGTGTTTTCTCTTGTCCATATGGAGAAGCATACACTCAAACAACCATTTTTTATGTGAAACAACAAATATTTAGTATGTACACCTTAAAATATATTTAATTCAGCATATTAGCTTCAGAGATGTCCTGTTTGTCTGCATCTTCCTTCCAAACTCCTGTCCTCTCTGATTTTTAAAAATGTATTTATTGTCCTACTTTCCTTTTTTTTCTTTTACTTCTTTATTTTTGGTGTTCCTATTAATAGTTATTCTCGCCTTCTAAACTCCCCTCCCTCATTACAAAAAATATAAATCTTCTCTTGTAAGAAATAACCATAGTTAGCAAAACAAATCCACCTACTGGCCACATCCAAAAATGTGCATTTCTTTCTGCCCTTCAAGTTCTCCACCTGTTTCCTTACCTCCTAAAATAGTGGCTGGTCATTGGACTGAGTTCTCAAGTATTAAAAGTTGTTTTTCCTTGTAGTGTGGTAGCTGTTGTACAAAATATTCTGGTTTTGGTCACTTCACTTTTTATTAATTCACATCTTTCCAAATTTTCTTGAATCTATCCTTTTCATCATTGCTTTTTTAAAGCTTTCTTTTAAAAATTTATTTTTTTCACATACCATATATTTTTATTCATCCTTCACTTCCACTATCACTCCTTACCACAAAAATCCCTTGTCTTAAGCAAATGCCTCATTATATATTTATATAGTCTGATTAAAAAATCCACATTAAACATGTCTGAACATAATATTTCTATGTATTTTAAGTTCATTGCTTTGTCAGAAAGTGAGTTGTGTTTTTCATCTTTTCTTTTGAAGTCATGGTTTATCATTACTTTGGTCAGAGTGCCAAAGTCTGTCTCAAAGTTATTTTTCTCTACAATGTTACCATTCTACACATTGGTCTCCTGATTCTGCTAACCTTATTCTGCGTTAGTGCATAAAGGTCTTTACCATTTCGCCTGAAATTGTTCGTTTAATTATTTCGTATAGCACAAAAATGTTCTATTGCATTGATATACTGAAATTTGTTTAACCATCCTCAATAGTTTCCAATTTTGGGTTCCCAAGAAGAGAACTGCTGTAAACATTTTTGTACATACAGATAATTTTCTTCCTTTGGATTCTTTTTTTTTGGGGGGGGGGCAGTATTATCCTGGTAGAGGTGTAACCTGAGCAAAGAGTGTGATGGGTGCTTTGTAATTGGAGTGAATTGTTCTGTTGCACTGATCGTTCTTTCTCTCTTCTCCCAGATCCTGATCATTGGTTCTTACCCACTCTTTTCTCCCTTTAAATACTTCTTCACAATCATTTCTCAAAAGTTGAAATTTTTCTTGTTTGCACCTGTTCCCTCCCTGATATTAACCTCTCTCTTAAGGCTCCCTTTCCCTGTTCCCTCATGTTTCTCTGCCAAGTTGAATGTATTTCTGTATCAAACGCTTTGAGTGTGTCTTGTGTGTTCACCCTTAACCTGGTTCAGATAAGTATAAGATTCATTTGGTCATCACTCCTACCCTTTCTCCATGGCTGTGTACTCCTTTTCTCAAGCAGTTGGTTATGAGGAATTGTAAATACTTCCTCTTCTCCTCTTTGCTTTCCTAGTGTATTTCTTCTCCCTTTTTTTTTCCCTGAGATTTTGAAGGTATATTTGATTGTGCTTCCCCATTAAACTATTAGCTAGTTATTATCATATATGTATTACAGGAGATATTTACCTTTCCTAAGGTAAATACCTCAAATATATTTACCCTTTATGTTTTTCTTGACTTTTGTGTTTGAATTTTGGTGTTTCTGTTCAGCTTTGGTCTTTTTATTAGGAATGTTGAAAGATAAACACATGCACACAGAACTTTTTCACATACTAAATTAATCCATGGATAACCTGACATTTTAATTAATTAAAGGTTGAGTTATTTCACTCTCCACAGCCACATATAAGCATTATTAGAAGAATATTTCAGGGAGAAACTTGGGCGTCATTAACAGTGCCACACAATTTTCCAAACACAATACTGCCTACTACCCTCCAGTTTTCAACTTTAGGCCCAGTTTCTCTCTCTCTCTCTCTCTCTCTCTCTCTCTCTCTCTCTCTCTCTCTCTCCCTCCCTCCCTCCCTCCCTCCCTCCCTCCCTCTCTCTCTCTCTCCGTCTCTATCTCTCTCCGTGTCTCTCTCCGTGTCTCTCTCTCTCTCTCTATCTCTCTCCATCTCTCTCTCTCTCTCACACACACACACACACACACACACACACACACACACACACAGTGCCAAAAGGAGGCTTGGTGCATTTTAAGTTTTAATTGCTTAAAACTGTCTCTACACTTAAAATGCAATAAGACTTTTATTCTTTCTCTATGTCTCTCTCTCTTTACATGTATGTGTACTACTGAAGGATCAGCTCCATGGTTGGTCAGGTGAACTGTGTATCACTCAGTCAGTCAACAGGCATTTATTAAATGCTTGATCTGTGCCACTCACAATGTTCAGAATACACATACAAGCAGAAAGAAAGATAGTCCTGCCTTCAATGATGTCACATGCTAAATGGAGGAGTAAAACACATAAAATGAGGAAGAAAGTGGATGGGGTGGATGGTGGAGTCCTGAGTACAACTTAGAGAGGAATAAAAACATGACTGGGCTGGATGCCCTCCTTAGATGCATGTTGTTGGAGGAGCCTTCCTACCAGAGGGAAAGGGCATAGAAAAGGAAGGGAGAAAATGAGTATTTATTAAGTACTTACTATGTGTCAGATAGTATGTTAAGTGCTTCAAATATTTCATTAGGGTCTCATCGCAGATTTCATTATTATCCCCATTTTACTGATTTACAGATGTAAACTGAGGTAGACAGATTAAATGACTTGCCTAAGGTCACACAGCTAGGAGTTGTCTGAGGCCAGATTTGAATTCAGATCTTCTGGCTTTAGGCCCAGCACTCTCTCCACTGTACTACTTAGCTGCTTCTGCAAGGGTGGAGGGCACTTCTGATGTATAACTTACGGGGTTGGAGTGAACTTCCAGGATGAAAAGGTTTCTGGAGTCCAGAGTGCCATTTGGAGAGGAATGAAGCTATCACAGTCAAAACTACAGGTATTCTTCACATGTTTTCCTTGTGTAGGTAGTTATAGGCCATGCTCTTCTGAGTGATTATGGATCAAATTCAAAGGGCTATACAGTATTTCAGGCCTTCATTTATTTAGTACTATGTCATCTACAAACTTGAAAATCTGGATGTCCTTATCATCTTTAGGAAATACCATTTCATGTGGATTCTGCTGTCATCGTACTCCACAAAAGAGGCAAACACTTTGGTTGTTGCTGTTTCCTTGAGACTCAAGGGACACAATACTTTGAAAACTTAAAAATGTTCTTTATGTATTGACTGTTTTCACCCAGTTTCTTTGTGATCATTTATTAGCAATATGGGAGAAAAAATGACATAGCTTCCAGGAAAATTTGAAACTTAAGACCTGTGTGTCTTAGAATTTAAGATTTCTTACTTTCTGGATTTCTGTCTGAAAATCAGAGAGAGAAGTTTTCAGTGTCATTGAACTGAGTGATTGCATCTGCATAGAAATTATAACTGTATTAGTAATCTTGCTTTTATGCAGAGAATGTGCTTTCTACCATAGGGAAGTAACAATCAGTAGTTCCAGATTGCTCTCCAGAATGGTGTAGGTCAGTTCACAGCCCCAACAGTGCATTAGTGTACCAATTATCCTACATCACTCCCAACATTTATCTTTCTTTCTTTTATATTAGCCAGTCTGATAGGTGTCAGGTGGTACCTCAAAAGTTTTTTTTTTTTAACATTTAATAATATTTTATTTTTTCCAATTACAGGTAAAGATAGTTTTCAACATACATTTTTGTAAGATTTTGAGTTTCAAATTTTTCTCCTTTCCTCCCTTCCCTCCCCAAGACAGCAAGCAATCTGATACAGGTTATACATGTACAAGCATGTTAAACATATTTCCATATTAGTCATGTTGTGAGAGAAGAATCAGAATAAAAGGGGAAAATAACGAGAAAGAAAAAAGAAAAAACAAAATAAAAAAGATGTGAAAATAGCATGCTTCAAAGTGCATTCACACTCCATTGCTTTTTCTCTGGATATGGATAACATTTTCCATCATGGATCTTTTGTAATTGTCTTGGATCATTGCATCGATGATAATAGTTAAATCTATCATAGCTGATCGTAGCACAGAATATTGCTTTACTGTGTACAGTGTTCTCCTGGTTCTGCTCACTTCACTTGGCATCAGTTTATCTAAGTCTTTCCAGGTTCTTCAGAGTTGTTTTAATTTGCATTTCTCTAATCAATAATGATTTATAGCATTTTTTCATATGACTATGAATAGGAGAGCTTGATTTTCTTATAAATTGTACTTAAATTTGTTGCATCACAAGGTTATTGTGAGGAAGCAATTTGTTAATTATAAAACATTGCATCAGTGTGAGTTATTGCTATTAATTCATCCCATCCTCTCTGCCTCGGGAAGTTAATTTGGATGTTACAAACATCCTGTTTGCCAGTTTTCCTTCTCTGAGATACTGAAGGACAATGCTGTGCCCAAAAGATGCGTCTTAAGTCTCTTCCTCCAAGTGATGTACAACTTTCCTTACTACAAAGATTATCCTCTCATTCTTCTCTATCCTCTTTCCTCCATCGTGGGATTATTCTCTACAGTCTAAAAATGAGGAGGTTTTTCGTGTCTCTTCTAGATAGGTTGAAAAACAAAAGCACAAAATATTTAAATTCTCTGGTGTAACCAGTGTCCCCAGAGTCTTTTTTGTCTAGAAAATTGTATTTCCTTCTCTTGGGCTGTCAGGTGGTCAGATTTTTTTTTTCAGCTCTCTAAAGTGACTGCCAGTTTTGTAAGAATCTTCTTTAAGTTTGCAACTTTAGTTACCTGATTGTTGTCCATCCTTCCAAAAAGCACTGCCATTATTTGAATTTAGTTTACTGCTGAGAATTGCAATTCCGTTTTCAAGTCCTACAAGAGCCTGACATTATCATTTACCTCTTAGTAATCCAGTTTTATGGCGACCTGTAGTATCATCAGAGAAGATTTCATTCCATCTTTAAAGAAATCCAAGTTATTTCCCAGTAAGTATGCTTATTTGTTTTTCTCAGAAGACCTATTGCTTCTTGTATCAGGTAGAGATTTTTTTCTCACTGGCAAGTGCTAGGCTAGGCCACATCAAACAGTTTTAGCCATTGTCAAGTCTCAGTCACTGTAGACTGTGGACATCTGTGAGGACAAAAAGCCTTTTAAAATTATTTATTTATTTTAAATGCTCTTTTCTTTTTAAATTTTGGTTTCCCAATTCTATCCCTTACTCCCTCACCAACTAAGAAGGCAAAGCAATATGATATCAGTTATACATGTGAAATCATGTAAAATATTTACATATTAGTCATATTGCAAAAGCAAGAAAAATAAAGTGAGAAAGGTATATTTTAGTTAACACTTAGAATTCATCAGTTCTGTCTGGAAGTGGACAGCTTTTTTTCATCATGAGTCGTTTGGAATTGTTTTGGATCATTATATTGATCAGAGTAGCCAAGTCTTTCACAGTTTAATGGTCTCTCAGTTCTTCTCACTTCACTGCATCAGTTTGTATAGGTTGTGCCATGTTTTTCTGACCTCTCCTGCCATCATTTTAGTACAGTAGCTCTCCATACAGTCATATGCCACAGCTTGTTCATCATTTGCCAATTGATGAGCATTCCCTTGACTTCCAGTCCTTTGCCACCACAAAAAGAGCTGCTGTAAATATTTTTGTACATATGTATTCTATTACCTTTTCTTTCATCTCTTTGGGATATAGACCTAGGAGTAACATTGCTGAGTATTGCAGTTTTATAGCACTTTGAGCATAAATCCAAACTGTTTTTCTACAATAGTTGGACCGCTTCACTACTACTCCGTTAGCAGTTCCCTCCATCATTTGTCATTTCTGTTAGGTGTGAGAATTTCAAAGTTGCTTTGCTTTTCATTTCTCTAAACAATAGTGATTCTGAGCATTTTTTATATGATTATAGGTAGCTTTGATTTCTTTTTCTGAAAACTGCCTAATCATATCCTTGACCATTTATTAATTGGGAAATGGCTCTTTTTATTTTTAATAAATTTGACTCATTTATGTAGATAGTATATATTTGTGAAATAAAGTATTTATACTTCATTGTCTATGGTAACTTTTAGCAAAACGTAGTTTCCCTGATTATTTCTTTTTAATTCAGGCTATTTTTGCTTTTGTTTTGTCTAAGATCATGATTGCTACTCGTGCCTTTTTTAACTTCAACTGAGGCATATTAGATTCTACTCCAGCCCTTTATTTTAACTCTTTGTAAGTTTCTTTCTATTTCAAATCTCTTGTAAGCAACATTGTAGGAATCTGGTTTCTAATCCATTCTATCTGCTTCTCTTTTATGGGTGAGTGTGTCCCATTCACATTCACAGTTACAATTACTAACTATGTATTTCCTTCCATTCCATGATCTTCTGTTTCTTTTTCTTCCTCTTTTTATCCTGTTCCTCCTCAGAAGTCTGTTTTGCTTCTAATGCCTGCTCCCTTAATCTGGTCTCCCCTTTATCATCCCCACTACTTTCCTTATCCCCTTCCCCTCCTATTTCCCTGTTGAGTAAGTTATATTTGTATATCCAGTGGAGTGTGTATATTTGTCTCTCTTTGAACCAGTTTCAGTGAGAATAAGGTTGAAGCATTGCCCATCAACATTTCCCCCTCTGTTGTATTCCCCTTTATTGCCCTCCTCTTTTATGTGAGAAAATTTTCCCTGTTGTGCCTCTTACTTCTGCTTTCTCCCAGTGCATCTCTTTTTCTTAATCTTTCTTTTTTTGTGGGAGATCATTCCAACATAATCGATTCATCCCCATGACCTCCATCTATGTAAATTCTTTTCAACTGCCCTAGTAATGATAAAATATTGAGTTACATGTATCTTCCTATGTAGGAATGTAAACAGTTTAACCTTATTGAGTCCCTTATGATTACTCCCTCTTGTTAACTTTTTTATTTTCTCTTGAGTCTTATGTTCGAATGTCGGATTTTCCCTTCAGCTCAGATCTTTTCATCAGGAATACTTGAAAGTCCTCTATTTCATTAAATTTCCAGTTTTTCCTCTGAAAGATTGCACTCTGTTTTTGAGTGATTCTTGGTTATAAGCCTAGTTCCTTTGCTTTTGGGATATAATATTCCAAGCCTTCTGCTCCTGTAATGTGAAAATGCTAAATTTTGTGTGATACTGACTATGGCTCCATGATATTGAATTATTTCTTTCTGGCTGCTTGAAGTATTTTCCCCTTGATATGGGAACTCTCAAATTTGGCTATAATATTCCTGGGAATTTTCATTTTGGGATCTCTTTCAGGAGGTGATCAGTAGATTCTTTCAATTTCTGTTTTATTTTCTGGATCTAAAATATTGGGACTTTTTTTTTCTTGATTATTTCTTGAAATATAATGTCTAGGCTATTTTTCTAATCATCAGTTTTGAGTAGTCCAGTGTTCTTAAATTATCTCTCCTTGATATGTTTTCTAGATCAGTTGTTTTTCTAATGAGATATTTCATATTTTCTACTATTTTTTCATTGTTTTGACTTTATTTTATTCTTTTTTGATATCTTATGGAGTCATTAGCTTTCAGTTGGTCAATTCTGCTTTTTAATTAGTTCTTTTCTTAGGGAATTTTTGTGCTTCTTTTATTGTTAGGCCAATTCTGTTTTTTAAGGTGTTATTTTCTGCAGCGTTTTTGTGCCTCTTTTACCAAGCCATTAATTGTCTTTTCCTAATTTTCTTGTGACACTCTCATTTCTTTTCCCAATTTTCCCTCTACCACTCTTACCTCTTTATTTAATGCTCTAAGGAAATCTTATTGGGCTTGTGTCCAATTAGCATTTTCCTTTGAGGCTTTGCTTGTAGCTGTGAGACATTATTGTCTTCTTCTGAGTTTATATCTTGGTCTTCCATGCCACCATAGTAGCTTTTTATGGAGAAGTTCTTTTTTTGTTGTTTGCTCATTTTTCCAGTCTATTTCTTGTCTTTGAATGTTATGTTGAATTTGGGCTCTGTATCCCTGGGGCTGGGAGGACACATTGTCCAAAACTTCAGCCTTTTTTGTTCTATTGTTTTCAAAGCTAGTTCTGGAAGATTTCAAATTTTTGGTGTTTCCAAAGTGATGTGATCCAGGGAAGAGGTGTGGTGTCTGCTCTCTTAGTCTGTACTCTCATCTTTACCCTGTTCTCCTGCAACTGCAAGTGTTAACATTCCTCTTATCCCAGAAATGTCACTGGGGTCCTTGATCTTCTGTAGCCACAAGTGGTAGTGTTGCTCTCAACCTGGAACTTAGACCAGGGCCTTTCCTCCTTTGTGAGTGACCAAAGGCATCCCCTTCTGCCTTTAGACTACAACCAATAGCTGTGTGTCAGTAATAGAGTCATTAATCAGTGCCAGTTGCATCCAGTGCCAGCAAGGGGTCTCCCATAATCTCTTGTTGACCAGTCATCAATCCCCTTACCATTTCTTTGGGTTCAGAGCTCTCAAAGTTGCTGCTGCTGTTGTCCTAGCCACCTTCAAGACCCATGACTGCTGCTGCTGTACTCAGGGGTGATTCCTACCCCTGTGTTACAGACCTCTCTTGCTGATGTCTGAAATTGTTGCAGTCTACAAAAATGACCTTGCTCTGACTTTTGTTGTCTTTTCTGCTCCAAAATGTGATTTGAGGAGTTAGTTTAAAGTTGTTTGGAGGGAAATGTTGGCAGAACAGCTCGTAAATTCCTCTAATCCACCATCTTACTTCTGCCCTCCCAGTCATAGGATGTTTGAATTAGAGGAGACCTTAAAGATAATCAAGTTCAGTACATTCCTTTAATAGATGAAAAATTAAATGACCTCTAGGATCCTTTCTAGTTGTAAAGTTCTGAATTGAGAGGAATAGCTAGTAAAGTTGGTTGACAGGATCCAGAAAGACCTGACTGGGTCAAATCTAATAAAATGAAATTAGTAAGAATATAGATTAAGCCCCATTCTTGGAGTAAAAAAGTCAACTGCACAAATAGAAACTGGCTTACTCAGCAGTTAGTTTGAAAAAAGAATTGTAGGTTTCAGTAGACTTTAGCGTATTTTAGTAATATATCATGGCAGTCAAAAAAAAAAAAAAAGGAAATATAATCTTAGCCTGAATCAAGAGAAGTATAGCATCCAGAACAAAGCCAGAATACTGTGTTCAGTTCTATGCCGGATAATGCCTGGAGGAAGAAAACTGACTAGGAGAAGGACCTTGCAATCATGCCTTGCCACAATTAGTTTAAGAAATTTTGAGGAGAGAAGATTTAGAGAAAATATAACTACCTTCAAAGATTTAAATGACTATAACTAAGAATAGGGATTAGTATTATTCTGTTTATCCTTAAAGGGCAAAACTCGGAGCAGTGGATGGAAGTTACAGAGACAGAGGCAAATTCAAACTCCACGTTAAGAAAAACTTCCTGGTAATCAGAACTGTCCAAAAGTACATTGGACTTCCTCAGAAGGGAGTAGGTTCCTTCTCATTTTAGGGATTGGCAAACAAAAATTGGATAACCACTCACTGAGAAGGTTGTTTAGAGTGATCTGGGAGGGACTTTGGCATTCTCTTAACCTTATGATTCCACAATACTTTTCTAAGAAATCAGGAGCTAGAGATGACCAATGACATGCTACAGCTCACATAGTTCAGTGGCAAAACAGACTGAAACTCATATTCTGACTCCTATTCCAGTCTTATTACCACTGTTCTCTGCAGGTTTCCTTGCTTATACCCTGGGTATAGCCTCTTGAGAAGTAGGTGAGTTTGGACCATCCTGATTAAACTTTCGAGCCCAAACTCCAGCGCTCCTCTGTGTTATTAACCTATCAGAAAAGCAAAATGACCTGGTAATTTCCCATGACCGTATCCTAAATATCACTGATTTCCTAGGGAAGAAATAATCATTCAAAATTCTGCTTTGCCTTTAAATTTAGACATAGTTCCTTATCCACTAATTTCATTAAATTTACCTATGTAATATATCTTTCACCATGTAAAGGAATATATAGTTGTATAGCTTGCATTGATATTGTGTACAGTGTGTTATTTTATAGCTGAATGTGAGAAGTGTTAAATTCTAAAAGAAGCAGGAGACATTATCTGTTTTCTGTCGTGAAGGTTTTTGTTTTATTTTTTAGTTGTTTGTTTATTTAGCTGCTATTTGAGATCATCATTTGCCTTAGTTGCCATTTTTATGTTCAAATGTTAGAAAAACTGGTTAAGGAAGAAAATTATTCCAACTTGGTTATCTTTTTTTTCTTTGCAGAAAGTGTGAGGTAGATGGTTACCGCAAAATTGGCAAAGCTGTATTTTGCATTATGGTAAAACTTTTTCCAAGTGTGAATAATGATTATCAATTTGCAGATGAAAAGTATCTTTTCCCTGGTGTATTCTTAGGATTTTGAAATAGGGCAGAGGTTGAAAGGATTATTTCATGTATGAGGTCTTAGTCTTTTTTTTATGGCATGAACTCCTTTGCCAAGTCTGGCAAAAACCTATGGACCTATTCTCAGATGAAATTTTTTAAAAAAATGCATCAAACAAATGTACAGAATTACAGAGGAAGCCAGTTCTATGAAATAAAAACATTTTTTCCTAATTCAAATTCATGGAGCCCCTGAAATCTACCTATAGACCCCTGCAAAGGGTCTCTGTATCCTATTTAAGAAGCCTTGAATAAATAATGCAATAACCTAGTTTTGTCTGTGGGTTTGGTTTTTTGTTTTGCTTTTTTTTTTTGCTTTGGTGGCATTAGGGTTAGATTTCATCCTTAATCTCCTGATATTTTAAAATTCTGCTTCCATAGTACAAATTAGGCATATTAGGAAAAAAAGTTTCAAGTAAGCTGAAGCTGTTAAAATGTTTCCATTTCATTTCTTTTTAGGAACCACGACATTTGCAGTTTTTCAGTGAATTTGGCAATAGTGATATTTACATGGCATTGGCAGGCAAAAAGACCCATGGAGCCCCAGCAAACTATGGATTCTGTTTAAAGGTACAGGCTTACTATTTTGCTACATGCATAAAAACAGGCCACAGTTTTTTTAGGTAAGCTTTAGTTTCTTTTAACTTTTTCTTAAGATAAAAAAGAAGCAGCTTTCTCATAAATAGGAGAATTTTAGTGGCTTTTATTTCAACAGGTGTTACCTTCAAGATATGCATTAATGCTAAACAATGTGCTGTGGCCTTCTAGCCTAACAAAGCAGGAGGGAGCCGAGACCTGAAACTGCTCTATGCAGATGAGGAGCAGAATAGGACGTGCTGGGTGACCGCGATTAGATTGCTTAAGGTACTTTCTTGTGGAGCTAATTCTTGTCAAATACTTTTACCATGAAAAGTAGAGGAATTTCGCAACATTAAATGTTACCAAAAGTTAGAAGCATTTCCTCTCTCTCTCTCTCTCTCTCTCTCTCTCTCTCCATTTAAAAAAAAATTGTAGAGGTTCTAAGTTTCATGTTAATTACAATGTGATGACTTTAAATTTGTCCTTTCAGTAAGACTTATTACATTTAAGGACAGTTTAGTTTATTTCTGCCCTAAATTAATACAACACAAATAATGGTAGTCTTTGGCATTGTAATATTTCCAAGATAAAATAAATTCTGTAAAGCATCTGTCTTTAACAATGCTTCCTCTTCATTTATCAAAATGTTATCCATGTTACAGTTGATGGTCATCTACTTAGAAAAATGTACCCAGGTAGTAATATGATGCAATTATTTTAGATTTCCTAATTATTAGGTTAAATGCATGGGTTCCACGTTCTCTTCCACCACTAAAATTTTAATTCTTTTATAAATTTTGCTTTGAATATAATTTCTTAGATCTGTATTTACAATACATACAGATCACTGGTGCAAGGAAGACAATTCTTAAACTTTTTAGTTTGGGTATTCACTCCTTTGGAGGTTATGAAGAGTTCTCTTAGTTGAATGTACACACCGAGGAGAGGAATAGAAAAAAAGGGATGAGTGGAAACATCTTGCCTTCATCCAAGGAAAGAACTGATAAATAGAAGTATGTATGGAATGATTTTATATATCTATACCTATTTGTGTCTAATGGTAGCCATCCAGGGAGAAAGGAAGAACAAAGAGGAGGAAAAAAAAGAAATTTACATGAAATTTTATTGTGTATTTGAAAGAAATAGCAAGTTGTGCATAGCAGATTTATAGTTTCATGTGTGAACGCTTTTTTATTATACTGTGAAAATGCTTGTTTTACTCCATAAATTAAATAAAATAAATTAAGAAAATAAAAACAACATTCAAATGATGGTTATACCATCACTTGGATACAAGTCAGTTTAATGCCACTTTGAGCTTGTTCGCTATTTCTTAATAAAGATCCCCACTTTGGAGGCAATGACATAGATGGGTTAAAACTCATTCTTTCAATAACTATGGTCTTGCATTGATTGAAAAAGGGTCATCTGAGGAATACTATATTTATGTTCAACAAAAAACCCTCTTAGAGTCATGGATTATTTAGAGCTAGAAGGGACTTTTGAGGTCATATGATCCAACCCCTTCATTTTACAGGTGAGGAAACTGAGCACAAATGAGGGTGAATTGCTTGCCTAAGGTCAGCTAGGTAGTAAGTGACAGAACAGGACTTGAAGCCAGATTCTCTGTCATAAAATTTAACGTGTTTTCTACAAAGTAAAACATGGCACCATCCTACCGGTATTATTGCTCTTGAGATATGACATCTACATAAGCAAAAGCATAATTATCACTCTGAATTATTTTGTTGCAGTTTTTGTTTCTAAAAATTCAGTGTTTTTTCCAAATACTTAATTTCCACAATACATGCAGTTAAGCTTCTTCTGCTGATATGACTTTGTTCTAACCCCAGTCTAGTAATCTGAACTCATCCAAGCTATGTTGGTGAAGACTTAACATTATAAATGTGTTTGTTTAACAAATTTCTGTTTAATATATTTATATTAAAATAAAAATTGGCCTACCAATTTAATTTATAAAGTGGACTAATAAATCTGAAGGGGCTTTGTGATCATTTGGTATTGTCTTCAGGTACAAATACTATACATATATACATATATCTAACACATTTTTTCCTTATAAAGCTATTTGGGGTACTTACATAAATACTTAGTAGAATCCAGTGAATGGACAGTTAAGGATTTATGCTTCTTTTGCATTCTTCTAGTTTATTTTTAAAAAAACAATCCTTATTAACACCTTTGACTCTATAACCCTGACAAGTCACTTAACCCCTCTGTGCCTCTGGCATCACTAAATTTTAAACATTGCAAAATAGATGCATATCTGCATTGATCGGGGGTGTATATTATACATCTCAGTCCTGATTATTGCATTTAGTAAATCCACCTGAAGTAGTCACATTATTAGAATTCATGTTGCTTATTTCCAGTTGGCTGGGATAACTTACATATTTTACATAATTATGACTTCTAATAATACAAATTTGAATACATGCAACCAATCAAAGGAGTTTCATATTCAGAGGATATTTAATAGGGATAACACTAGAGCTTTTTAAGTTTAAAAAAACTGGAAGAAATTTAGGATAGAGAGTGCATGGCTAAGAAACAGTTCATGTGGAAAAGATCTAGGAACCTTAATAAACTGTAAGCTCAAGATGAGTCTGGTGACATAAAAACCAAAAGCAAACAAACAAAAAACCTAAGGCCATGTTTGACTATAATAATAGAAATATATTATTCTAAAAAAGATAAATGATGGTTTCACAGTGCTCCACTGGCTGTCACCATTTAGGGAGAACATTGACAATGTGTATCATGTCCAGCAGAGGGCAACCGTGATGGTGAGGTGACTGTAAATTGAACCATTGTAGTGGGAGTAGTTAGGAAGCTCACTGAAACATTCCTATGACATTCTGGGCCAATCAGGTATCATTTTTAAATTGTACCAAGTAGACATCATCTATGGGGAATTTCTCTTCCGTTTAGATTTTGTGCAGATATCCTGTGATCCCGGAAATCACCTATGTCTCCTTGTTTTATTCCTAACTTGATACTGATAAGCAGAGCATCACTAAACAGTTTGCTATCAAGAAATCTTCTACCATCTTAATATAATCATAAAGAGAACCTTTCTAGGATATTACCTAGTAATCCATGCAGGAAAAGATAAATCAAGTTAATGACAAATACGTATTATCCAGAACATGACATACTTTCTGATGGTCCACCTGTCCAATTAGTTCATTAGTATGTATATTTTAGACAGGCACTACTAATGGACAATCATCTAAACCCCTAGAACTGACTAGAAAGAGGCTAGTGGGTTGAAATAAATTTTGGAAATTTTGTTGCAGTTTTAGTGGTTCTAATGTCATGAAAACACATATTTAAAACCTATTCAAAATGTACTTAAAGCACGTATTTAAAAATTAGTGTTCTAATAATGTTACGTGGAATGCAAATCTTGAATGTTACAATCTTAGAATACAAATTACAAGTGACCAAAATGGTAATGAAAAGATATATAATGAATATAAGTAGACTGTATCCTAATGCAAAAGATTTTTTTATTTATGCACAAGGAACCATTTAACTCTCCCCTCCCTGCCCCTTCTAATTCCCCAATTAAAGCATCATCAGGAGAAATTCATGAATACAAAAGTAAATGGGTCAGTCATGCAATGAGAGGAAGGGATAACATGGACAGTGAATTAGCCTGTGTATTGTATTGGAGCCCACAAAATAGTAAAAGAAATAGCAGGGGTGGGGAACCTGTAGCCTCAAGGCCATATGTGGCCTTCTGAATCCTTGGGTGTGGCTTTTAGATGGAGTCCAACTTTTACAGAATAAATCCTTTCATTAAGGATCCTGACTAGAGGATTCCCTCAAGGGCACTGGGTAGATTCTCCATCCATGTATAAGAATCTTCATGAATGAGAAGGCATGGATAGGTTAAGATCCACACCTTTGGAGAAAATACCCACAGATCCAATGATCATTTTTCTTCAAATAATTAAAGAAAAGCATCAGATAATTTAAGATTGAAAAAGGAGTTTAATATAGATGTATAGATAAAGCTGTTTATCTGTATGGGGTAAAAACAGAACCTTAAAAATCATCCTTTTTCTTTGACTTAAAAATAAGTTGGTGCATGCAACATAAGTTCTTTTCCCATTTTTGAAGTTAAAAAATATCTCTAGGAGGAGCTAATTCTTCTGAATAGTTTCAAGTATTTCCAACAATATACATCCTGAGGGTGAGATTTTCATTCCACTGCTTACCCTAAATCTCTCTTTTAAGTAAATTGTAGCTCTTTGCAAAGAAGACAATTTATCACGGAGTAGAAAGAAATCCTGTTGCATTGATGTTTCATGTAGAAAGCAGAATAAGCCTAAAGGAATAGCCCCCAGTTTCAGGAGACAACTACTCAAAAACAAGTTTGTGGAAAGGAATTGCATTTTTCACATATCTCAAATCGCAATAGCAATTATATCAGGAATTTTTAACTCCTTTTTTTTGTATGTCATGGATCCCTTTAGTGTTCTGGTGAAGTCTGTGGGTCCCTTCTCAGAATAATATTTTAAATGTACAAAGTAAAGTGTGTAGTGTTACAAAAGGAAACCAATTATGTTGAAAAACAGTTATTTAGATATATAAAACATGCACACATGGATATACATATATACACATATGTACACAAATGGGTATATGCCCACATATATGTGCATATACTTATATGCATACATATGTGTATACATATAATGCATATATAAAGTTCCCAGACCCCAGGTTAAGAACTTCTGCTCTAGATTTGCTTTCCAGGTGTTTTCTTGCTGCTTGACTGTCTATTGTATAAACGCTAACAACATGCATAATGTAAAGATTAATGTTGAGAGTAAGCATTTTTTGCTTGTGTTCAAATGACCTGTGTTCATTTGTTCTTCTGCTTGAATGTGGAATTCTTTTCCCTGTTCCCTTCTACTTTGAATTCCTGGAAATTTGAGCAAAAAATGAAAGAAGTGACAATACTTTTGACATCACCAAAGTATTTGATTTTTCTAAAACATTGCCTATGACACCTAAAGACATGACCTCAGGAGTCTTAACTATGTGAGAATTTTTAAAATAATCTATAGACCTTGATTCACTGTTCTGAATCCTATGGTTCTCTATTGGAAGGAACCTTTTAAAGGTACAGCTAGGTCCCATTTAGCTCAAATAACAAATCCTGTAAAGTGATCACATTATTTGAATTAGCATTGCATATTTCCATTGGACTGAAACTTGTTACCATATTTTACATAATTATAACTTCAGTGCAAATTCAACTATCTGCAACCACTTCATAGCATTCATTTTTAGGAAAATGAATCCTCCCTGTGTGCTTTTTGTAAACATGGAATCTTAAGAGATTTAAGACCAAATTGTATAACAAATTTTAACTTGGTTATCCAGTAATTTGTTTAAGTTTCCCAACTGGCAAGCAGCATGCTTCACAAAATACAGCCTATTTGATGTTTAAATAAGTAATATAGAAATGATATTCTGTGATCTTTGGAAACTTGAATTTTGGAGAGAAATGATGACTTCCATTAGGTAGTGTTCTAAGGTGTTTTTTTTTTTTTAAACCACAACTCACTTCTGATTTTTTCTTTAGCAAAGCTTCTGATTTTATACATATATATTTCAGAAGTTATTTTAAATTGAACGTGTACAATTACAAAGTATTGTGATAAATTAAAGTGAGAAGTAAAATGTGAAGATGATATTTTTGCATGAGAGAGACATTTCTTCTCTGTAATTAATGAGATGAAAGTGATGAAGATATTCATTTCTTTTTGCAGTATGGGATGCAGCTGTACCAGAATTATATGCATCCATGTCCAGGGAGAAGTGGTTGCAGCTCTCAGAACATGTCGCCTATGGTAAGTACTGTGCCAGTGTACTGAATTTGTCCCTTACTTTAATGTGATACTGTTCAGTTTGGTGTTCTAAGTTATATTACTTCACTAGGAAGAAATAATGAACAGGCATGTTTTATTTTCTTTTCTCTAGACTTATCACAGAAATCTTATGTGATGATGTCCCTTTGTTATCGGTCTCATTTTACTTTTGTTATGCTTTGCAGTTTATTTTTCAAGTTTTATTAATGCTTTTTGTTTTTTCACGGTATTTCTTGATATATCCCCTTCCCAGTTAAGCGTCATTTGTTCCTTACAAGTTTGTTGAAAATTGTATCTGTGTTTTTGAGCTGTACTTGAAATATTTGAGAAAAGTTATTTTAAGAATCAGCTCTTAATAGTGAAATTGTAGATCATATTAATTTCATGAGTGAATTTGTGTGATTGTGAAAGGTTTGCTTTTTTAATTCAGCCAGTCATTTGGACCTGGGAAGACTAAGGCATGATATTCTTTCAACTCTTGGCTTACGACCCATCACTACAATGTATTTATAAAACTATGAATGTAGATTTGTCTAAGTGTAGATCACCTTCTAGAAAAAAAATGGAATGGTACTAATTAATTATCTACGCAACCAGGGCATTTATTGGTGCATGCATCATAGCATGGGGTCCTTTAAAATGTGCTACAATACAAATACCTATTTCCCTTACTCAAGATCTGACTTTAATTTCCTGTATGTTAATTCAAGAAATACATTTCTGTACTTTAAATATATAGCATGCTATCTTGGAGGTACCCCATAATGATAAATATATTTAGAATTTAGATTTCCATGCTGGTGTTACAAGTAGATTAACTTGTATTTTTGGAACCTGCATTTGCTCTTGGATTTAAAATATTCTCTTCATGGCTGTGCCCAAGGAAAGAACATTTACCCTACGTGTAATGTAGCAGATGAAATGCTCAGTTCTAGGAATGAGGCATGAAATAATGTTGATTAGAAAGCTTGATAGACTATACAGGAAAAGAGCTCCGAAGCAGTTAGTGATGTTACTTTAAGTTACAGAAGAGTGAGTTTCCATCTTTGTATTGTTCTGCCTACAAACCACAAACTAAGAGCTACGTATCTTGTTGAATTTTCTAAAAGTGACCACTTTAAAATGAGCATTTTGCAAATAATTTGATCACTTATCCTTATGCACAAGAAAAATAGATTTGTGAGTTTGAGGGTTATTATATTCTTGTGATATCCAGAGAATATAGAGAATTGTGTTGGCTAAACTTCTTTGGTAAACTTAGGCATGGGAAGGCGTTAGTGAATTGATCTGTATCATTGGGAAGGAATGCTAAATCAATAAGACCCCATATGCATTGGATAGCAATAGTTATTGCAGACCTAATCCTAAAAGGGTGTGTGTGTGTAACAGACACACACAAACACGCACACACAGAAAACCCAACATCTTCCTTTGGTAGCTGCACTTTCTTTTTCAAAGAACTAAAATTCTGCTGTTCAAGACAGCAACTTAATTTTTTTGGGGGGTGGGCAGTTGTTTAATTTTTAGAAAATATATTACTATCCATCTGTCCTCATCACTCATGTTCTGAAAGTAACAGTATGCAGGTATGTACCCTATTTGGAGGTAGTACAACTGTTGACCATCTTCTGAGTTTATTTATGAATGAAAAGACTGGTATGGGATTAATCCTTTTGCATTGAGTCCTTTCATCTACTAATGACTCACTTATCACCTAACACCACAATATATTTATAAAACAATGAATGCAGATCCTTTAAAATGCAGATTGCTTTCCAGAAAAAAAACAAAAACAAAACCTGAATGGAAATGTAAGAGCAGTATGTGAACTATTGGGTCCTGCCTCCCTGATTCATCATAAATGCGACAAGGACGTTTATTTGTGCATATGCTGTCGGTGGAGCAACTGTTTTTGATTCATACAGGGACATTTGTGAAGGCCTGATTTTAGTTGCAACATTGCTATCCTCCACTATTTTAAAATTGTGCTTAAGAATAACTTTTTACATCAAGGGTACAGTCTGTGATTCCTTTTGCTCACACAGAATCCCAGTGGCATATTTAAATGACTGCTTTGCTCATTCCCTTTCAAAAGTAGGGATTTTTTCATAATACCACCCTCAATAGTAATGAAAACTAGCATTATGTAACTTTTTAAAGTTTTTAGGGTGCTTTACAAATGTCTGATTTTTATCCTCATAATCCTGGCAGGTAAGTACAGTGATAATATGTATAATTATCATACATAATATTGCAATCTCCATTTTACAGATGAGGAAAATGAAGTAAAAAGACTTTAACTAACTTGCCCAGAGTCACACAACTTCTAAGTGACTAAGGCAGGATTTGAACTAGGTTCTTTCTGACTTTAGATCCTTCATTTTATCCATCGTACCACCTAACTGCCTAATGAGGCATACCAATAGCTTATAAACACATGTAAGAACGTCAGCTGTTTGTACATCAAGAATCTCTATTTCTTGCTATCAGCTGAACTGCTGATCCTAACCAGCTGTATCACAATAAGAGTAAAAGTAGGAATAGGTGATAATGAGTGTTTTTGTCCTTTACTAGTCCCAGAAAAGATAAGGAGAATGCAAATCTTACTGATAGTGGGATATTTCAATGCAAAAATCATATCTTGATGGCTTAGGATATTAACTTGATGGGTCCTGGTGAAGCCACAGAGCCTTCTCTGTACAGGGAGTACTTTGTCCATTCCTCAGAGGAAAATGCTAGAAAAAGGAGATTTTTAACTTAACTTCACAGATTCTAATAATGCTTTTACTGTTGCTTTCCTCTGTGGTAGAATGAACAAGCTGAAAACAACTCTTTAAGTCAGATTATTCCTCACATTTCTGTGTTAGAGATAAATTCTTCATACTTTTAATTGTCATTATGCCAGGGGAAATAGACACTTTCTGTATTCCTGCATTGGTTTTCTCCCCCCTTACAGTCAAGTAATTAGGGGTATAAGATCTTGTTTTTTTTTCATTGCTGACTTATGTACTCCAGGAAAAAAAAAGAAACACCTGATTGTGTTTATTTTTCTTTCCTAACAGTATTTCTATGTTATCAGAAACTTTAGATTACATAGCCCATCTTGGCATGTGAAGATAGAGATATTCTAAGGATAAAGCTACCATTATGATGGAGGCTAGATACTCAGTGCAGACCTATGTGTTTGAGGCAGGTGGAGGCGTTTCATTAATGTCAGCAAAGCAGAAGTACATCTGGCTGGTCGACAGCCGTGCCCATAAGATCACGGGGTGAAAAGGGCAAACTAAGGTGTGACAGCAAATAGAGATTACAGAGACAGCATCTGTCTGGAAAGAGCAGCTGTCAGTTATAACATAAAGGACCCTCTAACAAATGGAAGATTGCATGCAGGATCTCTAGAAATAGAGATGAAACATAAAAAAAGATGGTTGGCTGCTCCAGTGTGGTTTGAAGACAACATCACAATATGGTAATATACTCTGAAGTGCTATGTGGCACGAAGTAAGTCCTAAGATTTTTTGTGGGGAGTGTTTTTATTCAAACACATATTTGACTGTGATCTGTTATATGAAACAAGGACTGGCTGGATCCAAGAAGACAGATCTAAAAAGTCCTTACTGAGCCATGGGGTCCCCCAGATGCAGGTAGGAAACTAATTTACCATTAGATCTTCATTTTTATTTTTGCCCTTTCCTTATTATCTGATGGGAAATAACTATTAAAGACTCTGTGTCCTTTTGGAAGGTTATCATTATTTGGGGGTGGGGGTGGAGAGACGAAATACGGTGTGTTCAACTCTATTGTCGCCCGAATTGAGATTCTACTGACTCCGGTTTATTTATTTATTTATTTTTGCAGTTTGCTAGTCTAAGGACTACTGACTCAGTGTTGTTGGGAAGCAAATCTCATCTACTACTATTACTACAAAAATTGATAATTAGATATCAGGGTGTCTGTTCACAACTTTGGAGGAAAGAAATGGAGAAAGTTGTTGGATTGAATCAAGATGGCATATAGGCTTTTTAGTTTTTGCTGGCATCAGACAATGTCTCTCTCATCCCTTTGTTCAGCATAAAGAGATTTGTTTTTAGAGCTCTCAGTTTTATTTGTTCTGCCTTACAAAGTGAAAATTGTGTTTTATAAAGTTACAAGATAATTTCTCTCTTAACTGAAAATTCTAGATTATCCTGTAACTTTATAAAACACAATTTTCACTTAGTGAGATAAAACAAATAAATATAAGTGCTCTAAAGACAGGTCTCTTAATGCTGAACAAAGGGATGAGAGAGACATTGTCTCATGCCAGCAAGAACTAAAAAGATTATTGAAGGCCATTGAAATGATTATTCCCTTCTGAGTTGTATTTTTTCAACCCTAAATGAGAATGTGAGCAGATAGTATTGCTTCACTTGACAGATGGATTCTCTCTGTACTGTATGTTTTTAATCTTTGTAGTCTGTTAACTTAATCTTATTGTACTAACCACTTAAAATAATCAAAACAAATGTTTTTTTTTTTCTGTTTTAGGACCTCTATAATAAAAGAAACCCACAGATGTTTTAACTTCTTAATTTCCCTGAAGGTTTTTGGTTTGGTTTGTCAGCCCTCCTTGCTCGGTGGATCATCATGCCCTAGAATGAAGAACAATATTGGAAGACAACCTACCAAAAAATTTTAATATTAAAAGTGAATTTTTTTTCAGAGAAGCATCTCAGAGAATTCCCTTGTTGCAATGGACTTCTCAGGCCATAAAAGCAGAGTTATAGAAAATCCTACTGAAGCTCTTTCAGTTGCTGTTGAAGAAGGATTAGCATGGAGGGTATAATAAAAATTTCTTTTTAAAAGATTATTTATAATTTTTGTTTTTTTCCATTGAAAATTTGAAAAGTGCTTTTTTTCCTTCCCTGCTCAGAAAAAAGGATGTTTACGACTGAACGCACATGGTAGCCCCACTGCTTCTCAAAGTTCCTCAGCAAACTTAGGTATGTTTGTTTGTTACTGGAAATAGAATTCCTGTAAATGTGTAGCTGACTTCAGGATGGATGTGGTAGAAACTTCACTTGACTTGTAATCTTAAGAGAGAAATCTTGAAATATATTCATATAATTTCTCCAGCTATTCATAGGGCACAGCCATGGTTTCATCACAGAATTTCCAGAGATGAGGCTCAACGATTGATCATTCAGCAAGGACTTGTAGATGGGTAAGTACAGTGTCTAACAGCTGCTTTCAGTAGGAGGTATAGAGACAAGAGCACATCCATGCCTGGATGGAGTGTGCCTGTTCTGTGCTCCTCCCATAGTCCATGACTGGCCTTTTCATGGTCACAAGGCACAAAACAGATGAAAGCAAAAACAAATGAGGAAGATTCTCCTCAGTTGAGTCCTCCGCCATCAGTTACATTTCCCACTGTGTGCCAATTTGAGAAAGTTTATTGTTGGTCACAGATGTTCATTATTGGAGAAAAACAGAGCTTGAGTTTTGGGTGCCAGTTACGTTGGCAGCGGTGGCTGGGGAAGAAATGACAACAACAAACATGTTTTGATTTAATCATACAACTAATTTGCTATATTAGTGTGTACATATTTCCTCAAATTTATTCCCACTAATTGTATTTTTAAGATAGTTTTTTAGACTGAGGAATAATTGTCCACTATTCCAGCCTCTGCCCAGAGAGGGAAAGGGAAGAGGAGGAGCTTGTCTGAATTAATTAAATGCTGGTTCTTTCCTATTTGTGATACAGATTTTCTGCTTATTTTCACTGTCAGCTTTTAATCCTCTCTAACTTGTTTATATTCCTAATTGGTAGAGATTATGAGAAATGTTAAGTGTGATTCGGGGCCGTTGTTTAGAGTTATATTCCTAGATTTTCTTTGGTTCTTTGATGAACCAAATAAATGCAAGCAAAGAAAGTTATAACATTTAATATGTGGGTAATACTCACGAGACCTTTCTTTTTTCTTTAGTGAAGCTTAAAAAAAGTTTTATGTTCTAAAGTACCACAAAGTACTTTGTGGACAAAGTTGGTCTTGGTATGATGCAGTTTCTTTATAGGAGTTTATCCATAGAACTTATTCTGTTATGATGATATTGTAGTGTTATCTGAATTCCCACAGTGCGTATTGTTTTCTTACCCGTCCCTTTTATCTTAATTTTAATATTTTAATAAAGGTAGCCACATAATTGAAGAATATTTAAAATTTACTGGGTTTGCCAACCAAAACTGTCTGCAGATTGTTAAGATTCCTACCCTCAGATCAATAAAGCAAGCGTTCATTTTTAACACCTATTATGGGCCTGGGGCTGTGGAGCCCCCGGGGTGGTGGTGGTACAAGAGGGTAGGTACAAGCACAAAGAATGAAACAATTCCAACTTGCAATTGCCTTGTATTCTAATAGGGGGAGACAAGTACATATAAAAGTATATACAGCCTATTTATAAAGCATATATTTTTACATGTATGTACATATATATGGTATGTTTGTGTGTGTCTATATACAGAGAGAGAGAGAGGTAAATATGGTGTATGTATGTTCATCCTTTGTTGCTAAAGAAGACCATGCCATCAGAGAAATAATGACATGACTTGCACTTGACTTTGTTTTGAGTGAGGGAGGGCTGTGCACGTCATGGTATGATATGGGGGAAAGAAGGTAAGGTTTCATTCAGAAGATGATACTTGAATAGTTTCTTAAATAAGAGAGACTATGAAGCAGATATAAGGAGGTAGTACATTCTAGGTTAGGCATGGAGGATATCCAGTGCAAAAGCATGGAAGTGGGAGATTGAATGTTGTATATAAGGAACAGAGAGAAGTCCAGTTGGGCTAGATGACAAAGTATTTAGGATGGGGAGTCATGTCCTTTAAGGCTGGAAAATTAGGTTTGGTGAGTCCAGTTTGTGTAGCTCTTTAAAAACTATTTCTAGGAGTTTACATTTTATTTCTATAAGCAAGAGGAAAACAAAGGAATTGGTTGCATAAGGATGACAAATGGCTAGATCTCTGCTTAAGGAAAATTATTTTGTCAGCCTTATGTAGGATGGACTGGAATGGGAAAAATTTGAGGCAGAGAGACTGATTAGGAGACCCTTAAAATAATCTAAGCAAAGGCTGGTGAGAGCTGAACTAAAGTGGCAGCTATGCCCAAGGCGAGGAATCAAAAGCAAGAAATGTTGTGAAAGTAGAAACAATAAGATTGGGCCACTGATTCCATGTGAGAGAGAGGGAGGAGTTGAGGATGCTGCTGAAGTTAACAAGCCTGAGAGCCTGGAATGACGGTGATGCCTTTGAGAGAAGATAAATTGGAAGAGAGGAAGTTTAAGGGGCAAGATAAGTTTATTTTTTGGATATGAGTTTACTATTTCTCTAGAATATTCAATTTGAAATATCCAATGTACAGCTGATGATGCAGCATTGAAGGTTGTATAAGTCTGGGAGTCATCTGCATTGATAGCTAAATCCATGGAAGCTAATAAGGTTACTGAGAGAGAGGGAGAAGAGAAGAGGCCTTAGGGAACAACCCTGTGGAAGACTCACTGTTAGGAAAAGTCTAGGAACAAGTGATCAGGAGAGTAAAGTTTAAAAACTTAAAATATTGAAATCCAGGTCTCAAGAACAAGAATTTCATAAGAGTTCTGCAAATGAATAAAAAGATCGAGAGTTGGATGCTGTTAGTTAGTGTGGGGGATACAAAATATTGACATGGCTGGTCTACTCTCAAATTGCTTAAATCTGGTTAGAGAACTATATTTTTCTGAAAATATTGAGTATTTTAGAAATTTTCATTAATTCTGGTTCATGTTTTTAGTTATTTTAAATGATGACTTACTGTAGCTTGCATATACATAATAAGAAAACATTTTTACATTTATCTTAGCCAAATGATGCTGGTGATTTAACATCAAGGATATTTTAATTTCAGTAGAAGATTTTTGTGGGGACTCGATACTGATTTAAGGGTAAATGAAATTTTTATGAAAGGGATTATCACAAGCACTTTTTGAAAATGGAGAAATATTTAAGATTTGCAAATATTAATTGATCAGTATGCATTTATTGGCTACCTGCTATGTGCCAGGCAACCTCACAGGGTTGCCATGAGGAAATTACTTTGTTAACCTCACTGCATTATATAAATGTGAGATATTTTACAGTTTATTAGAGATTAATGTTATATTTAAAAGACTACCTCAATTTAAATCTAATGGGAGCAGAAGGCATAAAGGATTTTTAAAAAGGCTGAGGGGAGGACTTTTATATTATTTTTTATCTACCTTCAGCCTTGTGTCATTTTGATATTATAAGAATATACAAAGAATATACCTTTGTTTAACTTTTTTCTACATCACCTTGGAAAGAATTGATCCACTAGGTGGTGGTAGTGTACTACTTAGGAGAGAAAAAAGATTTACAACTTGATTTACCAATAAAATTCACTTTTGTCTTATCTGCCAATGATGTAATGTCTGGAATTTCACACTAACACAAATGAAATGGGACTATCACTGGACAGGCACTGAAGCTCAAATCTAAATGCCTTTCTAACTAAGCACCAGGGAAAGTAGCATAGGATTTGCCATTGGGGTTTGTTGAAAACAGGCTGTTTGCCAGCAATTAATACAAAACTGGTTTTATGCTGTCTTGCCGGTAAATAAGGATCCATGTCTGGCAGCATTTTTCTCTCAGGCCATTAGGCCACGTCTTGTTTTCTAGCTTGATATATCAGAAGATTTTTTTTTTTTTTTTGCCTCATCTTTCAAGGTTAAAATGAGTTTTGTTTTGTTTTACAAATTTTCTTTTCTATTGTCTTTAAGGTCCTTATGCTTTTTCCATTTTGTTAAATTTTCTGCTCTTATTTAAACAGAAAATCATTTCAAGATTATGGCATTTAATCTATTCCTCTCTTACTATTCTCATTGTGTAATACGTTTGTAACATTAGCAACCAGACCAGACCCTCCCCACCCCCCAAAAAACCCAAAAGGGATTGCAGAGAACATACCAAAGTTAAAAAAAAGTAGTTAAGGCTTCTTTCCAGGTGGGAATTTTTCTTTTTCAGGGCTTAATGTGACTTGTGAGGTAAAGTAATAGGATGCCGATGTCATTTCTTCTAGTTAATAGTATTCACACTTAGATGTCAATACTCAATTTCCCCATATGAAAACCACATGTTCCCAGTTGTTGATGCTTACAAAGCATTTTATTTTGGGAGGAAAGCTCTAGGAAATGAAAGACTGAGACTGTTAAAAATGACATACTTTAATTTAGATGACAGTTGTAGCTGAGATTTTCTGAGAAAAATTACACAAAATTTCTTGACCTTGCCGAGTTTGTTTCATACCATTGAAATTCACATGAAAGGTATATATAAAAGTGGGCTTACTGCATTCAGACATAACTGCACATTTACTTCTGTGTTTGGCTGTTTCTTTGAAATTCATGCATTCCTCAGAAACATACTGAACTGCCTTCTTTCTCCTTAGAGTTTTCTTGGTACGGGACAGCCAAAGTAACCCCAAAACCTTTGTACTTTCATTGAGCCATGGACAAAAGATAAAACATTTTCAAATTATACCAGTAAGTAATTTATAATTGCACATTCTTGTATTGGGAATTATCTCCATGAATACAATTTTGGGAATTTTTTATTCTTTTATTAAATATTATTTGGAAGATTTTGTTTTGACTGGAGCTATGCTTGGCACAAATATCTTTTAGGTCTGAATTGATAGGAGTAGAGAAAATGTTTGAAAAATTGAATTTCCTTCAGTTCTATAAAATTGATTTAGCGATGTTGTATTCCCTGCCACCTGTTGTTAAAAGCCCCTGTAAAGAAACCTTCTTCTGAATTTTGTTTAGTTCTTTCTCTGTGAAACCATCATTTTACAGCTTCTCTCTCTTCAGTTCTCCTAAATGCCCTGATTTATGTCTTTGCAAGGAAATATTGTGAAACTTTGGGGAAGTGTTAATGCACATTTTCTTAGCTCAGGTCAATTAAATTTTTTTTTTGAATGAAGTATTATTACTGGGATGATGATTTTATCATTCTTGTCTTTTTTCAATTGGGTTCAGATAGAAATAGTCCTAAGGCAAGTTGCTATCCTGCCATTTATTATTTATTTATAATCAGTGTTCTTATACTTATACAGGTACACATTTTAAAAATAACCTGATTTTTATAGTTGAATAAAAGAGGTGAGATATAAGCTCATCCTCTGTAGGCTTATTCAGAGGATCCATGTAGGAGCAAACAAAATACTAGGAATGACATATTACTTCAAACTGTTCTCACATGATCTTTAATTCCCCAGCCAAGTCTCCATATTTTGAAAGCATTTCATTCTGTGTAACTTGAATTATGAGTATAATTTTTTCCAACTTTTTATGAATCAGTGTTCTGCCCAGGGAATTGTGGGAAATGGTTCAGTCTATAATAATGGTCCAATTCCATTACAATTTCTTGGTTGCGTTCTGCATGATACTTGTATTTCTAATATGGGCTTGTCCTCTATGACTTCATGGAAGATCATGCATTTATGATGTATAATCCTTGCCATCATATCAGGTCATGTCATGCTAAACATTTGATAGATGCTAAATTTTTACAGACAGTAAGGATGTGGCACTGTCTTTATTGTTTCTTTGTGTTTGTCATTATTGTTATAATCTCATTTTCATCTTTTTTGGGGTGATGATGGTTCACATAGAAACAAGTCAGTGCCCCATTGTTTTGTATTTCCTGTTCTATGAACTATTACACAGGCACATGAAATAATAACTTAAGCACCTCTTGTTCCTGTATGATTTGAATCACCTATGTCAGGTTACTCCTCTTCCACTACTTAGGAGACAACTTTTTTTCTTCATCTTTGAGGGCGGGATGCTATTGAGTGGTAGGGAGGAAGTCCAGGGAAAGGGTCAGAAATGTCCTCTGCTCTCAGTCAAGGGCATTAAAACTTCCAGGAAGAATGCTTCTCCCTTCACTAAGTGTTATAGCTTGAGGCTTGCATTACTCCTGATTTTTCTCTCTTCAGAATGATCCGGAGCCTATAAAATGTATTCTCCTACTTTCTTGATTATATGATCAATATTTTTCCTGCAGAGGTTAACTATTTAATGCCGAAGAGTTTTAATGCAAAAAAAAAAAAAAAAAAAAGATGTTCTGTTAGGTTGATATTTCATTGTCTCAGAATGAATTAAATGATGCAAATTGTGTGAATATTTATTTTGAATACACTGATTGGAAGTTAAGAGACAAAACTTAAGCCTGGAGATGTGTTTTCTATAAGATATAGTCAGTTGTGAACTTTTGTTTCCTTTTCAAAGTGTTAAGGCCTACTCCATTATTAATACATCTAGGTATATCTTATCAGGTTGATTAGCAGATGTGGCAGGGGGCGGGGGATAGAGATACATTGTTCACTAGATATACTTAACTTGATTATATCAATGATATTAAAGCTAGGAAGTGAATTCTTCCTCAGTTCTATTTCCGAAGGTGCCTTGTTTCTATTGGGCCATAAATTTTGGTCTCTAAACTCTCACAGGGGAAGAGAAGATATTTGTAGGCTGTTGTTGGTCTAAGTCATTTGCATTTTTGCCACCATTAAGCAGTTTATCATTCCCCTTGCAGCTAGAAGATGATGGTGAAATGTTTCATACCCTGGATGATGGCCACACAAGATTTACTGATCTCATACAATTAGTGGAGTTCTACCAGCTCAATAAGGGTGTACTTCCTTGCAAGTTAAAACATTACTGTTCTCGGATTGCTCTTTAACCAAAACAGAAGTTACCCAATAAATAAAGGAGAGAAAAGAATTTCAGAATGATTTCTTAAAGTCCATGTGTTGTGGAAAAGCTGCCATTGGTGAGAAGAATAGACAGTTCATCGATAGACTACAAAGAATAGTCTGTGAATCATAAATTAGAGGCCACCTTCAATTTGCATTGGATTCGATATTTTAAAATACATTGTAGTCTAAATTAAATATGAAAAACTTATTTTTGTGTGTTCTGGTATAGTGTTATAGTTCTGTAATCCTTCAAACAGGAATCTTTTAAACACTTTTGGGTTTATTTACTCTAATAATGTTGCTGCTCTTACATATGAGTATAATAAAAGAAATTCCTTGAGCTCCAAGTGAATTGTTGGTAGACTCGGTTCTTTACTTCTGTGATGTTTTCTTTCGGGTATCCCACAGTGTATGGTGGGTGCATGCTCACATTCAGTCCCTGCTTCTGGGGAGGCTAAAGCTGGCAGATCTCTTGAGTTCCAGGGTTCTGAACTGCACTGGACCAAGCAATTGAGTGTCCATGCTAAGTCTGACATCAGTTTGGTGAGTCCCAGTAGGAAGGGAAGGAAGGGGAAGTTGTTTAAGAAGGGCAGACTGCCCAGATTAGAAAAGGAGCAGTTCAGAGCTTCCATGCCATTCAGTAGTGGGATCCATCCTGGACATGAGAGAGGGAGATGCTAGTCTCAGATCAGCATATAGTATGACTTTACTTATCAATTGAAGATACACTGCATATCATATGTAAATCTCAACAATTATTTTGTATTATTATTTTAGCCTAACTTTTTTGACTTTTTCGTGTAGTTCATATCTGTTGATATTTTGCAAGGAAAGTCTTAAAAATGGAATATTATATTGTACATTGATTTATGGCAGGTAAATACTATTCAATAATTCAGTATTCTGGTGCTTACTCTGGCCTGATTGTTATTGAGGTGGTAGCCCATAAGTTAGTCACTGTGGCCCATTTCATTTTGGTGTTGATTTTGTAATGATTAACTGAACCTACTAAAAAACCAACCAACTAACTAATCAGCATTGATGCTGAGGTGGTTCTCATATCTATTCTCATGCACGTATTTTCCAGTAGCTCATAAACTGTACTTATCATTTTCCTAGGATGCATTATTCACTATGGTAATCACTCATTATGAATAAAAGTTGCATGGTTATAGTTTTTGCCACATATGTAAGTGCTTCCTTACTAGAACAATTTATAGGAAGGAGTAAACCACTGTTCTTCCCTCTTCCTCTGCTGTGAAACTCATATGCCTTGTTAGGCCTATGAGACAACTTGAGAAACCTGAGACTACTTCAGCACTTAGCCCAGTAATAAATGCTCTTTGACTGACTGACAGACCCTGACCCATTTTCTCTCTAAATAGACTGAGGTGCTGTTGGCAGGGTGAGGTGACTTTACTTTATCTGTCCTTTAGACTGTGGTAGTAAGTATCCTTGAGACACTCAAAGACTCATGCCCAACAAGATGAACATTTCATCTGAGATATCTTCAAAATGTTGAAGTTCTGAAAGAAAATCACCCTTTTGACAAATCATAATAGAAAGCTTTTGTCTTTTCAGCATATGTAATTTTATTTTCAAAAGATTAAATATTTGTATGAACTAGCATTGAAGATATAAATGAAATACTATTAACATTTATGTAGTACTGCAAAGAATCATTCTTGTTTTTTAAAATACAACTTTTAGTTACAGATATGAGAACAAATTCTTACATTACTTATCTTTCACTCTTCCTTTTCCTCTCCCACTCTCCTGCTTCTACTCCCTTCCTCTCCCTTTTCTCCCTGCTCTCCCTGGAGAGTATTCACACTTATATGTCAATACTCAGTTTCCTCATACGACAACCACACATTATAGTTTTAATGATGCCTACCTTGTGTCATGGGCAACTAGATAGAGCAGTGGGCTCGGAATCAGGAAGAGGAATTTTCATGAGTTCAGATCTAGCCTCAGACACTTCCTTAGCTGTGTGATCCTGGGCATGTCACTTAACTCCGTTTGTCTCAGTTTCCTTATCTGTAAAATGAGTTGGAGAAGGAAATGGCAAACCACTCCTGTATCTTTGCCAAGAAAACCCCAAATGGGGTCACAGATAGTTGAACATGACTAAAATTCCTGAACGACCTTGTCAGCTTTGTGTGGGGCAAACTACCTGAAATAGTAGGCTGAGCCTGTTAAAAGTGATGCAAACATTTACATTTCAGGTTTTCTGAGAAAATTATGCACAGTTTTTGACTTTGCTGAGTTACAGCTGAAATAGACATGAAGTGACAAACTTTAAGAATGAACTTAGGTGCCTTTTGGACATAATTGTGTAAACTCTCAACACAGGTGCAGGTCAACAGCTCACCTGTCATGAACTGTCTTAGAGATTTACCTGAAAGAGGGGAATGATTTGTCCAAACTACAACTACTATACATCAGAGTCAGAACTTGAACCCAAATCTTATTGACTCCCAAGACAATCCTCTGTCCAGAACTCCACCATTTTCTCTTCAAACACCGAGTGGTAAAATTCCCAGAGTGCCCTTCAACAGAATATGGAACATACAATGGAAAAACATGGTGAGGGAGGAAGGGGGGAGGGGAGAGACAAAGATAGAGAGGAGAGAAAGAGAGAGACAGAGACAGAGAGAATGAGAATGAGCAAATACTTCCTGTAAAAAAAATGGCAGTATTTCATTTTATAAAGATGGCCCTGTATGGGCTCAGTTCAACCTGTAACGAAACTAGCAACTTTGTCTCTTGTACAAATTGGCACTATCAGTAGATGTAATTTTAAAAAATTGGTCCTGGATGACCAGTTTGTCAGTGTCTTTGATATTTGGTGACTATAACTTATTTATTCTTCATTACACATTGCTTTGGAATGAGATTGCTATTGAGGAGACTGAGTTTTATAGATAGTTGCTTACTTTCGTCATGGAGTGACTTGCAAGGAGGTTTGAGGAGTAAGTTGAGAAAGAGAAAGTAGAGAGCCTTTTCATTTCTGCTTTATTTTTTAGATCTTTACAGTGTTCTATTTACCCAGAAGCACGTGATCAGAATATTGGGCCTACCTTCAAAGGCAGCAACTATTGAAAAGTTTTAGGAAATAGAGTTGATTAGGTGGGGGTAAACATGATAAAAAAATGTAAATGTTTTAAAACTATTTATCATATTTTATTATCCATTTCTCTGCTTCCCTCTGCCATTTATATAATTTACCAAATTTGAACAGATTTTCATATTAGACTTTTCTTTGATTATATATCTTGTTATAGTTGATACTGCATCCTTTCAGAGGAGAAAATTTTTAAAAATAATTTTTTAAATATCAGGTTTTTTTGTTTTAGTAATCTTACTCTTCAGGAAGATAACACTGAGTAAAGAAGAAGGAATTATTAATTTATATCAAATAAGTAGCTAGTGAATTGGGAAGAAAACTAAAATGTATTTAAGAATGCATCAAAATTTCCCCATTTTTATTCCCTTTTATCTTCTTATTTTAAAAATTAATAGTTGTCGATGCCCCTTTTAGATTATGAATTTTCAGAGCATAGGAACTGAGTAATCTTTGAATTCTTTTAAGGTCTAAACTTTAGTATAGAATAGTGTTCACACTATTCTGTAGGGCTATCCCAAACTTCTTCTTTTGATTAATTTTCCTTAACTTGCTATTGTGTTGTCACTCTTCTGTTCAAGAACATCCAGTTCAGATATAGCGGTCTTGTTGCACAAGAAGTATAAAAAGGGGGTAATTTCCAGTAATTTGGAGCTGGATGAAGTCCCAAACTGGGAACTTCTCTTGGTGCTTGGGACCTCCTTAACTTGGAACATGAAACCTTTGCTGCCTGGGGCCTTCTTAACCTGAAACATCTCTCAGTAAGACTCATATCTTTCCAGTGGCGAGTTCCTCCTGGACCATTGTATGGAGGGACTGGATTTCGTTCTCCCCTCCTTGTTCTTGGCTTCTAGACTTCAAAACCATGCTCCCATGGAGGATACTATCTTCATCCTACCACACTCCCCCTTTATCCAGCTTTGTAGCTCCCTTTTGTGTATTGTATTATCTTCTCCTGTTATGATGAAAGCTCCTTGTGGGCAAAGACTATCTTTTTGCTCCTATTTATATCTCCACTGCTGAGCACAGTGCCTGGAACATAGCAGATATTTAATAAATACTTGTTTCCTTCCTTCTCCCTAGAGCCAGTGGTCATGACTCCATTTCTCATTGTGACGTCACTCCTCTGAATTCCTTAAAAGTGTCAACAATTCTCTGTCACATGCTTTAGGATGTACATGTTTTACTCTCATTAACTGTATCCTAGGCTCCTGTAATGGTAATTTAAATGGGAAGATCTTTCCCATTCATGAATAGGACCATGTGCCTGCCTGGGTCTTATGAAGTGTGAGCCACATGGAGCCTGTGATGGGAGGAGCTTGCTGAATGGCTGGAACAGGAAGAGGTAGAGCTAGAGTAAAGCTGAGAGAAAGTTAGAGAGCTGTCAGAGCTAGGAAGGATGCAGACAAGCCAGGCAGCTGGCTAGCATGAGTGAGAGAGCCTGCTTGTAATTTGTTTAAGGGAACTGGTTTGGGAGAAGCCTAACAGAGGGAAGGCTTGGGGATGGTGTTGTCCTCTGAATTGTTATTGTGTATAGATTGTTGTTGCTGTGATGGATTTGACTTTCAGGTGTTGAAATTTGGCTTTCTGGTATCTGAATAAATGTTTTGATTCTGTCTTCCTTGTGGAGAGTCTGTTGTATTTCACAATTCAAAATTGTGCCAGAATATTCATGGCTGCCATAAGGTGCTGTGAATATCACATTGGCGCTATAAATGGTGACCAGGATGGGATTGTGAAATATCAGACCTCTATTTGGAGGCAGGAGGGTTTTGGAAGAAGAAATGGATATCCCATGATAGGAGGATTTGCTTTAATCCCCCCTTGGTGAGAGAATGGGCTAAAAGCACCAGGCTCTGTGAAAACTGGGAACAAAGTCCACAGAAGGGAGGTCCTAGAGATTTAGAAAGATATTTGCAAGGGATACCAATAGAACAAGGGAAAGAACTGGCAGGGGTATGTAGAAGAGGCTGGGCCTTGCTAACAAGTTATTGCCTTATGTGTAAAAGCAGAGACAAGTTGCTGGAGAAGGAAGCTCAGATGGAAAAGGAGTAAATTGATTTGCAAGAGAAACGTTCTATGCTGAACTCAATAATATTAGTCACTAAATAGCATGACTTCATCAATATATAACATGTGTAAGTTGCATCCGAGTGGCACTTTGGCAACAGCTTCGATTGGCCTAAGTAGTAGGTGCTTATTAAATGTATGGTAAGTAAATAAGTGAAAGAATGCAATTGCTTTAACGTACACTTGTTTCCTGTGTCTAAAAGCTCTAGTAAGCTACTATGTGGTGAAGTTTGTAGTAGTCGTCATTTGTAAAAACTTAAAGAACTTTTTCTGTTGGCCTCATTACTCTTCAGGATGGAAGAGACAAGAGTATCATAAAGTTGGAAAACAAGTTAGAAAATTTTTCCGTTTGGTGAGAATTTTATTCTTGAGACATGCCATAACTGAAGGACTGATGAAGTAAGAGGTATGGTAGATATTAAAAAAAACTATCTTCAGCTCTGTATTCAAATAGAACAGGGGCAATTTTAGGTTTATATATAGCTAAGTATTTGATGGAATTTGTCTTCTAGGAGCTTGTAGTACACACAATTGAGAAGCAGAAAGTCAACTCTTTTTCTTGGGAGGAACAGCTGGATGATAATAACAACAGATTTTAATGGATTTTGTTTCAGTAAGTATTAGCTTCAGATTTATATTTGTGCTCAACATGGATGGCCCCTAGCTTAATAAAGCTGGAGAAATTAGAGACTTCTTTCTATTCAGTGAAGAAAGAACACAATGAAACCTGTTGTAACAGCAATTAAGTTATCCAATATAATTTCTTTTCTAAAATTTCTTTCTTGGCTTCTTGCCTACTAAAAAGTCAAATTTAGAATAGGATTCTGTCTTGTAGTTATCTACCCAGTTATTTCTGGAATGATTTGGAACATTTTCCTGTGTTTTTTTCTTTCCTGAGAGTAGTTTATAATCTTTCCTTAAGAATTTTTTACCCGTCAGTAATTGGCTTCTGTTGGAGTATTCCATGTGTTTCTTACTTTTCTTTTCCACATTAGCACTATTGACCAAGAACATGATTGTGCTTCTCTCCCTTTTGGCTTCTTAAAATTTTCAGGTCAATTTTTATTCTTTGACCACAGTTACCAGGCAGTTCCCAATGCTGTGGGATGGTATCATATAACATAAGAATGGAAAATACCTAATGTTTTTTAAGTAGTTATTAATTGGTTATTAAAAAACACAAAATTAAGTACCTATGATGTGTAGGGCACACTGGGGATTTTGTTGTTCAGTCATTTCAGTTATGTCCCTGTTTGGAATTTTCTTGGTAACAACAACTGTAACAAAGGGTAGGGCACTTTGGGGATATAAAGACAAATGAAATAGCCTTGGCTATTTAACATTCGACTGGGGAGATAATGTGTCCATAGTTATGTGAACACAAAATATATGGAAAGTAATCCAACATAAGTTAAAGAGGGAGAGACCACTAATAGCAGAGAGGGTCAGGTAAGACGTCTTCTAGGAGGTGGTATCTGATGGGCTTTCAAGGAAGCTAAGAATTCTTAGAGGTACAGTTGAGCAGAGAATATCTTCCAGACAAGGGAACCACTTCCTCAGAGATGCAGACACAGAAGATGAAATGTCTTGAGTAAACTCTAAGCCAATTTGACTAGAAGGAAAAATGTATGAAGAGTCATATGTATCAACGGGAGAGGAGTAGGTAGGGGCCAGATTATGAAAGACTCTAAACTGCAAGCCAAAAATTTTGCATTTTATCCTGGAGTTCATAGGAGGTCACTGAAGATCTTACCAGAAATTTCTACTGCAGTATGTTAAGAAGAGCTTTTTTGTTTGATAATTTTAAAATGGTACAATTCTTATTTATTTATAAATTTAATGGCAAGTATTTATTAAGGATCCAGTATTTTTAAATACTAGATACTAATGGATTAAAAAAAATGAATAAGAATTGTCTGCATCTTTCAAGGATGGGAAATGTATTAAATGAGATAATACAAGGATATGAATAATTTTTTTAAAATAAAGTTCTGAGGAAGAAAATGTTATTTTTAATTGTGGGGATCAGGTTCGTTGGTGAGATAGCATTAGAGCAGGATCGCTACCATCTTCATTGTTGGAAATTTTGAGTCAAAATGTTTTGTGTATATTAAAATGTGTAACATGGTGATAAGAGTGCTGGGTTTGGAGTTAGAAGACAGTAATTCATATTTATATAGCACCTTGAAGTTTACAAAGAACTTTATATACCTTGTCCCTTTTGGCACAACAACCCTGTGGGAATAGACAGCGTGAGTAATAGTACAATTTTATAGATGTGGAAACTGAGACACAGAGAGGGAAATAATTTTCCTTAGGATGGTAGCAGAGGAAGCTAGGTGACTCACTGGACAGAGTGCAGGGCCTGGAGTCAGGAAGAATTGAGTTAAAATCTGGCCTTAGATGCTTAACTGTGTGACCCTGGGCAAAGCAATTTACCTCTCTGTTTGCCTTAATCCACTGGAGAAGAAA